>NW_008824986.1:16682632-16699357 GCF_000699105.1 Pygoscelis adeliae | reverse complement strand
CTTCCAGGTTAAAAATGGCCAAAATCCCAATATACTGGGAAAGGACTTTACAAAACTTAGCAAAAGCCTGTGGGTGTTCGAGTCGTGGTTTGGGTTGTCATCAAGTCTGGCCGACCAAGAGTTAGCTTGCAGGAGTTTATACTAGGCACACAGTACAAAGCTTGGGTTTAATCCAGATCATTGTGTGCCTCACTGGTGGGATTTTGGATCTGGCACTTTGGTTTATCCTGCAGTTGTGCTAGTTTTCAGTTATGCCACTCAGTACAACCTGGGCTTTGGAATGCTTTGAGGATGCTAACACCTCATCTCTAATTTAAGTACATAGAAAGTCCCAGGGAAGTTTGCTTTGTATTATCATTTGCCAAGGGAAGTGACTGATAAAAATGGTGTGAATTGACAAGCTGAGTCTAGCATAAAGATGCACACGTTAGGGAGAAGCACGGCAATGGATAGGGGGACATACTTGAATGGAGATCCCCACTCCATGGCCAGCAGAGTGCTGACCTGATACGGCAAATGGACTGACCTCCAAGAAACTGTTGCAGGGATGGCGTCTCCCTCCTTAGGAAGGCGTGTCACATTTGTGAAGATCTTTCTCCTGCATTAGAGAACAGCATACACCTTGATTTCAAATCATATACCCGATAAGCCAACATTTGCTTTAAATTTAAAATTAGGATAAAATAATATTTTCATAAGTGCATCAGCTCAATACACATTTAGTTACAGCTGGCATGTTTGACAGTCAGGGCACATTTAATTTTGGACTTTTCTTTACAAAACATTTAACTTTTTTAGTTTAGCAAATGCTAGATTTCAAACAAGTCTGTCTGTATAGACTGAGTAGTGTTTTTTCTGCTACAGAAGTGTTTAATCCTGAGAAAACTCAGATCTGAAAACCTCTTCGTTGGCTGAAATGTTCAAAGATTTAACAAATTCAGCAAGTGGGAAAATTAATCTTTGAATAGAAGAAACAATCTGACAAAATAAGCCATAAAAGTAGGTGCCAGATGTCGTAAGGAAGTTCTTCATGCAGCACTTGCTTAATGTATACTCAAAATGCATCCACTTTTGTTCGAAGATCCAACAAAACATATGAAATTGGGTTACACCAATTCTCTTGATCTATGAATCTTCCACTGTGTCAAAGATAATACACCAAACAAACTTACATGTAAATGGTGTGATAAAATGATCTACCGTATATATTATCATCCATTAATATTGTTGGGGCTAATGCATTTCATCTGTCATACACTTTGTTTTATATTATCCCCACCTTACTAAAAAAATACCATAAAAACTGCTAGGTTGACAGTCATGCAGGCTACCTGCTGGAAAGCGAAAGTCCAAGGACATGTTTCCCGTCACTGTTTTACCCACGGCTGCTGGTGAAGAAGGAAGCAGTGTGGTCTGGTTATGAGGAAAGGTGGGCTCTGCTCTGGGTGTTGCTGCTGTCCTCTGGGCAAGTCACTTCATTTCTTTGTGCTTGTCTCCCTCTCCCACTCATTGCCTGTCCCGTCTCTTGTTTGTAAATAAGTGGAGCTGCTTGTGTTTTCACAGTAACTGGTGTAACGGGCCCCACACTTGGCAGAAGTCTCCAGGCTCTATAGCATAGCATAGTAAGTCAAAAATAGCAATTCATAATAAGATGAGAGACTGAGATCACTCTGACCTTGAATTCTCTGCTGCCTTTTAACAGGGAGAGGGTGAAATTGGACTGAAACAGCCCCCTCATTTTGTGTAGAGCCACCAATGACCCAGGCTGCATTTGAACCACAGCTCTAGAGGTGAAAGGCTTTGCGTCTCATTGCCAATTCACAGCAAGAACATAACTTGAGCCCACACACTAATGCTAAGCAAGGGCTGAGTGTTACTAATCCTTATTCACATATCTACACCTATTAAAATCACACATGTGAAGGTTTGCAGGACTTGTTCCCATATTGTAACGATTGGCCCTCTCATAACATGTTCTTAAATCAAATAAAAAATTGAATTATCTGCCAAAAAGAGAAAAAAAAGACAAATGCAAGAAGAATACGTGGCTTTCTTCCTCAGACGTATTGTGCTGAACGGCATTGTTTGGCTTAAACTGAAACACTGTGTTTTTAGAAGGCTGAGAAGAATGTTTATACATAATGGTTTAAAAGACTCATTATCGCAGGTGCTGCACTTTATTTTCCGATTCATTCTTATTACCAGAAAAGCCACCTCCGCAAAGGCTGCCTGGTGCTGTCCCTCCTGCTGGAACGCTTGCCCTTCTCACTGGCTGCATAATGTGTGGAGGGCAGGATTATCCAACTCACTAACCATCCCTCCCGGCCCAGGCGGCTCCAGGATGCTGGGGAAATCTACTTGGATAAGATCTTTCAGATTCTGACTTTCAGTGACCCTGTGACAGAACAAGATAGAAAACTGCTGCTTTTTAAAATGCCAGGTAGTTACTTTCAGCTGCTAACAGATTTCCTCATTCCTGACAGAATTTATAAGCATCCACTATAGTTCTTTTTTTTCTTCATGTAAATTATGGGTATTAGTCCTGAAAATCTTAAAGAATTCTCATAAAAGACCATTACATCCCTCCTGATGCTTGCATCCCCGTGGACTGGGCGTTTCAGAAGGGAGACCAGGTGGAGTGATGGAAGACGAGAGACTGCTGTAAAAAGAAATGTTCTCTGATTTTTTTCAGCCAACAATGGCAGCCAGGAGTGAGTGATGGAAGTTACTTGTCCAGTGCTTTTGTGAGCACAGTCACAGTGCTCATGGGCTGTGTGATATAACTGCAATTGGTCATAATATCATTTTGAGCCCTTTACTGATATGTGTGCAATCATGCAGAATAAATCTCTTAATTATTGTCTTGCACATCATACTGTTTTCTCCCTGATGCTGATGGGAAGTTATCACAGGTAAATCTCACCTGTCTGGAAGTTGAGCAGCCTAAAATGTAAAATGCCAAGATTTCTTCTACCATGCTCTCTGTACCCATAATTCCAGTCCTACTTCTTTCCCTCCAAAAAAATATGCCATTCTTGGAACCATTGCTTTTCTAGCAGGAGCTCCTATCATCACTTCAGTATCTTCACTTGTCTTCCCTAGAATCTCAGTCATCTCTTCCTAAAAGTCATCTGTAAAGATAGCTTTTTTGGCTCTTGCTATAAAAACACAGCTTCTGAAACCCAGTGGTCTGTGGGACATGGATGGATGTTCTGTTTGGGAGATGTCGTGTCATGCCAACTCCAAGCTTTCACTTCCCAATGCTCCTACAGGCAGCCTGGTTCTTTGTTAGAGGAAAAGAGGACAAAGAGTTTAAGTTTAAAATATATCAATATTTCACTAATGCTACTTTGTCACATAAACATTGTATTTTTCACGTTATGCAATTATGACAAGAGATGGTCTGCGTGGGATGAAATAAGAAATAATGGCCCGTGAAGTCAGGGATAGAATGTAAAGTATCCACAGAGCAATATAAAGAAGTTGTCCCCATTGTACACAGCATGTGGAGCCTGTAATCCTTCTTTATTCATTCTATTTTCTTTATCTGTTGTTGAAATTATTTTATACAAAAGATACTACAGAAAGTAACGTAGCCTTCCAATGCCTTGTGCATATCACATTCAGTAAGAATAAAAGCACTTTGCTTTTATAAGGAAATAAAGACGTAATGTTCACTATGAACACACGTGATCAAACTGAAGGAGCCAAATCCAAGTCCTGTCATCAGGAAGAAAATTCTGATACTAAAGACAAACAGGGCCAGGAAAGTCTCAAAGGTCTTCGCTCACCCTGCCTGCCAACACCTGCCATTCAGCATCAGTACCCAACTGATGTCAGGTATTAAAAAACAAACATATTTGTTGCATACACCTGTTTTTTTCAGATTAATTCCAGGAGAACTACCCCAAACTCAGTCAAAGCAGAGCCAGTCAAGCAGTTTGCTCCTTGTGAATCTCTAATGAGCTCTTGGGTGCTGGCTTGCTGTGAGTCTGAATGGGCCTCTCAGTGCAGTGGTGAGCTCCCAGTTGATTTTCTCTTTTTAGTGAATACATATTTTCATTTCAAGCCACTGCAAAAATTATTCCATGCTGAAAACAAGCATTCCTGGATCTTATAAACAAACAGTATAAATAAAGAAGCCAAGCCTTCAAGTGTGACTTTGTTCTAGAGGAAATGCAGTGCATCACACACACTCACTCACAGTCACTCTCCCCACCCTCTTTTTAATTTATACTTTCTTTTATTTGCAGGCTTTTAAAAAAGAATTACATAGCACAGCACAATTGGCCATCAAACCAAAAGAAAAAAAAGTAACCCAACACTTTACTCAGAGGTTGGAAATGCTGCAGACAGAAATTGTTAAGTCCTTAACATATCAATCCAGAGTTGTATAATTCACATCCAGAGCTGCTACCAAGTCACGGGGGGGTGACTTAATATGTTCCCCAAAGTCCATTATGTTATCCATATCCAGGAAGATATCTGTGCCAGGGCTTTCTTGAATCAAAGCGATGTCCACCATTCTTCAACTGTGAGCCTGCTGAGATTTTTTTTTTTTCCCAGTTCCTGGCAAATAGATATCTGGCTCTAGTACATGCCAGATTGATGCACTTTGCGACTGATCCCTTAATAATATTCAAGTCTCCTAGCCCCAGAACACAAAAGCTCAGCAACTGCACAGATATCTACCTCCAATATTTTTTGCCGATATAAAAAAAATCCTATTATCTCCCTCCCCCAAAACGCATTCATTCTCTTGTGCTAGACCTCACAATTTTTAATTTTTTTTTTTTTGCTTTCATATAGGTCTAGCAACAAGCAGATTTATTTTTAGTTTTAGCAAATGTAGGGAGAAACTATAAGAGAGAGAGGGAGGGAGGGAGGGAGGGAGGAGGAGAGAGTGTGTGTGAGTTTTACACTTGGGGGCTACATTACATCTATGCAATATTTTCTAATACATGTATTCATATTAAGATGCCCTACATGACTTCAGTGCTTCTTCCATCATACACAGCTATTACTCTCAAGTCAAGTCTGTGTGTGGAGCTGTCTTCCAACTCTGATTAAAAATTCCAAGGATATAATTGTTAAAAAGATTAACAACCACCTATTGCAAATAAAGCATTTTTCAGAAATCAAGAGCTAAAAGTAAACAGCCCGGTCTGGCTTGATTTCTTATGTTTTTTATTGCTATACCCCTCTGAGACTAAATGGATAGAACTATTTTATAACATTGTGCTGCTCTTTAGTTGCAATATCATGATATATTGATACATACTTACACTTCAGTCTTCAGCAGTTCCTTTCATCTGAACAGATGAGATCTAAGCCACCTTTTTTCAGTCTTTTTTGATTTGTGGACCCCTACAAATTTCCTATAAAAAGTATGGCCCCTTCAGAATTTCCATGTGCAGAGATTGCACATAGCATCTGCAAACCGGTTTTCCTTAACCTTTTATTGGTAAAGGTAGCAGAAGTCTGTAGGTCACAGACTGAAAACATTTTCTAAGACCTTACAAGTTAATTAAACTGCAAACCCCTCACCCATTAGACCAGCAATACCTCCACTTTACAGAGGTGCTAGCGAAGGGACAGAAAGGATCATTGTCTCCCCAAGAACACCCCCATAGACAGAAATTTTGCCTGGGACACCATATTTCCAGATGCACTGTTAACCTTCACTCTTCTTGGGCAGCAATAGATCTGTCAGTGTGAACAGTGGGCACAGAGATCTACAGAGGTTTGAAGGCTTCTTGCAAATGAAGCCACTGAGCCTGTACCTACAGCGTGGCTTCGCGAGGAAACTTTTGCTGTATTTTCAGTAGTACCACGACATTTAAAACTGTAATCAGGCTTTTTCCCTGTTCTTTGGATGATATAAAAATCACTGCATTCAAGATGTTGTGGGTTTCTTTTTTTTTGCGGTGCTTGTTTGTGATATATGAAGACGACTTAAAAATCATAGTCAAAGCTGTTTCTTTGCTGCTTGTTTGCATTGCTAGTATAGGTCTTATCTTTCACAGCAGACTACATTGCCATGGGAGTGCTAAAAAAAAAAAAAAGCAGGACAGCCCATTAAGTGAAGATCAGAAGTTGAACAAATTGGGAAGCTACTTTTCATGGAAATATTAAAATCATCTGGTTTTGCTTATTTGCTCTTAAACTAGAACCTTGTGAAATGTGTGGTTGAGATTAAATCATTGTCAAAGTTTCAGCCCCTGTGCCCTTCCATTACAATGTGTGAGAGTTCCCCCTGAGCATTCTGAGATAAGTCTGGACTATTTTTGTTAGAAGAGTTAGTGCGTTCAGAGCAACTTGTTCCAGCACAGATAAGGCAAGTGGTGCTTTACAATGCACTAGCTGGTCTTGCTGAAGTGTGTGTTACAACAGGCTAAGTATCACTTCCTCGTCTACACTGGCAATTTGGAGTAAATTGGGACATTCTAGTTAAGCTTTTGTAAAAAAACATCTTTTACCATTCTCAGGTGAAACTGCTACAGACTCCAAGATGAACTCCAGCACAGAGATTCCCAAACTCTGCATAGTAGACCACTGGTAGTTTATGGGAGGATGGTAGGTCTGAATGTGTTTATTTCCATTTTTGAGGAATGCAGCTGATGAGAGTAAGATAAAATAAAAAGTAGAAGAAAAGCTAAAGGCAGTCAACAATATGTGCATTTTTTTCTAACATAATTCTTCCAGTAACTGCAAGAGATATGATGTGATCTCAGCTGGAAAAGGAAAAGGATTTGATATTTGTGAGTGGGAGAGGGGGTTTGCAGTATAACATCTTTGCGACGATGGCATTAATAACACTGAACAAGCAGCGTGGTGAGCAGCGGGACTCGGGCAGTCTGCTCTCCGTGCACCTTCCCCGCATGGGCTCTCTGCTCTCTGGCATCCGCACTGCCCTCTCCCTATGGACCTTCCCTCTGCTGGGTGCTAATTTGGACTTCTCTTACAGTCATTAAGTTGGAAGATGTGAATATTGTTGATCTCAAACTCCTACCATATTCAGCTGAAACTGATCTATGGTTACAAATGTTTTAGCATGATGAAGTGAGCCACTTTTCTCCAAGAAGCCAAGATAAAAGAGGTGAGATTGTCAGCCAACAAAACTAGGGAAAGTTAAACTTCACGTATCTCTCTGATGAAAAACAAGCAATAATAAATCTTTTAGAAAGTAAAACAAAACAAGGGTGCTCTGTGCGTTGTTAAGAGAAACAAATCCAGAAGGATTTTACAGAAACTTTTAAGAGTTCTGGTCAAAGTTATACTAGAGTATCCGATATTCTCTTGAATTAATGTTGGTGCCAGTTCCAGAGACTATATCCCCAATGTCACAATCTTGGCATTTCCCTTAAAACCACAGTTCCTGGATGTCTGTGTCTCAGAGTCTCTGTGCTTTCTTTATTAAAAAACAGAAATGTCTGTCCTTTATGGTCTTTATGGTCAAGATTTCAACTAGGGAATGCAAACAGGAGTGTACTGTAAACTGGCTTAATACTCCAGAAAATAAATTTAGGGCATACAAAGGCACTGTTTCTGTTGTCAGCTCATAGTTGTTTCCTTCTATAAAGTATATTCATTATAATTGGGGTTCAGCTCTTAGGGATGTAAAATTTTGGTGTGTAGTCTATGCCAGTCCTTTAGGCACTGGCTGCAGTCAATGGAGCAGACAGATACCATTGCGAGGTGAGTCATTGCATGGTGGAGATATTTTAGCTAGCTGGGATGAGTCACTTTTTGGGCCTCTTTATTAACTATACAGGACACTCAGATGGCCAGCTAAAAGCCGGGCGAGACAAAATATTCTCTGACATATTACTGTTGCAGATGATCTTCAAATTAGTCTGTTTTCACTGCCTTATCCTGCAATCCTCAAAATATAAGCAGAGCCCTCTGCCTGTTGTGACCTGCTGGTGCCAGGGAGGTGAACCTGAAGGCATGAGGACCTGTTCAGTCATGGACAACAGAATTGCAGGAAAAGGAGTGAAAGCCACTGGTGATAAAAGGGCAATACAAGATGGTACTCTTTTATAATATTATTTGGTTGGAACTAGAGGAAGATGAGTTTGAAATAGAAGTGTGGTGCTTTTTTGTTTTTTCCTTTTTTTTCCCCCAGAGAGGGTAATGAACAACCACTGGAACAAAATTTGCCTACAGTGGGAAGGGGTTTCTGACTTGAAATCTTTAAAACCAGGCCAGATGTCTTTCTAAATGAAATACTGTAGCTCAGCTAGAAATGACAGACTCGAGTCAGGAACCACTTGTTGAAATTCAATGACCTCTGTAACACAGGAACTCAGAGCTGAAGATCATAATAGTCTCCTAAAAATCCTACTTTTATTTATTCGTATTAAAGTAGTGCTTAGATCCAAATAACATCTGCTTGCAGAAAAAAACCCCACATTTGTAAAAACTTTTTTGTGCTAAATCAAAACTAACATTGCTATTTTCTGCTAAACATTGTACACACACTTAGTAAAAATAGACAGTCCTTGCCAAAAGAGCGTATTATATGCATTTTCAAATATAAACATCTAGCTTTGTGCACGGAAAGAACCTCATGGATTTTGGTGACAGATTCATGCACATATGACCTAATCGGTGCAACAGGATTTCTGGGCATGTCAAGTACCTGAGGCACAGTAGAAGCTCCCTGCGTGTCCTGAGGTGGCTATAGATGGTCATTGACGACAGCACTTATTTGTCCAGACAGGAACATCTTAAGGTCTGATTCTGTAAGCTTTTGGTTATCCTCCCAAAGGGAGCAGTGGGAGTTCACCTCTTTTCAGGTCTGAAATCAGGAGGAAGGAAGGAAGGAATTTCATATTCCTACAAGACAGTACACTGTTGCCTTACTGTAATTGTCCTGTACTGCAACAGTCAATGTTTCAGTCATAAATCATGTAGCTCTAGTGCCACAGGGAAGTATGCAAAATCGGCTGCATGTACTATTTTAGCTGTACTCTCCACTCCTGCCTGGACATAGATTGCTTTAGGTCAGAGGGACAAAGAGAACAAGACAGAGGACATGTGTATATTGATAACAATGTGCACAGTTCTCCCAGGTCCTCTGTACAGACTTCTTCAGTCTGGGCCACCAAAGGAACCTAGAGACCAGTGTTATTCTGATTTATGTGATCTCTGTTTTCTTCTGCAGCCCTCTTTAGCAAAATTACTGCCTCAGCTCCCTGCCTTTGAGAAGCAGGCAAGCTAAGAAGGCTGGCAAGGCGGAGAGAGAAGATAGTGCCTCAGGCAAGCAGTGGATATGCCAATTCTACCACAATGCCTTGAATGCCAGATTATGTCTTCCCACAGATGCAGGAGATGATGTCCTAAGGGTGCTGTTGCCTGAAGAATTACAGTGGTTCTTGTACAACCATGAGTTGTTTTAAAAAGGGTGAATGGAGCGGGTGTGTATGATAGACCTGTGCCTCAAGTAAAATACCAGACAAAATACACTGTGTTTCTTCTTATGAATGCAGGAGCCACCCTTGCCCTTTTTGCCTCTCTAATTGGAAAGAAATGTCTCCAATGGATTTTTACATCTACCAAATGGCTTGAAACCCAAACACAGTGCATTTTCTGTGAGACAGGTGCTGATCACGATCTTCTATTTGCCTTTTGGTTTGAAATTGCAACCTCCTTTCTGGTCAGGACCAGGAAGCTCTCACCTGCAAAACAGAGCTCTGTAGGATTAGGGTCCTTGAAAGAGCTAATAGATCCAGAGGGCCGAGGTGGAAAAGGAGGAGAGCAGCTCCCTGGCTTCCCTTTTGCAAAGGCATGCTTTCTGAAGGAGAAAGTAAGTCAAGAAAGACTGGCTTGAAGAACCAGAGCAGAAATGTCCTGAGACCTATTGCCTCTTCTTTTCCCAGTCTAGTAGATGAAGAATGTTTGGAATTACTCCTGTAAATTATTCCCCCTACACACACCTCCCCGTAGTGCTTGCAGGTCCATCTCTTCCGTTTCTTGTTTCTAGGGATCCTGAATTAAGTAAGGACAGGGAGCTCAGACGTCAGCTCTACTGGAGCGAATTGCAATACTTCAGGCTGCAATAAGTTTCCCAGAAAGGACCTTGTTCCCATGTGCCTGCCAACTGCGCCTCTCCAGAGACACTATCTAGAGGCATCCGCAGCAGACAGAGCCTCTGATGCAATAAATCTTGGGGGCACTCCTGAGATGTAGGGAGAGCACTTGATGTTGCTGCTATCCTGATTGTTTGGGATAGCTCGTTGTCACCTAATTGTACTGTGGGAAGGTCTGTCCATTCCCTCCTGTCTGCTTATTTATGCCCTCAGGCTATGTAAAGACTGCATGTGCCTGAAACAACAGCCAACCACAAAGTCTCCAGTGCCACTCTTTTGGTATGCACTAGCTCAGATTCCTTGCTGCAAGAAAAACGTCTGTCTGTTGATAAATGGTAGCATATTTTACAAAGAGAGAGGCACTGCTCTGCTCCTTCAGCAGAACTCTGTCTATCTCCTTGGCTGACTTGAAACCGCTTGATGCAGTTGGGAGGCCTTTGCCAAAAGAGAAGGAAAAAAAGGAAGACACATGCTTCAGGAGCTGGAGGAAGAAAAGGAAAGACCAAAACAACCTTTAAAGCAGAATTATTAATCAGAAAATGATTCACTGGGAAATAGTAAAATACAGTAAATGTCTTTATTATAAATGGCCTGGTCAAGCTATTAAAATACTTTCAAGGAGAAGTAAGAAGGATTTTCCTGAGAACTCTTTGACTTTGTATATGCTTTAATAGATCAACTATGAATTAATATGATTGCAAACTTTCAGTGTCAGGAGCTTGTTTGCACATGCAGTGGCATAGTGGTGGCTCTGTGCAAAATACTGGTAACAACTTCTTCCATGGAGAAAAGAAACCATACATTCCTGTAGCTTTCTGTAAGATGAAAATCTGCGTTTGAGCCTTTGGTCAGTCCTGGGAGGAGTGCACTTCTTGTGGAAGTGCAGCTGACAGCCTGCAGACCTGGCTGGGGTCTGAGCTGGGTGTTTAACTCTGGCCTTGCAGGAAACACAGTACTCATTCACTTCCTAGCCTAAATTAAAACTTCCTGTCTTAGCCCAAAATGACATTCTCTTGGTCAGCCTCCATTGTCACCCTTACTGACTGCATTATGATGGTGGCCATAGGCTGCTCTGAAGATCTGAGGTATTTGGGACAGAAAAACATGGGGCAAGAAACAGTGGTGCACTGAAGAGCATGAAACCTAACTAGATTGATTTGGAGAAAAACTGAGGCACGAGGGAATGCACTGACTTGCTTGTGGTCTGAGGGTAGCTCAGCTGGGACGTGGTGGGATCACGCCTATGATTGGAAGTCTGTGATGGACAGATATAGGCTCTTTAGGAAAGACAGGCAGGGAATAAAAGCAGGGGGTGTACCTTCTATATGAAGGAGCAGCACGAATATATGGGAACAGGAGACAGGATGGTTGGGAGCTTGTGGGTCAAGATCAGAGGACAAGCCAGTAAGGGTAACACTGTGATGGGTTTGTTACAAATCACCCAATTAGGATGACAAAGTCAATCAAGTCTTTAAACAATTAGGAGTCTCCAGATCACAGTCCACGGTGCTATTGGGAGAATTTAACCTCCCTGACTTCAGCTGGAAGGACAAGACAGTGGGATGCAACAGGTTCAGGAGGTCTCTGGAGTGTGTTGAGGAAAACTTCTTAACATAAATGGTGTATGGCCAAAGGGTGGGTGACAGTCTCCTGGACCTGCTACTCACAAACAAGGAAGAATTGGACAGGGATGTGATAATCAACAGTAGCCTTGGCTGTAGTGACTACAAGGAGTTCACGATCCTGATGGGAGTGAAGAAAACAAGCAATGGAGCACAAACCTGAGGCTTCAGGAGAGCAGACTTTAGCATCAAAGTTAGGACATTACAGTCTGAATGGGTAGACAACTAGATACGTAAAAGACTGTTTGGATGACCAAGCTCGATGGATAGCAGTTAATGGGTTGAACCCCTGGTTGACAGTGGCAGGTGGAGTGCTAAAGGGGCCTATCCTGGGACCTGTCCTCTTTGACATTTGCATCAATGACCTGGAGGAGGTCTCATCACATTTGCAGATGACACCAAATTGGAAAGACCAGTTGACATGCTCAAGGGCAGGGCTGCCATCCAGAGGGACCTAGAGAGGCTCGAGGAATGGGCCAACAGGAACATTATGAAATTCAACAAGAACAAATGCAAAGTCCTAACTCCTAGTTGTCTCATCTCTGTGCTTGGAGGTTTTTGAAACCTGACTGGACAAAACCCTAAACAAATGGGTCTGAATTCACAGCTAAACCTGCTTTGAGCAGGAGGCTGGACTAGAGACGTCTTCACGTCCCTTCCAACATGAGTGGTTCTGTGATTGTATGGTATGATCAGATAATCCTATGTTGTTAAACTT
This sequence comes from Pygoscelis adeliae, assembly GCF_000699105.1. NCBI lineage: Eukaryota > Metazoa > Chordata > Aves > Sphenisciformes > Spheniscidae > Pygoscelis > Pygoscelis adeliae. The sequence continues at coordinate 16,686,923 of NW_008824986.1, read as the reverse complement.
GATTGTTTTAAGAAGTTACTACCCCTGTGCTGACTATTGCCATCCATCAGCCAGAACCCCTACAGCTGGAATGCAGCTGGCGCATGTTCATGTTCCTAGACCATTGCAAAACTAATCCCTTTTACCTCATATTGCAACAGACTACAAATGCATACGCAGCTAATTACTGTGTGTCAGTTGAAAGGGCAGTCACTTCTGGCTGAGGGCATGCTCGTGGCTTAAAGCTTGCTAGCTAGGTTCGTTGCTTACCACCATCTGTTCTCAGCCACAGCTCACCTACAAGACCACCCTCACTGATGCTGCATTAGTGCAAGCCAAATTATTATCATTTTATTATCTGTATCGCCATACCATCCACAAACTCTGTTTAGGGGCCAGTTTCCCAGCAAAACCACTGAGCAAGAAGAGGGCCCTTGCTCCAAAGCACTGACTGCCCAAATAGGTGCCAAAGGCAACAGGTAGAAGAGCACAGGGAACCAGCCAGGCAGGGTCTGCAATCTCAGCCAGTCACCTCTGTGCTCCAGCTCCTTAAACGCCATCTTGTATTTCTTAGATAGTAGAAGCATACTGCATCTGGCTAGTGTTTGATGTTTGCCTGTGAGCATATACATATAGACACCTACACTCAAGTCCTTTCCTGTGAAATGAGAGTATTTTGTAAATGTAATGGACTACTGTTTTGGTTGGTTTGGAAAACAGAGACATATAAATACAAATCTAATCCTGATTAGTTTAAGAGTGTCTATTTATAACTAAACAAGGCTAAACTTGCTGGTTTTATTTATTTGTTTCTGTTTCGAATATGAGATCAAGTCTGAGGCAATGGCTAGCTTTATAGGTGCACATATATCTCTGTTGCCCAAATAAATCAAACTAAAGCAGCCCAGTTCTTGTAGACTGGCATTAGAATAAGTATATCTTAAGAAAGTTCTTATTCAGACTTGGCTTCAGGCAATAAAACGTCATAGATGCATAACTCCAGTGAGTGAAATTTCTAGGGAGCAAATTAAGCTAAAAACATCTTCTAGAGACAGCTAGAAAGGAATCAGACACCCCCCGAAAATAAGGCAAGTTATGCAGTAAATGTTTCATTTATTGGATTTCTTCCATTACTATTAGGGTTAAAAGACATGTTGTCAATAAAAATGGTATATTTATGGAGGGCTCTGTATTTCAGAAGCCTATTTCTTGTCATTTACTCCTATAGTGCTTGATATCACCTCATGATAAAGTGTGAATAATCCCTGCATGAATGCATATTTCTACCCATTAACCATTTTATTATTAGACAGAATTATCCCTTACAAAAGCAAGAGGTACAGCGGTGGTTTAGGCTCTAAAAGGGAAGTATGTTCCTACTGAGCCATAGCCATGACTTGGGAAGCAAAGCGTAGATTGAAAGACATCAGGCTGTGTTACGAGGTTGAAAACAAACAATGCACAAGGGGTTTTGGTACCTAATTTTCCAATGTTTCTCCATGAAGTGCAGATAGAAAGCACACAGCTACTGCTCAGACAACACACCGTGACCTGGTCAGTACATGCGAAATCTAAAGCCACACAGAAATCTAGCAGTAGCACCACGACCTGATTGTTTGTTGGTATTTTCCCATTTCTTGAATTTTCACGTGTGCTTGTTTTGGTCAATGCAAATGACTGCAGAAAGAAGCCATGGTTTCTGTGTTTTTCACACTGTCATCTTGTCTGCCCTAGAAAAAATTCCTGTCTTTGCTAACTTTGGAAGAGCCAGTACTGGTAAGGCACTGGGCAGATGTGTTTGCTTCGTGTTATTGGAATCTTTTCAATATTGAAATCTTTTTTGACATTCAGACCAGATTTAATGATCCAAGATTATTTGTAAACATACGGACTCCTTTGAGCTGTAGACTCAAATCCCAGCCTGGTCAGCCAAAGTCCTTTTATCTTTCCAAAATAAATAACTTGAATTTTACACATTGCAACCTACATTGGGACCTTTTGGAGAAGACCATGAAAATGGATGACTCACCCCAGATATGTAAACATTAGCCAGGAGATCCAGCTGGCAGTTAGCAGACCATATTTCTCCAATATAGACTTGGGCCTCTGGTAAGACATCAAAGATTCCAAAGCATTTTTCATAAAACAATAAATTTCCTTGGCTGCCCCTGGTCAACCTCTTCCCTCGCCAGTTCACTGCAATGTGAACTGGCAGGCAAACCTCATGTGCTTTTTGACCGTTGCTGTTCATGAGACTCTGCAGGATTCTTGGGACCAAAATGTTGTGCCGAAGAGTAAAATGGTGACACCACTGTTGGTAACCAAAACCCATTGCTCAGCATTTGGTATATTGTACCAAGTCGTGAGAGTTACAAAAGCTTCGAGAGAGACACTGCCACTTCGTCATCTGTGCTGGAGAGGTCAGCTTTGACAAGAAAGCCAACATCTCTTAAAGACTGAACTTGGAGCACCTGGCTTTGTCTCGCCAGCTGTTACTTATAATTGGCTATCCAAACAATAAATCATGTTTCATGCAGTGGATTAGCTTGACTTTTTTTTTTAATGTTGTGTTTCTTTCATTGTTAAACACTATAGCTTTTTTTAATCTAAGGTACCATCTTAGAACCTACTACTCAACAGGTGCTATTGACCCCCAGAGAGCTCTCACTTCCCCAAGCATGAAACAAGAACTGTTACATAAAGAAAGATGATACAAATAAGATGCATAAGCTATCCTAAATGACTTGTACTACCTTCATTAAACCATGTCGGTTTAGTAATCATCAACAATACCCGGACTTCAAAACCAAGCTAGCTATAAGCTCTAGTTTGAAAACAAAACCCTAGAAGTTTGCAATAGAAGAACTTGATGTTGCCATGAAAGCTAGAAAGCAGTTTCCCAGCCCTTCGTAGAGCTCCTCTGAGTCCACTGTGGTGACAAAATTCCAGCTGTGCAAACATGCACAGGCAACGCCTTCCACAGCTGGGGCACAGCCCCTTGGCCTTCCAGCCAGAAGCCACCAGAGCCAACCTAGGACCAGCACGTGGCATTGGGGCGAACAACGCTGAGCTCCCTTCTATTGACATTTACTCATGTAACATTACTTGCGTGAGTAGTCCAGACGTATCATCATCCTCATGAATAGTCTGTCAGAAATGTTACTCACACGTGTGAGGCTCTACAGAATCAGGCCCTTCTTCTGCAACCGGCTTTGGGCAAGGGCCGGGCCTGGCTTGAACACCAACTTTTGATGATGCTTAACAAGGAGTTAGCAACTACATTGAGGCTGAAGCAAAAGTGTACTTGTTTAAAAAAAAAAAAACAACCCACAGCAGATTGTAAAAAGATCTTTGAAATACAAAACAAAACTGTGCAACTGTTTCTGTTCATTTGGATCAAATTATAACACATGGCCCTGCAAAGTAAATAGGAGTCTGTCACATTTGTATTTCTAATCTCATATTTTTCTGGGATATAAAGGCATTTTAAAAATCAAAAGGCAAACAAAAATGGAGAATATTTGTTAAGGTGTCACTCTGCAAGGCACTAGTTAGCAAAGACAGTGAGTACATAATCAGGGGCAAATGGGAGTGTGCATGCCCACAGACAGTTACTTAGTAAAATCTCCAAAAGTAAAAAGCAAGTTAGTCAAAAGACCAGTGGAAAAAGAAACCGTTCAATACATTTGTACATGGAGTTAACAGTGAAGTATTTCATTCTTCATGTTTTTACTTGGTGTCTTGAAATAATCCCTTTTCTGTCTCCATATTCCCACTTAGAACATTGTTCACAGACTTATTTATTTATGAAGTCTGAAGGTTAGTCCCTACCTGCTGAGACTAATTAGCCCTGTTCTTTGTGTCCTATGCAATCCTGTCTGATTAAATGTACACATTTGTTTTACTTCTTTTCATGCTTCCTTTCACTCTACTTCTGCTTTACTGATTAATATTAAAGTTGTAAGTTGCAGTGATTTTTTTATTTCTATTTTGTCTGCATCTTTCCCTTTAGTATGCAAATTTCTATGTGAACTTTTTAATGCCTGAGAATTCATGTTAGCCTCGTCGATCTCTGTATTATTATTATTTTTATTATTCTTTTTATAGAAGACAATTTAGCTGAAACCCCCAAACTCTCTAAATATTGCATGACAAATTTGCTTTGTTTTGGAAACCCTATGTGCTGAATGGCCCTTAGTATGAGCAGCAGGTTAGATTTCTTGAGGAATGTTTGGATTATTTAGTACAGCCTGTCCCTTGCTTTCTAACACCATTTCCATTAGACAATTTACTAATTCCCATTGAAATTACC
>NW_008824986.1:16681753-16682388 GCF_000699105.1 Pygoscelis adeliae | reverse complement strand
GGGGGCGCCCGGGACGGACCCCTCGGCTCCCCCCGCTGCGGGGACCAGCCCACTTTCACTTTGATTTCCCCCAGCGTGATGTTTACGCCACCACCACAACTTTTCACTTCTGAAGTCTGGGAGTCCTTGATTCTCCGTCCTGCCATGCTAATTAACTTCTTAGCAGTCACATTCCTTTTCCTCCTTTTTTTTTTACATCAAGGACCAAAAAATATTATGCTTTACTGTAAGATATTTTGGAAATATCTGATCTTCAGCGACTGATCTCCCACATTTTCATCCTGCGTGTTATAACCATAATAAATGCAAGGAGCAAGTGCTGCTTAAAAAAAGGCTTTTACTATATTACAGTGTTTATTATGATTGGAGTTTCTTACCTCCAACGAGTGGCAAGAAAAATGTTAACGGTTTAAAAAAACCCCACCACTCTGTAGTCACGTGTACACAAATAATAAGGGCACACATCCTTCAGGAGAATCCGGACTGCGTGGAGATGATATGTTTATTAATGCTCAGTATGTAAAAAGTTAGTGCTTTCCGAAGAGCGGAGGCAGGGGCACTCGTTTGGGCGCTTTTCCCCTCACTCCCCCCGTCCTGCAGCTCTGGGCTACGGTGCAAATTTTTTTTATTTTAAT
>NW_008824986.1:16652201-16679072 GCF_000699105.1 Pygoscelis adeliae | reverse complement strand
AGCCGCTCTGTCTTCGTGTGTGCCTTGCGGTGCTGGGGGGGAGGAAAAACCTGAGAGTTAGAGCGAAGCGGAGGGCCGAGTCCGGAAACAGAAATCGCCTCGCTCAGCTCTCATAACAACAAAAAATCAAACAAGTCGAGCAAAATTCCTCCTGGAAGTATGCTTGCAGAAAAACAATTTGCTGAAAGCGTCCGGCTTTTTGTTGTTGGTTTTTTTGCTGGTTTGTTTGTTTTTTTTTTTTAAACCCCGGGTTCAGTGGCGGGGGTGTGCTTGTCTGCACGCCTGTGCCTGGAGGTAGAGCAAGTTCTAGCCCAGATCCCAGGAAACTTTGGGGTCTGCTGGTGGGTTTGTAGTCCCAGCTGTTTTTCTGCTCGTAGTGTCACCCACGGTGTGCTCTGCTCTGACATCAGATATCTCAAGTGTCACCTTTTCTTCCCTTTTAAAGAGTTTTAAGGGTTTTTTTAGCTAAAACGGCTAAATCCACTGGGACTACAAAATACTACATATTCCTACCGATGGGTTTAGCATTGCTGTTTTGTTTCTTCTGGGTGTTTCTAAATCTGAAGCGTCCCCACCATCACCGTGTGTGTTTATCCACTTCTTTTTTTCCTTGTGGTAACACGAGATAGCGATTTACAATAATAGATCTACTGTTCGGTAGATGTTGAAACCGTACTAATGACTGAGGGCTTGGACAACTTCAGTGTATCAGATCTACAAGTGTTTTAAAGCATTAAAATATTAAACATCGGGTCAGTCTTGTTTTCACTTAGTAAAACGTCAGTAGACACAGATTAGTAACTGCAGAGTGACAGGGAGGCAGCAAGGAAGGTTTTCTGACTTTGTGTATGTTTAGGGCTGTGGTAGGGTTTTATTTTGGTAACTTGTAAGGCTCTTCTTCAAGGCGGTGATTTCTGGGACAGTAGCATAGGGGTAACTGCAGTTTGCAATTGTAATGATTGGGAGGGGAATTCAGGGGCTGAATGCATTATATTTTTCCTTTTGAATACGGTCACCCACATGTATATGGATGATGGTGATAAATTCCAAATTCTATAAGCACCAGGATCCAGATGGCAAAACAATCTTTGTTACAAATCACTTTGTTACAAATTGTGAAGCTTTGTATTCTTCCCCCCCCCCTCCTTTTTACCTTAAATGCATTCCACTGTTCCAGTGTAGGCTAATAGGAAGCACACCTCCGCTGCTTTTTTCTTGAAGCATTTTTCTTGCAACGGCTACAGTTCTTTATTTTTTTCCTCATTACCTTTATTACAGATCCTTTTTCCTGTAGCATGTGAAGATAGGATCCTTCAGCAGTTAGCTTTCCTGGAAGTATTCTTCCTCCCCTTGCTCCCCCACAGTTAAAAAAGGCCTCCATAGGAATGTTTGGTTTGTGTGAATTAAAGGTACTGTACAAAAGATTACAGGTTGTTTTATTGTTGGTATAGCAGGTGGCCTGCTTGTGTTATCAGATGGATTCTGAAAGGATATTTCCACACTCAATAAGCAATTTTCTTATTTCCACATCCAGGCTCCAGCATCCTTCTCCTATCTTCTTAACCTTATTCTTTCACATTCCGTATGCTTGTTTGTTTGCGTGCCACTTAATTATAGCCAGGAAAAATTAAAGTTGTTTATTTAGGCCTGAGAGCAGAATATTATAAAGGTTCAGCGGGATAGCTGTTGTCTGTCACACACTGTTTTTAGGTGGATTCTAGTTCTCTGCTGTACCAGCTTTCAATTCCAGACGAACTAGATCTTTCTCTCTTCTGTTGGTTTTCTTTTTTTTTAAATACAGGTTGAAAAGGTACAGATGATTCTGCATAATTACGAATTTTGTTTTTATTTATGTAGTTTTTTCTGAAGCCGTATTTGTTGGGTTTTAGAGCATGCAAGATAAAGAGGTGATGCAGATACATAGCAAAATTGCTTTTCCTTTCCTTTTGCTGTTGTAGAATCTTAAAGGTCTGTGGGTGTGGTTTTTTGTTTTGTGGGTTTTTTTTCTGGATTTTTTTTCTTTTTGTTTTATTTGGGAGTGTAGCGGGATTATTGTGTTTTGTAAATGTACCTGTAATTGTCTATTCAAGAGCAAACTCGTGGGCAGCAATTTCTGCTTTACTGCTTCAGGAATGTGAAGAATTATGAAGTATCATAAAATCTGCTTATGATGAATTATATATTATCTCAAGAATAATGCTTTAAGTACTGCAAACTCTTTATAAAGCTTGATAAGAATAATTTTATTTTTAAAAATCAAAGATTTTTTGCATGTTAATCTTGCTTTTGATAGAATACTTTGGATTGCTTTTAGAAATAGATGTGTATTAAGTAGAGGTCTAGTCAAATAGTAATGAAATAATACATCCGAGAGTGCCAGTTCCATACCTGTGCTTGCAGAGGGACTGGGGTAGCTGCCTGTTAGGGATAATTAAAGAGAATGTTTTCCTTTCAGAGTTGGAAAATGAAGGAGCGTTGTATTTAATTTTTACCCTGAATTTAGAGCTTGGTTAATGCTTTTGGTGAGCAAGTAGATGCATTGTGGTTTGAGAAAACACTGCTGGTGGATATTCTTATTTTTACTAGTGCTGTTGCATCTTCCTTTCCCCTAAATTGCTGCTTGCTGAGTGAGACTATAGGAGTAAGCTTGCGTTTGGTCCTGAAGTTTGGGAGTTGGGAATAGCTGTGGTGGAGAGCAGCCCCCTTGCCTAGATTTTAAGTTCAGGAAGAAACTGTTTTCTTTAATTGACTTGAAAAATGGATGTTTTCCTTTATCTACTGAATCAAACAGCGTAATCCTTGCTAATACAAAAGCTGTAGACCCTGGGGTGTGAAGGGTTAATGGTGGTCCTTTTTTTTTTCCTCCCTCCAATTGTTTTGACAACACTTTTCAAAGTGTGACATTCCAAGCCCTTGCAATACAATGTAATATTACTGTAATTACACAGGTCATTACATTTTAAATAGAGAACAATAAAATGCTTATCGCACTGAAAAAGAACAGGTGTTCTTGCCCTTCTTTGGTATTTATGCTAATTGTTTTTCATCTCCTTCAGAAATATTTATGGCTGGCGTGTTAAGGTTTCAGTCTCAATGTGACAATATTAATTCTTTACTAATCTTTATGGTTGAGGTTTAATGTCTGCAGTATGGATTATAGTATTAACGTCCACCAACTAGTTTAATAATGTAGATACCACTTAATATGTCAGCACTTTGGTACTTTATGATACATAGCTATTCAATGGAGAGTGAGTTATTTGCTTTCTTCTTTTAAAAAAAATAAAAAATCGAACGGACATACTTTTAATAAAGTTTCTGGACTTGTGTAAAAACAAGCTATTAAATAAGAACTGATGATCCTGTGGCGTAAATCAAATGGAACCTCCATAAAGAAACTTTCCTCATGCTTAATTAGGTAGATTGCTGAATCACTCTGCCATAGCATTAGCATAGCTGGTATACAATGGCAAACAGACCGTGTTTGTTAACTTATTTTCGGTAAAGAAGCTGATTTATTTTTAATTCTCCTCTTCCCCCCCCCCCCCCCCCCCCCGATAAGTTTTCATTCTGGAGCAAATGCTGCATTGCTTAGTCAATCAGCTTCTCTTTAGGGGGCTATGAAAATTAGTTGGAGAAAAGTTTCATGTTTCTGGGACCTTGCAAAACAATATAATGCAGTACTGTTACTTGAGTGTACAGGATAATTGCAGGACTGCACTTCATTAAAAATAATATTTGCTTTGGAAATCGAACAATTTTAATAGGTGCACCAGTGGCTGATCCGTACTGAAAAAAAAAATACAGTAGATGCCTTTCCAGGTTTTTTGAATGCATTCATACATGGACTGATGATGTTGAGTGGGGTGGGTTTTTTTTCCTCCTTCCTCTTCGTTTTTTGTTCAAGCAAATATGTGCTGATTTGTCAGCTGAAGATGGAGGGGGGGGGAAGGAGTATGTTGCAGCTTTCATTGGAGTTTGTAAGCCAGAATGTAGGTAAAAATGTTTTAAATTTGTCAGACTTTCATGACTGGGCCCCAAAATCAGATAAAAAATGTGGTGTAGAGAAAAAGGACAGCTGCAGATTTTTTGTGTGGACGTGTGTTTCTGTACCATGACTAAAAACTCTGAGGACCTTTTCCCAGCTGTCTGGGAGTTATGTGGAAGTTGGATTATTGGCAGTTAAGCATGAGACAACCTGGATTTAGCAAATGCTCTCCTACACAGGAAGCAGATGACATTATCCTGGGGGAAGGGAGGAGATCCTTCTCCAGGCACAGACCGGGGGGAGACGCCTGCTCCCCCCAGCCTCAGAGCAGCCAAAAATGAGGGCTGGCAATCGGCACATGCAAATATAAAAGCGGTCGGGTTGTCGGTTTGGGGTGTTTTTTCAGTTTTTCTGGTGAAATCAGACCCTCTGCTCCCACACTGGGACTGTTGTGAGAAGTTTTGCTTTGGGGGGGTTCGTGAGGTTTGGGGGGGGAGTTTAAAGCTCTGTTCCCTGGGTGTCTCCTCAGTACCGCGTCCTGACAAATATGTAAGTAAGCCTTAAAACTTTGACTTCTAATTGGGCACATTTGTGAAGGAAATGGTTAATTTTACAACCAAAGGCAAACTTGCACCTCGACAGGTCTGCTGAAAGAAATGTGCCACAGTCGTTTGCTGGCAAGCACCGCAGGGTCATAAATCCACGGGGTTTATTTACAGCCTATAACACTTATGAATGTTAAGATATTTGACGCCACGCTGGCCTTATAATATCCAAGGTCCACAGACACTGGCAGTGGGTCAAATTTCTTTCACTAATTATAAGCAATGAGAGATGGAGTGTGGTGCTGGGGGTGGGGGGGAGATATGGAAATCCTCTCTCTCCCCACCCAAAAGCGAAGAATATTTCTGCTCCTCCTCCCATCTGCTGGTTTATGTTTGTGCTTTTTTTTTTTTACGTAGGCTCCGAAGTTTATAATTAACGCTTGCAGCGCTGTAAAGGCTGGGCTCTGGGTGACACAGCCAGGCTGAAGGAGGGAAGAAGTTTAACACAGCTCGTGTCCTTTATAGAGGTCTCAGCAGTATTGTGCAGTATTTCCTAGATACTGACTCAAGCAAACATTTAAAGACAGATGACACCTGGAAATGTCCTTTAATTTTCTCACGTACCACTGAGCCAAGGGAGGAAAAAAAAATTGTATCAGGTTTTATGCAAAAGGTGGATGATTGGAAATACATATATTAGACTGTTTTGTGCGTATAAAACAGGGCCTCTTAAAATGCAGCAAAAGCCCACGTTAAGGGAAAACATCCGCTGAATGAATTAAGGTGTTGAGGAGGTTTTTAGGGGAGAAGCCCTGTGTCCTGGAAGGGACAATCTGGATGGATGCATAGGTCAGCATGGAGGGGCGAGGGGAGCAGGGAGGATGTGCTGAGAGTGGTGTTTTGGGAGGGGGTAACCGGGGGGAGGCAGGGGGAGAACGGATGCCACTGGAGAGTAATCGGAGGACAAAGGAGGGAGGAAAAATCGTAGAAATTTGGGGGGGGAAACGCCAGTATTTGAACGGATGGTTGGAGGGGAAGCTTGGGATCTGGGGATTGACTCTTAAGTGTCAGGAAAGTCTGGGGCCTGAGGAGAAACACTGCTTTACTGGCAAAGCTCGTTATTCTCAGCTTGCTCCCCATTAAACATGCTTTCCTAGAGTGGACAGTCAGATTTGAAGTGGTGCTGTCTTGTCTATGCTGGGGGGGTGTGTGTGTGTGTTTTAACAAGATAATGTGATTACTCAAATATGCCTAGGTATTACTTTTAGCTTTAATTTCTCCAGCAGTTGATTTCAGGTTCCCCGTAGGTTACTGCTGTGTTAGGAGACTAATTTAAGGAAAAGGCAGGGTTATGTGTGTGGTGGAAAGCTGCTTTCCTTCGCCCATATGTTTTTCTTCTACGAGCCATGTAAAACCTGACTTAAAAAAAAATGAGGGGGCTGTCAATTTGGCCCTTCCACAAATAGCTGTACAGTTTTGTTGAAGGTTTTATGCATTTCCCTAATCAATGGAGCGCTGTGACTTATTAGCCCCTGGGGACAGATCCGAATCCCCCAGCACCGCACTGCAAAGCTGGTGTGGTATTGTACCTTTTTAACAGGTTATCAACAAGGATGTTCCTCCAGTTCCCAGGATGCTTCCCACCCCCTCCCTCTAGCATCTCCCCCCTCCGATTCTTTCCGGCAAAATCTGTTCAGTCTTGCGCCTTTGTTTTAGGTTGGCTAAACCCTCGACCCTTATTCTTCGTGGGGTCACGCTCAGGCAACCGGGCAGTGCTGAATGAGTTAAGTCGCTGGCTGAAGTTTGGCTTCATGCAACTAAATTTGAGGCCTGGTAGGCATTAGCAGGGCACAGCACATTTACAGAGCTTAATTAGTACGCGCTGTAATTGTTCATGGTCTGCCAGAAGGAGTAATGTTCAGGAAAAGTGGAGTCGTTCTTCTGCAGTCTTCAGTTTTAAAACGATAAATCACTTGCATATTTGTGCAGTGATTCAAATGGAGCTGAGACCTCTCCATCTCAACATGTGGTAAATTGTAAAGTCAATGAATTGCAGATGTAGGGTACAGCAGATTCTCTAAGAAAATGCGGAATGAATGGGGAAGGGTGATGCTATAAATATGTACTGAGAAGATAACTGGGTTTCTGCTCGCTGTGCCAATTATGATGTACTAAAGATATTAGCAATTTTGTTTTAATGTATTTATTTAAATTTCTTTAAACTAAATATAGGGGTACCATGTTACTTCACTTGGCGAGGTTTTTATTAATGCTCCAGAACAATGGGTTTCATGTGGAAATGCGCATGATAGCCATATTAATACAAATTAATTCATCATGGGTAATGTTGTAGCTGTTACTAGGGGAGTTTATAATGATGGGACACTTTAAAGTGTGGCTGCAGCAACTTATAAGAAATGTTGTGGTAGAGGATGCCTTTATATTCTAGTTGGGGGAAATATTGGGAATATTATATATCTCACCATGGCATTTTGTATCTGCCCGTGATTCCTTCCAACTTCAGAGAGGCTTTTTGGGTGCATTAATCCGACAGCCTGGAGCCTATTTTTAAAAAGCAAAACACAAACAAAACTACGCTATACAGATTGACATCGTAAATGCTGTGTATTGTTTTTTTTTGAATGCGGAGAATGTGTGTCACTCTTACTGTTGTGAAATCTTGTCTTCCTTGGGCTTGGTCCAAGATCCATTGAAGTCAGTGGAAAAAAGGCTTCTATTAATAACGAAGGGCTTTGGATCAGGCCCTGTGTGTCTTGAACCAATGGCCAACTTCTTCAAAAGTGGATAAAGGTATTGAAAAAGCCAAACCTAACTAAATGTCATATTGATATATTGCTGCTTCTGTGGCGTCCTTTGCTCTTGTGAAAAAAAATAAAAAATATTTATGTTTCCAATGGTACTTTCTTAAATGAGCTCCTGCTTCTGCAGTATCTGACTTTCCCACAGAAGCATGGAGCATCCTGGCAGGATCAGGATTTGGTCCGAGGCTGCGTTGCACGTCAATACTGCTTTTCTAATATGAGTAGGTGGATTTGTATGGAAGTTGTAAAAGTTAATGATTGTTCTCTGACTCATGTGCTGCTGGTTTCAGCAAAGAAGAAATGATGACAGTAAAATGATAGAAATTATAGGAGACAAGTAGGGTTTGGTGAGCAGAGAATGGATTTGCGTTGTTTGAAATGCTTTTGCTGCTTGCCGAAGGAAGTGCGAGGAGGGAGAAGATGGGAGGGCAGCTTCTTTTTGGTGTCAGATGTTTTGGGTACCAAACTCCTGGAGGTATTTGGCCAGGAAGTGAGGCTGAATTCAGGAGGGACTCTCTACGGTGTTAAAGGCCCCATAACCATTTTGTTAGTCCTACTGATACAGTTAGTCCTGCCTAACCGTTTCCTCTCTCAGCAGAACAGGTTTTAATATCCTAGGCTCTGTGGGAAGTATGATTGCACGCCTAATGGCTACCAAGTATGAATATATGATTGTGCTCGACCAGTATCTATCTCACAGCTTTGTAGGGCTCTCCAGAGTATCTGTGGTGTGAGTGGTGCTGTATACAACAAAATCAGTCTCTGGTTTTTAATTCCCTAGTGATGGTGATGCAGCTGAGACCCCAAAAAAATCCGAAAGGAGGGTGTGGGAAGTGATAGTTAGAAAATGCCAAACTGAAAATACTGCAAAGGGACTTTCTGGGGAATATTCTTAGATGATGTTACAATAGAAACAAATTGTTCTATTTTAAGAAAGGGAAAAATAGAGCAAGAGAAGGTGGGGGCGTACCTCTCTGAGCACATCCAAACTCCCACTGGAGTCAGTGACTCCTTAAATAATGATCTGGAAAAGTCTGAGGCTATAGGCTTTCCTATTCTAGAGACAAGCCACTACATTGATTTCTGTTTTTAACTGATGCAAATATTTAATAAAGGTTCTCTTGGAACTGCTTTAAACCCTAGCCTGAATAATTTTAACTTGGTTAAACCAGTGAACTGGTTTGGGAGCATACACAGTAAGAGGTTTGCATTGGTTTAATTAGATTTAGGTGATTTATAAAACCAGGGCCACTACTCTGACATAGGCAAGGTCTGAAAGACAGCATATAGATGCTGCATTGATCTACACCCAGGCTGAACAGACTGCTATTGAAATTATGCTATTATAAATGTTTGCCAATATTAAAGAATCCAGGGGAAGGTACGACCTTGAATGAACACATCAGAAGAATAAGAACGCAATCAGTGTTTCTACCTTTGTTTTCTTTGGGACATCGGCAAGAAGGTTTTCTCCCTTTGAAAGGAGTTGCAGATTACAGTTGTCTGTCTGGAAGTCAAGTTTTTGAGATTTTTATTATTATTAACCAAATGTCTCAGTTTACTTCCGATTCCTGTTACATTCCCCTATGGGCTTTTTCTTAATTCTTAAACTGCACCATAAAATGTAGCTTAAAACATGTCTGTGTCAATTAAAAAAAGAAAAAAAGGTACTTTACAGGAGCTAGTCACAAACATAACTACTCTACCGGTCACAAAACTGCTGTGTAAAGAATATCCACAGAGCTTATTTTATCTGGATAGCAGCTAAATATCTTTACAATTCCCAAGGTTATTAAAGGCCAAATGCCTGGTATACATAGTTAGTTTATTTTCCATTGAAATCTGTTGCTCAACTATAGTACTTGACAGTACTTTGTTTTTTATTTAATAAATATGAAATTAAATTTCATAAATACAAAATTAAAAAGTGAAAACTAGAACCTGGGTGTAGCTGGGTGGCTGTAAATGGGAGCTGGCGCGTTGCCGCACTGCTGGTGTGCCCAAACGCAGGTATCGGACTGGTTACGTGGGCACATCTGTGTATATGCATGTGATGTATATTCGTAAACGTATACTGGGTTATCAGGTGTCTATTCAATTTTAATTGACAATATGAGATTCCTGTGGTTACTCTGTGCACAGATTGCCTTGGGGCTCTACAGGGTTTGTGGGAAGAAAAGCCTTGACAAGTTTCCATTAAGCCCTGAATCAGGCAATTGGAAAAGAGGAGAATGAAAGGAGCTGAAAAGAGGGACAACTTGTTAGTGTTGCATTCTGCGCTTGCAACGAGAAACCTCTTTTAGACAAGAGTGGTTCTCAGGCCAAGAATTTCAAACTCGCGGAGAAACCTGTCCAGAACACAAAAGTTGTTTGAACGGGGTGCAGAATTGTCACAGTAATTAGAGCAATCTCCGTTTACTGAGTGGCAGCCTTTATAAAGGACTGGGGATAAAGGGTTCAAATTCATCTTTCTCTCTCCGATTCACTTCTGATGAACTGCCTCTGTGTATGTATGTGTATATGAAGGAGTGTGTGTGTGTGGCCACATTTTCAGCTACTCATCATTCGATTGCCCTTGTTTTAAAAGAAGAAGGACTTAGGTTTCTTCTTCCTGCCTTGAATGAAATTTTCAGGCATTTTGCTTTTATTTATTTTTTATTGGTGCTCTAATTTGATATACAGAAATAAAAGGATGCTTTGGAGAAATATGCTTGTGCTCTGCTGGAGGGGGAACCCCAAATATTTCTCAGTCAGTTTCTCCTCTTATTTGATCCCACATCTTTGACTCTTAGGAGCAGTCCCATTATTTTTAATAGGATTACTTGTGGAAGCAAGAAGAGTGAATGAATAAGGCTTGGACCCTTAAAGTTTATCCTCTTGCCACTGCAAGGTCTGTCCAGAACTACTGAATCAGCTGGAGTTTTGCCATTGCTCTTATTAGGAGAAGGATCAGGCCCATGGATTACGTGAGACTGGGTCTTGTGAACAAGCCAAATAAAACTGTAAAAATCAGAGTTGTTGCTGTGTGTGATGCAGGAGTGTCTGGAGGCCTCGGTCTGGGCTCCTTTTGGTCAGATGCTACACAGAGAAAAATGGGAGTGAATGAGCGCGTGAGCAGTGTGGGTGTTCTTGCCCAAGGAAGAAAATGTGACTGCTAAATTTCCTGTATGCCTTTACTCTTAAAGAAAATAAAATATTAAGCGCCTTGATTTTTTTTCAGTAATCATCCTGAGTGCAAAGTTAGTCATTTTGATGTCCATTTACTTAGCTGTTTAGGCTTTGTGATTGCCTTTTATCTGTTCTCCCCGAAATAATGTAGGATCTCTGCTTTGTAAAGGCTTGCAGGTAGCGACCTTGGCTATTTTACTTAATCATTTAGTCAGTGTTATGTTTCTCCCCTTCTTTCATCACTACATCTGAACGCAGAGAGAGAGGAGCCCTTTAGGCTCATGTCTTCGCTCTGTCTTGTGTTTCTCTGTATCACATTGCCTTCAAGGCCTGTGGCATGGCTGGTTAGGTGTTGTCTTGGGACCCTGTGAGTGTTGTATGTCTAATTCATCCTCCCTTCTTCTCTCCTGGAGACCTGGGATCAGCTAGCATTTGCACCAGGTTCCTAAGATACGAGGAGGAGGAAGAAGGAAGGTCTTGCTGCTGATTACAGAAACATTGTTAAAGCTAATAAATACTCCTGGCTGTGAAAGTTGTAGCTCAGAAGTCATGTGTGGTCTTTGTATGCAGATTTTTTCTCCACCTCCACTCCCCTCAATTATTTTCCACTGGATAATGATGATGATGAAGAATTTGGCTAGATCTTTTTATATTTTAGCAAAAAGCAGATTTATTTTTTTCACAGGGTTGGCCTCTAGCATGGAAAAGCTACAGAAAAATTGCTTGTCTTGGAGTTTGCATTGCAAAAATGCCTGTTGACATTCAGCAAAGCACACTTCTGTGCGCGCTTCCTCAGAGCACGCGTTCCTCTTGTTCACGTGCCTTGTCTGTGAGCCTGGTACGTGAATATGGGAGGGTTTTTTGAACACTTAGAAGTCATCTTGTAGGCACAAGGAGGAGTTGGGAGACGACAATTTTCTGGCAGTAATGCTGAATTGCTTATGCAGTGTTGGAGCACAGAGTTGGGTCTGTGGGTTGGACGATGTCATGCTCAGATTGAACAATGTCTCCATTTTTAGATGATGCTATTTTGTCTCAACCATTGATGGTTTGTAGACCAGTTGTGATGTTTGCCATCCTGAAGGAGTACCTAGTGTGGTACTAATTGTACCAGACTAATTGTTGATTAGAATGTACTTGTTGCAAGTTATGGGCCTCTCTTGAACATGGCTTTCTCAGTCCTATCCCTTGTGCATTATTTTCTCAGCTGGTAATTAATTTCTCAATTTGGTAATTTGTCAGTAACTGACATCTCTTCAGTAATGAGTGCTCTGTAGTAATTCTCCGTCACTAAGGAGTAATTGCTGGCCCTATAAAGTCACTGATCTCTTTCACTTGCCAGCCACATAACCTTTCCTGTTAGACTGTTATGACCAAGTTATCCATCACAACAAAGCATAACTACATCTACAGTCCGTGTCCCAGCCGCAGCTTGATACATGGAGAGGGAGGGCTGGAGGAAGGTGGTTTTAAGTCATGGTTGCAAGCAGGAGCTCATGACAGCAGCAGAAAGCTTTTATTTGATTTTACAGCTATGTAAAAATCTAGCTCAGCCTAGAAAAGCAGCTGTTGAGTTTAGTTGAGGTGGTAACGCAGAGCAGCCAATGTCCTCTCCTTGTTGCATGGCATTTCCTCAAGCCTGCTTTTCTGTCTGGCCCCGTCTTGCTTTTCTGCCTCCCATTGGGCAGAATGGTGGTGGTAATGTGGTGATAAGCGGTTTGGAGGTGCTTCCCTTCCCAGGAGCTGGTGGTGCAAATACAGCCCCGATCCTGCACATGTGCTGGACTCGCCTTCATGTCAACCCTCTGAAGAATTGTCCTCAGCCTGGCTGGGTCCGTGCGTTTGGGCTTGTAGCATTGTGGCCTAAATTTGTGACCCAAGGGGGAGCTTACGAAGTTTATTCTGGAAAGAAAATACTTTGTGAAGCAGGAAGGAGGCTAAAGAGAATACTGGAAAGATGGTGCAAATGAGAAGCAAAAACTTTTCATTTACACTCCCTGCTGTTGCTTTGGTTTGTGGATCTAAGCAGAAAAGCGGCAGGTTTTGGAGATCTCATGAGTTGCCTGCCAGCATCTGCACACGCCTAAATACCTTTTAAATTTGTTTTTGTTTTTCCTGCTCCTTGAACACATTAGCTAATGCCACAAGGAGTGAGCTGAAGTCTTGCTCTTTTTTTTTTTTCTTCTTTTTTTTCCCCCTGCTGTTGGAATTGTTTGTTAAATTCCAATTACAGGGCTTGTTTGACACCTGTACAAACCCACAGCCATTGTTAAGGGAATAATTTGAGGACAATGGGGTTAATGCAGGTGTGCACAAGTGCAGAATTTGGATTGCAAAGTCTCTTTATTACTCTGTGTGCATAAGAAAGAGAAAGAAAGAATTCAGCTTAATTTTCAGATCCCAGATACAATTTGTAGGACAAGCATTTGGAAGAAGGGTAAGTGGGGAGGGGAAGAAACGTCTGAACGTGTTCAGACATGGCACTGAACACATATGAAATGGAAAGTTAAAAGGAAATAAACACTACACTCCTCTTTCCTCCCTACCTCACCCTCATACCACTTTCATGGAGTCACTTTTCAAGGTATAGCTGCACGAAGCTGGTTGGTAATGATCTTGCACACTGATTGCCTTCAGAGTGATCACAGCTAAACCTGAATGTCTGCATGGAACTGAGGTCCTGGGACACTGTGCTGGTTTGTGGTGCCAGCAATCACCAACCCCAGTTGCACCCTGATACAATCGGTGAGTTGCATTAGATGTACGTTCACGTGGGTATGCTCTGTTTGGTAGGAGCAAAATCAAGGGAGTGGGGCTGTTTGACACTCAAGATTTCTTTTCTCTGAAGCTGAATGTGTGCGTAGTCTCCAAAGGTGACCTACTGTCTCATGCCATCAGAGTAACCCTCTTAAGATGGTAAGAACATCAATAAAAGCCAAGAGAGTGAATTCCTGGAGTCTGTAGGATGTCTCCTTCTGGTATTCTGTTACATTGATACAGAGATTTACAGTTTTATGTAACTTCATGAATATCTAGCAATGGGTCATCTTCCTTTGGGGTAATTCCAGTAAAGGCTAAAAGAGGTTCGTACAGAATGAAAGACAAGACCCATGTCCCTGCTGTCACAAGTGGTTGTAAATTGAGGTTGGTTTCTTTTGCAGTTTCATCTTACTTTGGTTTCTTTCCTACTCATGGGAGTTCCTCCAGGCAAGGATCAAACTTTCTCTATTATCCCAAGTACTCTGTGCATTTGGGGTACAACAAACTAATAAGTAGGAACAATTATTAGTGGTTAGATAAACATTCAGATCACTTTATCCTCTCGGTGATTTGCCTGTTAGAACTAATCTTGACTGCTGCAAATAGGTTTGGTATTTGGCATTTCAGTTTATGTAGGAGGGAAGAAAATGGCCGTTGCCTGTGAAATGGTTCAGAAGTTACTTGCTGTTCTTTTTCAATGAGTAATAACTCAGCTGAGTAGCACAACGGGAGTCTCAGGTATGGAACTGTTTGTTGGAGAGAGAAATCGGTAGTTCCCCATCTTGGTTATGCACCAATGTAATTGTGTGTGCACATGTGCTCAGAGGAGGACTAGTTATCTTCCAAACACTGTCAGGCAACCTGGCTTATACTGGAGAAACAATCAAAGTTCTTTATTAAAGGTTAATTTGAAGTTATGGAAAGAAATATTTCTCGATGATTTGAGGGTGTCCAGAAGGTGGCTAAAAATAGTCTTTCAATGAGGTGTTCATGGTTTGGTCCACTGGAGATATGTATTTTTCTCTTTGGTTGGTAGTATGACCTTCTCCTGCCAAAGAGTGTAGTTGCACTAAGGTAATGAGTAGTGATTTGTCCTGAAACTTTAAGTAGATTAACCTCTGAATTGCAAACTGTTGAGGTGATCTTATTTCTGGCAGGTGATGTAAGTCAGTGGTTATGGTGGTTCGTTGCCTTTGGAGTTGTCTGAATTTCATTGGAACAAATGAAACTTTATGGGTGAAAGACTTAATTTCCTCCCTTTACTTTGATAATAATTTTTAAAAGATAATTTAATGATTTTTTTAATAAGTGTATATACACTGAACTAATGGAAGATGAGACTGGTGTTGGTATGCTTTTCCTCACAGTGTTTACCAATATAGATTGCATTAGTTTCTGCTGTTTGCACCCGTTTCTGTTGTTGTGTTACTGTGTTAGTAGCATTATGTACCTGCCTTAGAAATTTGTATCGTTCAGCCTGTTCCATACTATGTACAGTCACTACAGTATATGTTGTGTTTCGTTTGTTGAATAGCAGCTATATGGGGTAGATCATCTTGGAGTTCACTGGAGGCCCCTTTGGTGCAACTAAATAACTCCTTTCTGCTAAGGTGGTAAAACTAGTTTCTTTCCTGGGAATGCTTGAACAGGTAAGGTGGGCATTGCCTGGCATCTTGTTCTCTCTGATCCCAAGAAAGACCCAGCTCCAGTATCAGCTGATTCTAACTTGCGTTCAGGGCCAAAACCAGGGGGATGTGGCCCTGTGATGAATGATCCTACTGTGCTGAAAAAAGCCAAGAAGCGATGCCCTATTAGGTGAAGAAGCCAGAGGAGCAGTTAACATCTGGTGTTGTTTGAATGCTTTTATAACTTGAAGGAGCATTGCCCACCCAAACTGAGTCCCAAATTTCAGATTTCGTTTATACTTCTGTGCCTGCAAAACCCGACAGAGTGGTTCATCCAAGAATTGCAGTAGAAACACTCAGTTTTAATCAAATGAGCCCATCAATGTAGTCATAGGTACCAAAATCTTGGAGCAGTTAAAAAGGGGAGAGGAACTACATCTGAACCAAAATGAAACTGACTTTTGTGTGGTGTTTTTGGATGGCTTAACAGCTACAAATTTATGAAGATATAATTAGCTACTTTTCAGGGTAGCAGTTCATTTTTAACATAAAGCTCTCTTTAAAAGCTTCAATAAACATTTGCAAATTTTATATAAGTAGCACTGCAAAACTGTGCTGTAAGCCTTGAAAATAATTAAATAGATCTGATTATGAACCAGGGGTTTGGTGCAAAAATCTGGAAGAGATTGATAGGGAAACTGTTAATACCTGTTGTGTGTATATATATATAGATACACAAATATATTTATATATATAACATCAACATCTATAATCTATATAACACAAATATATATATAATATATAATAGCTATTAATAAATTAATACCTATAATATATACTTATATGTAGACACACACATGTATATTTTAAATATGTATGTATGTGTATATATAAGATTTTTTTCTGCAACTTTGAGGTCATGGCAACATTCAAGAATCAAGTGTCTGATTATTTTCTTGTCATTTGGGAGGATCTTTTTTAGGGGAGGGCCTGTCTGTCTGTATGCAAGAACAGCACTGCCATTAGGTGCTCTGCTCAGTGGTCACTCTTTGTATGAACGTGCCATGTGGTTTCCTCTAAGTCATCTGGTATTAGGCCATTTAGAGACAGGACTTGCAGTATTGCTTGGTGATCTAAAAGCCATGGACATGACTCTATGACCAGCTAGCATTGTTCTCCTGGCTCATGGTTGTGAAGGTGGATGCTTGTGTGGGAGAACAGAGACATTTCTTATATAAGCAGAGACAGAGTCCCTTACATATGAATTTTTCTGAATCTATGGTAAGCTGGGCTGTGCTCCTCCAAAGCCCTCCTTCAGCTGCAGAGTTACCATCAAGATGTGATCCACTGACAGCTGGAACTCTAAAAGTAGTGGTGGAGCTTCTTCTGAGGCTTGTCGTGCACAGAGGCAGGTAAACTGTGGTTTGGTGCTGGCTGGTTGGATAACACAACTTGGTGATGACATGGCCGTGTAGGACTGTCTGTGTGATACTTGCATGTGCTCTGTCCCCAAGTATTCTGTGTGCTCATGATGGTTCACCATGGTTCACGGTGCAGCGGGCTGGTCCTTGCTGGGAAAATCCTGCTTGAGTCTCAGGTATATACCTTGATATTATTCCTTGAACAAACGTGGGCCTTTAAGCCAAAGTGCTTGTGCCGTGGCTGTGTCCTGCTCTGAGGGAAGGCTCATGCCCAGGAAGGATCACCACAGCCCCGGGGAAGTGGACTGCTCTGCAGGCCAAGTTTCAAGCTCAAGTCACAGTGCAGCCACAACCCTTTATGAAAGATCCTGATGAGAGTTTGGGCCCATGATATTTAAATATGCCTGTGGTAATATAATCAGCTGCCACCCACTACTCAGCTTCTAAGCGGATCCTAAAATAACCTTTGGTAGCATGACACATGTGAAGCTTCCCTCCCCTCCTGTTTAATCTCCTGTACACAGCCCCAGAGTAATGTTTATATGACAGTCATAAGGAAGGCTCTGTAGGTGTATCCAGGCCTTTTATGAGAGCATGACACGACATCAGTTTCTACATTTATCTCCCTGCTCCTTGACGTTCTTGTCTCTGCCATGCTTTCAGTTTTGAAATGAAGAAAAGTGGTGTGGAGCTGCTCTATCTCATTGATGGGGTGTGAGCTTCCACTTTCCCAACTTGCTGAGTGCTCAGTGTCCTTTGTGAGGACACATGATTTGGACTTTTCCTCTTCTCCCTCCCTTCCCCTACTGATCTTTCACAAGAATAACAAACCACAAACAGATGTTAATGGCTCCATGCATAGAGAGACAGAGATATATATATATATATATGTGTGTGTGTGCGTATAGGCTGACTGGTTGCTGAGAAGATTTTATTGGCATAAATTTGGAATATTTATAAGTGGCAAATTCACTGGTGAGATTATGCAGACTAGACTAAATGAGCTCTGAAGGGCATTTATAACACCTTCAGACAACAAGCCTTTTCGTTTATTGCCTGTCGGAAAAGGACCTGGGGGTGCTGGTTGACAGCCGGCTGAACATGAGCCGGCAGTGTGCCCAGGCGGCCAAGAAGGCCAATGGCATCCTGGCCTGTATCAGAAATAGTGTGGCCAGCAGGAGCAGGGAAGTGATCGTGCCCCTGTACTCGGCACTGGTGAGGCCCCACCTCGAATACTGTGTTCAGTTTTGGGCCCCTCACTACAAGAAGGACGTCGAGGTGCTGGAGCATGTCCAGAGAAGGGCAACGAGGCTGGTGAGGGGTCTGGAGAACGTGTCTTACGAGGAGCGGCTGAGGGAGCTGGGGTTGTTTAGCCTGGGGAAAAGGAGGCTGAGGGGAGACCTCATCTCTCTCTACAACTACCTGAAAGGAGGTTGTAGCGCGGTGGGTGTCGGTCTCTTCTCCCAAGTAACTGGTGAAAGGACGAGAGGAAATGGCCTCAAGTTGCGCCAGGGGAGGTTTAGATTGGACATGAGGCAAAATTTCTTTACTGCAAGAGTGGTTAAACATTGGAAGAGGCTGCCCATGGAAGTGGTTGAGTCACCATCCCTGGAAGTATTTAAGAGACGTGTAGACGAGGCGCTTAGGGACATGGTTTAGTGGGCATGGTGGTGTTGGGTCGACAGTTGGACTCAATGATCTTAGAGAGCTTTTACAACCTTGATGATTCTATGATTCTGTGATTCAAAGGGGTTTATATGCATGTGTGTGCATGCGTGTGTAGATACATATATATATTTAAAACGTAGGTATGTATCTATGCCTTTTTTCTATGTCTGAATTACAGAAGTAGCTGTAATATTTCTGCTGCTGTCTGTCCATAAAACACAGCAATCCTGGAACGATAGGGAAGCTGTCTTGCGACTGCAGTATGGGGATGTCTGTAATTAAAGCCGCTTTTGTAAAGTGACATTCCTAGGTGTCAGTCAGGCCCCTCTGAAGCTCCTGAGGGACTGTAGGTAGCGGTGGGGTTTCTCAGGTGCTTTGTCAGGGTTTGATGGGCAGCTTCCCCAGTTGGGTGGTGGAATGCAGTTTCTTGGGCCAACCCTGGTAACGCTTTAGACTCACAGTGCTCACAGAGGGCACGCAAGAAACATAACTTAAAATCCTTGATTTTCTTTGGCCAACAGCTTGAGGGGGAAGAGGAGAAGGGGAGGAGGGTGGAAGAACAGAGAGCGAGAAAATGCCCTTTTGTAGTAGATTTAAACAAAACAATATCCAAGAAACATTGGTGGTTTGAAAAGCTGTTTGGAGGGTTTGCATGTTAGAAGTAGTCCCAGCTGAGAGACATTGCTGAGCAGAGTTCAAGCCAGGAGGCCAAAGGTGCAGCATAAATATAGCTTGTCAGATTGTTGCTGAAATAAATGAGGATTATTCCATGGAATAATCATAACTACGTATATGGTATAAATATAGTCATTGAGTGGTGCCACAAAATACTTAATGGCTTGTAGTCGTTGTGCCTTTTGACCTGGAAGGAAAAGAGTGTGATCGTGTTCCAATTATAATCGATGAGCCTTGCTATTGATCTGTGGGAGAGTTTGTGAGTGCGGAGAGCAGGGATAGATGATGGGGAGTAATGGCTGGGGGAATAAGTCATCGATGGACTATTCTGTTTAGCTTTGATGGTAGCATAGCACTTGGTGTTCACTTGCTTTGTGATTTTTAATGTATTGTCTTAAATCCAAATGAATGTTTAACAAGGCTGTGCCTAGTAATTTTACAAGTAGCCGTAGGAATTCATTCATTGTGTAAAAGCGTTTTGTACAAGAGCTGAACTGCCAGGAGAGGTAGAGAGAAGGTACGGCAGCCTGTCCAGAAGGACACCTTGCTTGGCAGAGGGAGAGGGATGACGTTCCTTAGCTGTAGTCTGACTTGCTTTTTTGATGTATTTTTATTGGCTAATCAATGTACAATAGGAATCCACTCCCTAGTCAACTTAAGCACCACTTAATTGAGAAATAAATGATAAACCCATTATGCTTTGCTAGTAGAGAACATTTCAGGGTGATTATGGATGCTCTGCTAAATTTTTTGGCATCCCTTGAGTGAGACTAATTGCCTTCCCTCAGGGCGGCTCCACAAGCTTGGGTCACACCCTGGCCTTGATGAAGCCAATGGGAATGTTCCTATGGATTTTTTTTCCAATTATTATTTTAAAGGGGGCCATTGTATACCAGCCTTTGTCTTTGGTATTCTGCTTTCCCCTGAAAGCAGGACCTACTTTGACTGCTGTGTCTGTTTGGTCGGCTCTTGGGCAAGGCTCTTTGCATGGGGATATGGATGCTCTCAGTGTCTCTGAATCGAGTCCCTCTGCAGTGGAAGGCTGGTTTATTGGGGACTCTGCCAGGGAATGGCTGTACCAGCAAACAGTCAAAGCTGTGATGGCCCTTCGGCTGGTCCAGTGCCCTCTGCTCTTTCCAAGCAGCCTGACCTCAGCTGTGCTCCCATTGCTGGCTGCCTGAGCTTGCCCGCCATGGGAGAGTGGTTCCAGCACAGAGATCCACGCGGCTCTGGGACAGGGCTCTGACCGCTCGGAAAAGCTGGATTTTTTTCAGATCTGGCCTCTTGCCAGCGTGGTGCATGCCCTTCAACAGCCAGTGGAGTTAGTAGTCACAGTGGATATCCATGAGCCTGTTAATGAGGAGCTGGACGAGGGAGCGCTGCGTCAGACAGGAGCAGGGCAAGCTTTCTTTAATCGGCTTCTCAAGTCCACTCTCTAGCTATGACAACTGATTTGCAACGGAAGCCGTCAGGGCAAGCTAGGATACAAAAGCCTGAGGATGTATTATTCTGCTTGGCTTTGAGGCTTTGCACTGGCTGCTAGTGATAGCTGAGACTTATTAAATTAAAGAAAAGAAAAATCCACTTATTAGGTGCTCCGCTCAGTTCCTGCTCACTGTGTAGACTTTTGGCTGTGCTGTACCCAGCGCTGCGTCCAAGGCACCGTCAGCACCAATTTCCTTTTATGCCAGGATGTCAACCCGACACCTGTGCTCCATGGCTGGAGCTGAGCCTGCTTGGTGATAGAATAGGAAGTATCTTCTTTTGAGGGATTATGACCTGGGAAAGGTCTCCCTGTTTTGGAAGAGAGAATAGATCTAAAGCATTGAGAAACTTTCCAGTTGTCTTCATAATTTCTTGGATGCTGGTGATGCTTCCTGGTACAATTTGAGCTTGCCTGCGTGGGACTTGTGGTCCCTGTTTGCTTTTGCAGCTATTCTGACAATTAGGGGGTTGCATTGCTCTTATTTCTGCTCTGCTCAGCCTCGTGCTAGGGGAGCAGGCTGCATGCAATTTATAAATAAATATTTATTATTTTGAGTGATGACTGAGGGAGAGGGTATTTCCTGGCTGTGAATGACTGGCTGGAAGAGTTGGAATCCACCGGCTCTGGGGTGCCAGGCGATGCCCAAACCTAGAAGTCATTATTACTTTTTTTCCTGCTGTGACCCCTGCCCTTGTCTCCCATGCAAACCTGTGCCTTGTTCCCATGCCAGCTTGATAAAAATAAACACACTGTTAAGATCGCTCCCCCCACCCGCCATGCAATTAAGTGGCTGGTTTGCACAAGGATACAAGTAGCTTCATTGCCTTGTTGCAGATAAGGGTGATAAGGGTCTGGCCTAGAGGCATTGCCCCATACCCATGGCCTTCAGTGGGACAGGAGTAACGGTTGCAAAATTGGGTCCAGATTCTTGCCACAGCCTTGTCTGCTGCCATCTCTTCCCTGCCCAGCCCGCCTGGGTCAAGCGCTGGGAGTGTGGTGGAGACGCTATGTTCTCTTTCTACCCATTAATCTGCTGAGTGTTTGGAGCATCGGGTTTTCTTTCTTCATAGCTTGACAGGCACAAATCAACAGATGATGGGCTTGTGTGGGAATTGATGTCTTTGAGTGGTTTTGGAGTTTTTGATTGGGTGCTCCTGAGATGTTGGGAAGCCCTCCAAGGGAATGACCTGTGGGACTGATGCCAACTGTACTTTCAGAAGTGACCCGAGACACTTGGAGCTGTTCCCAGTGTTCAGAATTATACTGAAACACCAGCATGACGAAAAAACAAATGTAGAATTGCTAAATGTACGTTGTCCAAAGATTGTGTGAGCTGTCGTAACTGCTTCAAAAAAACCCAACAAAAAACCCCCAGTGGCCCTTGCATGATTTACTTCAGCTGAACATCAGGCCGTGATGAGTCTGATTTGTCTCTGTATATAAGCCATGCATCAGAATAAAAAAAAGATGAAAATGAAAGAAGTACTTGGAATTTTTTTTGGGGGCAAACAAAAGGCAGTGATGGTATTAGAATAGAAAATATGAAGCAGAGACACCACACAATACTGTAATTTTTTTCAAGGCATTGGTTTGTATCTGATTTAAATTTTAGTGTAGAGAAACAGAATGATGTTTTCCAGGTTCCAGTAAGGTTTTGGTGCCTCTGCTTTCTGTCTGTGCAGAATTTCCCCATGCCACCTCTAGAAGGAGAATATTTTATATACCATTACTTTAACTGCTTTTTGATCTGAACTTAATCATCTTCTTTTACAATGTGTAGGTTAAAGAGGTTTTTATGGTGTTCTAATATTGGCTTTGAAAATCTTTAGTCACTGATATCTTTGTTGCTCATTAAGTATGTTTTAATTTTTAAACCAAGACTTCTATCTAAATGTTGGTTTCTTTCGGTGGAGATATTTTTCTAATTATGAAAAGAATTCCTACATTTTCAGCTAGCTAGCTGGATTTTTCAGTTAAATGATGTACAGCAACTAGTATTGCAAGTTAGTATATAATTAGAGACAAAATGATTTTGTGGAAAATCTGTTAGAAAGTGATTTTTCTTTCTTTTCCTCTAAAACAGAAAGAATAAGAGGAAAAACTAGCCAAGGGATTGATCGCATTCATAGTTAATAGTATAGATACTGATGTATATGGCTGTTTGAAATTATCAATGCCTTGTCCCAAGTAACCTCATGCTTGTGAAGAGACCTGAAAAACATGAATGTGGGATTAGATTTAATTGGCCCTAAGAAAAGAATATTTCTTTTAATTTGAAAGAAGTTTTCTTGAACAGATTTGGAGAGGCAAATTATGTCTTGTCTAATTGGCAAAATCAGCTCTCCAAGAAATGCATGATATTTTCGAACCCAGAACGCATGACTTTGCCTGCAAATATTTTGAACGTTATTATGTGAGCTAGTAGGTGAAGCATTTCACTAAAAACTGGGACTCATGGGTGTTTTTCCCTATCTCTCCTACTACATCTAAATCTGAAGCTGAAGCTTTCTAGTGCTGGCTGCCCAAGTTGAAAAGGTCAGAGCCTCATCTTCAGTGGCACTCAGCTTTTTGTAATGGCCTCTGCAAATGCCGGTGGGTTTGTGGATGTGGCACCCATCAGAAAAAATAGTCTTCTTTTAGCATCTGTATAGAAAATCTCAGACTTGCCTATCTGCTTGAGTTTGCATGGCTGCAAAGCCAGGGTAGCTTGCACCTGCCTCACAGGCTGCTGTGTTTTGTATTTGGGAGTCGGTGCAAGGCTTGTGTGTGCGTGTGAAAGGTGTTTCCAAAGTGCTGCTGATGTCTTGGGCAAATGCGGTGCAAGCCCCAGTCCTTCAGCAGTTTGCCATTAGCTGCAGTGTAACTGGAGGGCAGAGGAGCTTGCACCATCCGGCTCTCCCCCGGGCTTTTCCTCCCAGGGCGCTTGCTGGGCAATGGGATGGTTTTGTGTCAGTCGAGTTCCAGCTTTTTTTCCGGTAAGTATTTGTCGATTGAAATTGAAGAATTGTAAGTGCAATTCATCTTAGCGAACAGAGCTAAGCAGCGGGTGCGAGCAGCACTGACTGGGACCAGACATTGACATACGGGCCGTCATCAAACTAATTGTTGTTTGAATTACCTGTTATGATCCGATGACAAATCTGCTTCGCTCCTGCCACTGGAGCAGAAAATGTAGCTTGAATTGGCGTGATGTTAGCAAGTGTAAACTGTACTTCAACAAGATGGATAAACCCAATTATGGGGCAGACCTGTAGAGAGAAAATCCATTTAAATCTCGTAATGTTAAGCAGAGCTGTGTTTAATTCATTTGGACCAATTTGGGAATGATGTATGAGTGTTGGTGAACATTAGTCAAAGGGAGAAGGGCTGGGGAAAGAGATGCAGTGCTCAGGCAGGATGGCAGAGGAGAGCTGCACCGTCTCAGCGGTTAGCGCTAATGGCTGGGGAAGGCTAAAATGACAAAAAGATGTACTAACTGCTTGTACGAGAACAGCCCAGTGTAAATGAACCAATAAGAGAAACATATGGAGCAGAAAGAAAGTGTAGTATTTTTCTTAAAACTATTGATCTTTCCAATTGAGAAGGAAATATATACGTGTGTATATATATATTGAAAGCAGCATTTTGTTGTTGGTGGTTTTTTTGTTTTTTTGTTTTTTTTTTTTTTTAACTAACTGCTACAGAAAGTGTGGTGGATTTTTTTGGTTATTTTTTCCCCAACTTCTTGGGTCTTTTAAAAGACTTGTCAAAACGCAAGGGAGGGGGCAAGATTTTTTTTCTTTTCTTTTTTTTTTTTGTGAACAAAGGCTAGGGATTGATCACTTCCTTGCAGTTGTTCTTAGTGCTGTGATTGCTTTGTGGGATGTGTTTAATGTGTGCTTATTCAGAGGTTTTCCAGCTATGGCTTTCCTTATTTTAAAAGAAAATTAAGCGCTGCGTTGTGCAGGCAGATTGATTGACGTATTCCAGAGGATGCGGATGGTGTACAACAATGGCCTAAGAGGCTGTCACTGCTTATTTACTGGTTTAATACCTAAAATGTGTGTGCTAGGCAGTTGTCAAATGCCGAGGAAGATACAAGCAAACAATCTCATGAAGGAATTGCTTTGGCAAGACGGCGGGGTTGAACAATGAATGTACTTGACTCTGTCTGTGGTCTTCAGTGGGTTCCAGCAAAGCTAACCCACATGCACATGTTCTTTCTCATTTTGGACAAAAAAAAAAAATCTTTTCTTGTGTTACTCATTTAAGGCCCTTTCCACAAAAATTGAAGTAGTGAATAAAGAGGCAGCGTTCTTATTTGGATCCATCTTTGCCGGTGCATGCCTTACTGTGTATCCGCTTGCTTCCCTCTCATTGTCACAGCGCTCTTCTCTACTCTTGCAACTCCTGGTAGCAAATAACACGGAGAAGGAAACCTGTCCCAAGGTATGGGTCTCACCAAGTTTGGCTTTTGAAGTCAGATAGTCATTTTGTGACATTTGTAGAGGCTGCTAAAACTGGGGTGAAATAACCAGCTGCTGATGTGTAGAATTTAGGAAATCGTCCAGTAATTCCTCATTTCTGGTACACCTGAAAGCTCTCTGCAACAACAAAAGTGGTTCTGCAGGACTTTATTTAAAGTACAGGGAAAAGAGGTGGTCTTCATTTCCAGTCATCTTTACTGCAAAGCGTATTAATTTTGGAAGGCATGATTTCATTTTGATATCTGTTAAATTTAAGCTATTAAAAATCTTTTCAAACAATTTTATTTCTGTACTTGGGACTCTGAATGATTAGCACTTCATCATAATGCAGAGACATCCATCAGTCTTTTTGGGAAGGCAGGTAGACCTTGTTCCTGTCTTGTCCTGAAAGTCCATTTAAGCTCACTGAGAACAAGTTGAGAAAGGCTTGCTTGAAGGGGATCAAAGAGATCTAGCTCCTAGTTGTTTAAAAGGCCTTAGGTCTCATGCATGTGTCCGTCGCATCACAAGGACATAGTGGTGCTGGCAAAAAGGTGTTTTATTCCTTTTCTTGGATGTAGCTACGTGGTAATGGTAAAAGGAGCAGTGTAATTCACTGTGAGCTCTGACATCGCGGTATACCAGTATAACTTAAGAGGGTCTGTGTGTAGGTAGGTCCTTCTGGAGAGCCTGGAAGAATCTGTATTAAAATGACAATGCATAACATGCTGTGAGTGTCACACAAGCTTGTTTCTGGCACTGTGACTGTGGGCAAGCCCCATCACTCACCCCTCCCCTCGCTGCGGGATCAGCAGGGACAACTAAAAAGCTCTGGGGACTTCATGGTAGCTACTCTTACATTGTCAACACTTCCTCTTCTAATCCCTGCTCTGAGAATAACCAAATATTCAGACTTAGCAACTGTTTTTCCTGCCTAGTAACTTCATCTCCCACAATGTCTGCCTTTGAGAATGTGTCTGGATTGCCCAGTGAACCACTCTGTGTGTGTGTGTGAGTGTGTGTGTGTGGTTTCTTTTTTTCCCCTGTGGGTCATTCTTTTTTAAGTCTAAAAAACTGGCCCGCCAGCTGCTATGCTTTAGAATTGCTTAATACTTTTATTTAATTACAAAATTGTTTTTATTCAGGTTTTTTTTTTTTTTTTTCCTCCAAAAAAGCCCCCAAACCTTGAAGTGCAAATGAGAGGAATCGAGGGCCTTTTGGTGTCTTGAGATGTGTGTGTGTTGCACAGGAACGTTGGGTTTATGCTTAATTAAAAGGTCACTGTTTGTTGAATGAGGCGACCACCTGCTGGATCCTAGATGCTGACATAAGATTCACTCTTAATTTGGAGAGTATAGATCATACTGAATGTGTGTACTATAGGGATGTGATACATATCCTACGACTGTCCCTTAAGAAACATCATTCAGCTGATAAGGATCTTGGGCCTGGTGTTGTTTAAAATGGAAGGAAGGAAGGATGCAGAAGTTGTTGAACCCAAAGGGTTGAGATGGCTCTTGAATATTACAGACAATCCTTTTTGTCCTTTAGGCTGGTTGTCTCTGCCTCAGTTTGCCCCTCTATGAAATAGGAGTAACACTGCTTACTTAATACTTAGCCTGAGGCAGGTCATATTCTCCGTATTTTGGAAAACGTGCTGTCTTGAGGTGGAAAGGAGTTTGGAGGAGTGGGATTAAAGTAAATAAGAGCTGGATAAAATGGAAGAACTGGGTTGGTTTTGGTTTTGGTTTTTTTTTTTTTTTTTTAAATATTCCCTTCCCCTGAAGGTCTTTTTTTTTTTCTTTTTTTTCCCTTTTGACTTCCTAACAAAATCATATGTAAAAACATAAGCTGCTGATTGATTTTGCCAGCTGACAGTTTGTCAGGATGGGAGCTGTGTATTTGGACTTCTCTTTCTTTTCTGTCCTACCAGATGCTGATTGTATTCAATAATTATGTATATGAAAGAATTTTCATTATGGCATTGTGGTTTCATGTTCTCAGAAGCGTTTGGAACGGGGTAGCCATGAGAAGCCAGATTGCATGACACATTTCAGGCTTTGTTTCTCCCTGACCACATGCACATTTTGTTTGGTCGTTGTTTGGTTTTTTTTTTTTGTTTTTTTTTTTCCTCTTAAAGTTTGAGCAAAAACTGTATTGATTGTAGCAATCTCATGGAGAATCCCATTCCAAGTCAGGGCTGTAACCTACTGGATATTTTGAGTTTTTAAAAAGCAGTTTTACTAAAGAATGATTTTTTTTTTTCTT
>NW_008824986.1:16619725-16652146 GCF_000699105.1 Pygoscelis adeliae | reverse complement strand
CCAATCAAAAATTACAAGAAAATGCATATGTAAGACTTGGGCTATATACATCACCGAGGACTTGGCTTGTTGCACTTACAATCCTGTAAGAGACTGTGCTCACACAAAATACTTGTCTTGGGGTTTAAACAGATTCTACTATTTCTAAGAGCTGTTTCAGAGCAGATTGCAGATCTTGCTGTGTTGGCTAACCTATTGTAATTTTTAGATGTTAAACTCCCATTTTTATATCAATATAATACGCTTATTTTTAAAGGTGATGAGCTATTACCCTAGCAATTCAGCTTTTATAGAGCTGCCTGTAACCAAATCTCAGCAACAGGGCTGTGAATTTCACCTCAGTAATGTGTGAACTTCAAAGTCTATCTGGAAATGTGTGATGCTATGATTATTTGTTGGGTTTTTCCTAACAAGAAACAAACAGAAATGTAGAAGAAAAAAACCACCCTAATATCACAACATGCCAGGGAATAGAATAGTGAATAGGTCTAACAACAGTATCAACTTTCATTTGCTGCTCATATTTAGTATTTTCCCATCTTCTGACTTTTCTGGTAAATGGTATATTTTAAAGTGTAAAAGAAACACATGTTCTAAGCATACAGGGTGGGCAGTACTGCTGGGGTAGGCTTGTTGGAAACCTAACGCTTCATTTTTTGGGAAAGTTCAAGCTAGATAGCATGAATATTATAAGGCAACTTTTTGCATATATCATGTTTGGAGGTATTTACAAATATTCTGTATTGACTTATTGTTTTGTACGCTATTCTGTGGTTAGACAGTGATTGGAGTCTGTATTATGGGTTGTGTGCGTGTGGTTTTTTTTTCCAATCAGCATGCAAAATATTGGTTGCATTGGTGTGCGAATTGAGGGGAACCAAATGAATTGGTTTGCTGTCAAAAACCACATGCAAAGTACGTAGGGTTTTGATTTCTGCTTTAGTGGTTCTGTTATCATTGTTATTTACAGTGAGAGTGGCTTTTTATCTCTTGAGTTTGTGCTCTTTAGCCTACTTTGCAATTGAGTTCTTGGTTTTGTGGTTTTTATTAGCAATGTTCAGCCTAGCTTCTAGAGTTCTTAATTTAGCCGCTTGCAAGTCCCATTGCTAGCTAGATCTCTAAGCTAGATAAGTAGAAAAAGTGCTTGAGAATTACTGTGGGGTAAAAATCCTCCCCTTGACCGTGACATGAACTGGATGGAGACCGAAAGTCTCCCTTTCAGGAAAGCTACCTAAGGACAGGTCTGACTTTAAGACTCTCGAGGAGTCTAAAATTGGTGAAAGAGCTATTTCTCTCAGAATTCTGTACATGTCTATATCTTACCAAATCAGGACATAATTATGATTTTAAAAGAATTTAATTAAAAGAATTAAAGAAATTATTTAATACAAAAGACTCTTTGAATGTTACTTACTTTCAGTAATGCTTTTGCTTCATACTGCCTATACAAAATACATACTGAAGAAAAAAAATAATCATAAGCCTTGGATTTCCCGGCTGAGGGTTGATGAATGAAGGTTTGGAAAGTGAAGAATTGGTGCTTTTTAAATTTACCAAGCATGAAAACTCCTGTGTTTTCATATGTTTGAGAGCAGTGGAAACCTCTTCCTGGAGGTGAAAGCTGATGTTTTTTTCCTAGCATCATGCTCTCAAGATCTTGTACATCATCTTCTTTCTTAAGAAACATCAAATACTGTCAGTCATACGA
This sequence comes from Pygoscelis adeliae, assembly GCF_000699105.1. Classification (NCBI taxonomy): domain Eukaryota; kingdom Metazoa; phylum Chordata; class Aves; order Sphenisciformes; family Spheniscidae; genus Pygoscelis; species Pygoscelis adeliae. The sequence goes on along the minus strand of NW_008824986.1, from coordinate 16,650,438 downwards.
TAAAATTGAGAAATGGCAATTCTGTTTGCTCCCGTCAATAACCTTGGGAAGGTCGGTAGTGATGAAAGATTTTTGCATCCAAAAGAAAGCAGAAGCCGGATCTAATGTACTTGATTCAGTCGCTACTTCCCTCCACCCCCTCATACACTCTGCAGGATCCTTCCTAATGGTAGACTAACTTTTGAAGGACAGTGTTTCACTGTACATCTCTCTAATTTCATCAAATTCTGGATAATAATATTGTACTGAGAACTAAAGCTATCAATTAATTATTGTGATGTTTAATAAAGAACTAATGGTGCTTTCTAGTTTAACTTGTGGTGTGACCATAAACGCCTTTTTGAAGGCTTTGTCTTCTGCTTGACGTCTTCCTGAAAAGTCGAGGAGACTTTCTATATCTAGTGCACAACGGAATTACGTCCAGCAAAGCACAGATGATTCTATAAAGGACATGTGATTTCTTGAAAACACGCTGGAGTGATCAAGGTGGCCCATGTATAGTTGGGGCCCATGGGCTGGGGCGGTGGAAGCTGTACTGTGACATAATTTATCTCCCTGGGGTTGGAAAACAAAAGACTACACAGAAAACAAGCAACAGAATGATTCATCTTATTGATAGGCATGAAATTAGTGGCAGCAAGAAGAGGAAATTTGTTGCCTGTTTAATACTATTTTGCTGCACGCCTGTTTCTTTTGATTGCAAAGAATTCTCTCCTGCTTGAAGATTTTATTTTCATTTTACAGCTTGCTGCGCTCTGTGGGCATTAGGACCGTAGGGTCGGTGACGTAGCATCGCTTTCACGAGAGTGGGGGTACGGTTTATAGGCACAGTAAACACCTTCTGATGGTTCATTCCAATTAATAAGTGTATAACCTCCCGTGTGCTGTAGAAGGTGATTTTACTTGATCTTTTGCGATTAGTGGTGAGAAATGTAGCTTTACATATACAAACCCATTTTATAAATTGCAGACTATATTTAATTAGCATTATGTACCCACGGCCACCTCATCTATACTTTTCCCGCTAATCCGTCTCCCTGGGACTCCACCGCTCCAAACAGCTCAGTGTCTTCAGCCAGCATTTACAGATTAATAAATCTGCCAGGGAAGCATTCCCTCCTTATCTGTTTGTCTGTGGAAATACCCCCAAATGTTAACTCTGACCACAAGCCCGAGAGGAGCAATTTTTATGTCTCAGCTGCTGGCAGCTCTTCCCGTAGCTAAAAGTGCCATGATTTCTGAAACCTGATGCTTTATCCTTCAGTACTAGAAACAGGAGTTTAATTCCCCTGGCGAGAGGAGGGACCCAACTTCCCACCAGAGCAAAGTCAGCTCATTTGTTTCTCTTCTTATTTCATAGTCACCAGGCTTGGGAAGGCTGGAGGTTTGGTGTATGGAAGTGCTCGGTTACGTTGTAGGAAGTTCCTGGGATGCTTGCTCGGGGACACTTGTTTTGACTGGGACCTGGGTCAGTCTTTGGGGGAGGAGATCCAGGAAACTGGTTTTCTGTGTTACCTAGTTCCCAGTTTGTTACCCACTCAGAGAGGCAACATCTTACTTAGCATCTATGTTGCATTTCACAGGTCTCTCATTTAAACAGTTTCCCTTTTCGGTGCCTCCCTTTTTCAGTTCCATCTGTTTTTTGGGCAGGGTCAGTCCTTCTCAGGCTCTTGTTTGTACAGTACCTAGCACAAAAGGACTCTGTTCTCTGGTGGTGCCTTTGGGCACTGCTGTTAGACAAATACAAGGGTATAAAGTTTGCATCAAACTTTTTTGCAACTTGTCTTGCACAACGAACTGCCTGTGCCAATCTCTATAATGCAGCAATGTCTCAAATGCTGGATGGTACTGTGTGAAGGATTCATTAATGATTTTGTGATCTGTAACTCTAATATAATGTTGTCAGCCACTCCGGATTGCAGACTTAAGCATAGTTATAAACGCTGCCTCCAAACCCTCACTTTGTGAACAAATGTGGTTCCTACAAAGGCAACAGTAGCAGTCTTGTTGCTTAGGTTAATTAAACCAAAACTGAATAATTTTTTATGAAGTAATTCCTTAAATTTTTGCTCTGGGATTAGAGAAAAAAACTTTTTTTTTTTTTCTTTATTTCTTTCAAATTGCTTCCCTGAGCAGTAAGCAAGTTCCTGTTTAGAATACGTCTCTTGATTCCCTAGAAATAATATAAAATACCTCTGTGCAGATGTGCCTTCACCCCCTAAGGAGATGGTGAATTGAACTTCTTTTTTTTTTTCTGTGAGCCCCAAAATCTCAAGGAAATAAGTCTTGAATCAAAAAGGCTCAGGCTAATTCTGAGGTGGAATGGAGAGAGTTGTTCCCTTCCTAACTGAAGATAGATGTTGACCCTGTTTAGCTCAAGGCCTAAGGGCTTTATGAACCTATCCCAAGGTTTGGGCTTTATCAACCTGTCCCAACGTTTGGGCTTTGTTAGATGTTCTTCCACATGCTATGAATGGGTGTGGAGAGGAGACACTGTAGTCCTGCAGCTGTATTGCAAGCTGTTGGTTTTGCTCTGCTGTAGATGCAAGTCCATGTCAGAGATGGTCAGAGGGAATAGTTTGTGGATAGATGAAGAAAAATAATAGAGGAGGTATGTGGAGACATCTCTCTCTTTCCTACTCCACTGGTTATTTATTATTTTCCCTTTGAGTGTTTGCTGGATCTTATTTCAGTTATGCAGGAAGTTACACAAAACAGTGAATGGAGCCAACTTATGTATTGTGTCTGCCTCGACCATCCTTCTCCTTCCCCCCTTCATACTTCATGTTTGCTGGCTGTTTAATATATGTAAAATTGAGCTAAGATTTTAAAATGAACTGTTGGAGCTTGATAATACTTGGAGCTTGATTAAACTAAGAAAAACTGAGTGGGTAAAAGATGGCATCTTCCCGTGTTTATCTGGTTGAAGTCCCAAGAGCTTGCCAACCTCCCTGAGGGGACAGCCCGAGGTGGTGCTGGTTGTATTTTACAGGTGGGGAAAGTGAGACATAAAGAGGTTGAGTTGATTTAATTCTTGAAAGGAGGTGTTGTGGACAGATCTAGATGTTAAAGACAACGAGCTGAATACGGAGTCTTGCTTCCATTTATCAGATAGAGATTTAAGGTTGTCAAAGGTGGGACCACTTCCTTGATGGCCAAATAGTGTGTGCCCATGCCCTGTCTGGTAGTGTTGCTTTCTTCAGCTGGTGAGGGACAGGTCAGGGGGCTGGGAAAGCCTGAAGCCACCACACAGCTGGAGTCTGTTAGTGCTGAAAAGTTGACTGAGTACTTGCATGTTTGAAGCATGCAGGGCCTCTGGGACATGTGTGAGGCAATGCTGTTTACTTGTATCTACTTGTTTTCCTGGATAAAACTGCATAGTGTAAGCTTGCATCCAAGGCCACCTCTGTTATTCCTGGGTAGTCTCCAAAAGTATCTTAAGGCTTTTAGAGTCTCCTGTCCCTTGCCTATGATTTCCTTGGTGGAGCACTGCTGACCAGGCCAGTGTTGTGACTTTAGTTTCTGATCTATGCTGAACAGGGCTGCTGGGATTGGTCAGTAGGCACTAGAGAGGTGTTTTGCTATATTGGGTTATACTCTCAACCAAGAAAAATGTATCCAGGTGTTAAATTTGATAATAGGTAGCATCAGCTTGATGCTTCTGTACAGCATTGTTACCTCGAGGAATAGGAATATAAAACGGCATTACAGCTCTTAAGACCACCCTGCCATGTCCCCTTCCTGTAATTGGAAGAGCTAACTATCATGTTAATCAAGGAACTCCAGATTGCAGTTCCACTAAAAAGAATTTAATTTAACTGGAATAAAACAAAACTTACTGGAACTAACGGTTGATTGGGTGTTTTCTCCCAGACTCATATTTTAGCTGATCTGATTTGCTCAAGCCCCACGATACTTGCAATGCTTTTCCTTTTTCTTTCCTCTCCTTCACTCCCCTCCCAACACCCTACAAAGCTGCCTCAAGAGTAGTCCTCTTGACACAGAGGCTGCAAATGCCACCGTGGGCACCTGGAGTAATTAATCCTCAGCTTCATCTTCTGCAGAGCTATGGCTTTCTCCGGGAGAAGACCTTTCACGTGTTTAACACAGATTGCACTGTGCTCCCTCCCAGAAGCACCTGGCTAGGGCACTCCATCGTCTTGTGGGAGTAAGCCTCCTTCTTGTTGGAGGTGTATTGGCAAGGGTTTAGTGAGTGTCTGGTGTAATTCAAACTTCGTTTAAGAATTGCCTCCGTGTTGCCCCTTCAGATAGGATTTATGAATCCTAGAAGTCATATCTTTTCTTAAGCTGATTTTTTTTTTTCCTTTGAATTGTGTTAGGCTCCTTCTGTGAATGATTTCAGAGCAGTGGTCCTGCCTGTTGCCTGTCCCTTTTTATAACACATGTGTGTGTTATATTGGTGTTATTGTAAGGATCAGTTTCTGTTGACTTCACCTGAGAAACCTCATTGCCGTCTTTTCCTTGGTGGACAAAACCAGTTTGAAAGTATCACAATTCCTTGAATTGGATTTCCAGTGTGATCACCTTAGGTTCAGCAAATGGAACGTTTCGGGAAGCAACGTTTTTTGCAGACTAAATCTCAGATATGAGGATAAGATAAATCTGAAAGTCTTAAAACGCAACAAAATAAAAGACCCCAAACAAGAATCCCATCAGAACAACGATGGTACAGAAGTAATTGATGGGTGTATTTTTATTATTGGATTGGGAGAGCATAAACCCCCCACCTTTTATTTTGCCTACTTTGTTGTTTCACATAAGGCTATAACTGATCCCCCTCCTGGTCTGTCCGTATCTGGTTCCACAAATGGGTGGGTGCTCCTCTTCACTCCCCTCCTCCTCCCCTTCTAAGTTGTGAATGTTGATTTGGGCAGTTTATTCCCAACTGAGATCCAGCAATTGTTTGAATTAAAATAGTTATAGTAAGTGGGTTGGTGTGGGGTTTTTTCTCTCTGTCGGGACAGCCTGTGCAATGTGTTTCATGAAGTCAACAGCTGAATCTTTTAAATTACACCCTCTTGTCCCTTGCTCTTTCTTTCTCCCTCCTACTTTGGCTGCAGAGTCTGCTGGAGGGGCGGAAAACAAGTTTGGCACCCACATGGTAGAGAGCACTGATTAGTTCCTAAAAGAAGCAGCAAGTTGATTGCTTGCAGAGATGATGTAAGCCATTGCTCTGGGGTACATCAGGTTGGATTTCTCATGCTTTATCTTATAAAGCCTAAATTAACAGCTGGTTTGGTTTGAGTTCTCCAGGATCTGACTAAAGGATTACAGTCCATTCTCAAGTGAGTCAATCTAGTTTAATTTATTTCAGGTCTATCAAAAAAGATCAATCAAAGCTCTTTTGAAAGTAAAGCTGTAGTCAGCCTGTTGTACTTAGTTGTCACTGTTTTTGTATTTACTTTGCTTCTCTGGTGCAAAAAAGTTCAGGCCTCAGCTAAGACTGTATTGCAATGATTTTTTTTTTTTTTTAAATACCATTAGATTTTTTTAGAAGGTTACTTCTAAAATTTTTGAGAACCATTGCAGTCTGCATATATATCTAACCAAGTCTGCTCATGTTTTTTTGTTTTTTTTTATTGTGAATCCTTGAACTTGAAACTGTACTTGAACTGGGAAGGATCGTGGTCTAGTGGTTAAAAAATACAAGTAGGAGTTGGGAATCCAGATTCCTCTGCTGATTGCTAGACCTAAGACATGACCTCAGGCATCTCCTTTAATTGCTGTTTGTCTCAGTTTCCCCATCTGTACAATAGGAACAACAGCATTCAAACATGATCTAGACACAAAGTAGCTTGTGTTTACATAAGGGTGTGATTTAGAAATCAGCATATTCAACTGAGTGCAACTCTGTACACTCTCTTAGATCAGTGGTCTATATTGTTGTCTTCATGTGTGTAAAGCTGGAAATGACAGTATAGCTAATGCTAAACCGAGTTTTTGGCTTGATAGACTAGCTAGTCAGATTTTAGAGAGCCAGGTTGCTGCAGCCTCAGGAAGCAAAGTATTGAACTAGTATAAAACCTCTCTACCAGTTTCTGGTTTTTAAAACCTTTTGGAGCCTAAGTGTCCTGGCAGACTTCATGCCAGATCAGGTATCAGCTGGCCTCCTGCCACTGACATAAACTCCGTATCATGGTCTCTTGTTAATTTGACAAGAACATAATTGAGTGCCCACACCCTAACTGGATAGATGCTGGATGATCTGGTACTGCAGGCATGTGATAAACATCGTGGAAACGTGGCCTGATTTTAGCAATTGCACAAGAGTTTGTGTGAGTTTGGTTTAATTAATTCCAGAACTGATTTTTAAGGTGCTCATTTCTACGTGCAGTCAAGGTAGGAGTGTGGCATAAAAAATTAGAAAAATATGCTAACAAGGCTTCAGCCAGAGGTTGCTCGCCTCAGTTCTGCATTTCTTTCATTGCATGGACTGAATGTGAAGTTGTTCATTTAGTAGCATGTAGCTTGGTCTCTCTGAATCCTTTTCAGGTACTTGCTGGACCTTTGGGAAGGAGGGGTGGCTCTGTTGGCCAGTCTGATGTCATGTGGCATTAGATGTGCTTCACCAGTGGAGAAACCCCATTACAGCATACCAACTCGCTCTGGCCACCAGTCCCCCAGTACCTCCCACTGACTTCCACTAGCGTCTCTCAAACTTTCATGGAAGTGAGACGTTATGAAGCAATACTTTGCAAAATAGAATGGGTGTCTTGCAAATGTCTCAGCAGGAGAAAGGTTTGCACAGTAAAGTGTTTGTTTACTACTTGGTGCATTCTGTTTCAAGCAGGGATTATCCTGAACTTTTTTTGTGATTGAGTAGGCCATTTCTTGTTCATTTTTACCTCTCCCCTGCTTCAGGTTTTAAAAATAAATAAATAAATAAATAAATTTCCCTATTAAGTTGGTAGATTCCTGAACACGCTTGCAAATTCAGCTCCCTCATGTTGTTCTTATCTGCATTATTTTTCATGTAGCTATGAGTTAGAAATATGTGACTGTATTTTCAGCTGCTATAAGTTGGTCTTTTGAGTATGCTGAACTACTAGTGGAAGTTTTGGTGGGCATCTTTGCGATGGGAGTGTCCAAGATGGCCATGCCTGTTTCTGGTCCATGTGACAAATCTCTGCTATGACCTGTTTGGGTTCTTGCTTAAGAAAAGCTTCCATATATATTTTAAATACCAGAAATAAATGGCTTAAGTTCTTTTTATGTGCCATCTAGGCTGTTTTAGTCTTTTTGTTCTAGTCCACTTCCCAGCCACCAAGCAGTTTTCCTCAGTCTCAAACCTGAACGAGTAAAATGACTGCCACTCCTCTTGCAGATAAAAGAGTATTTTTAAGATCTTCCCTCCACTTCTTTTAAAAGTCAGCCGTTCTTCAGGCAGCTGCTCTTCCATGTAGGGACTTAAAAAGAAGCGGCAGCAGACAGGCGCTTGCAGACTGAATACGGGATTCTTAGAGTGGCTTAGTGTAATTTTTTTTTTTAATAATATTCATCATACCGAGACAGATCAGTCAGGATGCCACTTGTTGTATCACTAGATGACAGAATTGAGCGGTGATCAGGCTGAATCCTCCTGTATGAGTTACGGCTGTCCTTGGAGTATTTTGTACTCTTTCTGGAGATGGATGCAGGTGTGTTCTCCCACCTGAGTGTTACTCTTGGGAATATGATTATTAGTCTGATAATCATTTCCAGTAGCTGGTTATTTTTCTTTCTCAAATATGGGGAAGTTTATCAGGTGTTTAAGGCGTGAAGACTGTATCTATTCTCTGGCAAATTGAGGACTACGACAGTGGTTATCAATGTATGCTTTCAACTCTGTTTAAAAGCAAACTAACAATTAGTAAGTAACTTCCCATTCCCGTCCTAGTTAGCAACCTCCTCCTGTAACGCCTGTCAGTGAAGTCTCCCCTTTTAAAAGCCAAGTCGCTGGAATTGCCTCCTTTTGATCCTCCCCTGCACCTGGACCTTTCGTAATGCCACCCCCCATCCCTGCTACTTTTACCTGGGTTAAAAAAAAAAAAAAAAAAAAACAACCAAGAATGGAGGTTCAGAGTAAATGCTAATAATTGTGCATGTAATGTAATTGGAAGCGTTTCATTGACATGCTTATGTGAGCTGCTTCTTCATCTTAGTGCTTGAATGTACCACTAGACTTGCATTTAGCTTCTTGTGGCTGCTCTTTGATGCAGGTAGGCCATATTTTAAATAGGCTTGTTGCTATGGTGAAAATAGGAGTCCTCGTCTGCTGAGTGTAACCTTTCCTACTTTCCTGGACACTGTAATATATTTTTTTTCTCCTTCCTCTTTTTGAATATGCCATAGTAGAACAGAATTGTGTTGTCTTTTAGGGGAAGGAATTTCAGTCCATAAGTTGGGTTGGAGGACAGTGCTTTCAAGGTGTCTTCAAGAAGTTGTGGGTGGCTTTTGAGGGGTGAGGGGAGAGATTGGAAATCCCTTTTGTGATGACTCAGCACTGCTGAGCGATCTGTGGGCTTCTCCCCCCTCTGTCTTCAGGGAGAGAGAGATGAAAAAGCTTTCCCCTGCTCTTTCCATTACCTTGCTTCTCTCAGTTATTTTTACAAGGTTAATGCATTGTGCTCGGAGTTTGCATTGTTGTGCCAATAAAACTTTAATAATGATGATAAGATTGATGTGCACATGGGCAGAAGATGAATCTTCGGGATTTAGTTGAGAAAGGAAGGTGTGTGTTTGTCAGTAGCTGTCTGCAAGGTCCAAGGACTGCTGAGGCTCATTTCAAAGGCTTCGGGGAAGGGAGTGCTCTTCAGGGCTGATGGCTACAAAAGCTGAGGATGGCTGCGCCTGTCCATTAATCTGTTGAACTCATTGTTCTCCGTATCCACGTTTTATTTTGTTATTATGCTGCGTTTTGTGCAAAAGGAACTGGAAAAATCAAGTGTGACTAAGGGCTTTGTGAGGCAGCAAGCTCTTAAAGAGAAGGGAGGAAAAAAAGGGTGAGACTCTTCTTTCTGCTGCTCTGCTGTCGAGGACAGCACTGGCTGAAGCCACCCCCCAGCACGCCTTATGTGCATGTACCCCTCGGGCAGGATCTCGGGGGGGATGGCTGATAAAACACCTGGGGCTTGCTCTGTCTTGGCCCTGACATAGGCTGCGGTGGTCGCACTGTCCCCTCACCAGCCCCTGTCCCTGGCTCCGCTGGGAGCTGGGTCTGGGGACCGCAGCTCAGCCAGAAACCCACTGCTGCAAAGCCACAGGTCTTGGCTCTTGTCTTTCTGCTGAGGGTTTTCCCTGGAGGTTTGAAATAACCTATTCCCCACACTGTCCACCTTCTCTTCAACTTCCCAGCAATGAATCTGTTTCTCATTTAAAGTGTATTTTTCATAACTGTTCTGAAGTCTTGGAAGAGAGAAAACTGACTGCGCTTAATTCAAGTTCAGTTCTTTCCTCCCTGTGACCTCTATTAGTATTTTTAAATGAAGATGATTAATCTTATTTAAAAAAAAAGAAAGCTTTGTCATCCTTGAGCTGTTTTAGGGAAGTTTAGTTGTAGTTGAAAATAAAACCAAGGGGCAGGGTGTAGGAAATCCCATGCACCTAATTTTAGGGGATCTAAATTAGAAGTTTGTATTTCTCTCCCCTGAAATGCTTCTTAGGAGCATTTGCTTATGCCTTGGCCTTGTGCGTAAGGGGTTTAATTCCCTCTTCTTTGTGTTGACCTGAAAAAGCACCAAGTCACTACAAGCATAGGGTGGCATCAGAGGAGAGGGAGGGCTGTGACTAGCTTATGTTTGCTGCTGTTGAACGAAGCAACCCACAGAAAAATAGATGCCATGTGTGGGAGAAAGGCATGTCCTTTCACCACAAACTAGTCTCCAGTAATGTGGACTTGGGACTCTTGGTCTGCTTTCATTTTTCCTACACCCATTATTATCAAATATACCTTCAGCAGACTGTTGGCTTCTTCCCTTCTGTTTTCTCAGTTATCCAGGAGTATTTATCCAGAAGAATATTTTTAGAGAGTGACCCCCCTCTCTGAATAAGGGCCCTGTTGCCTCAGCATGGGTCTCCCCATTCCCAGGGGTCCAGGTAACACGATGCAGGGTACGGGGGAGTTGTGCCTGGGAGACTGCGGGTGCTGTTGGGCATGGCAAGTCCCCTGGCTGCCTTGTGCCCCTGTGAAGCAGCTTTATCCAAGGTGCCATCTCTCTACCCCAAAGGGAGGTGAGGAGGAAGGGCAGTTACGTGATGGGAAGAGGATATGGGTTGGAATGGAGAGCGAGCGAGGTGGTGCATGAAAAGGTGTCGTGTTCCCTGCTCCTCCCTGCCAGCATCCCGCTGCTTTGTGCTGGCTGGGCTTCACGCTGGGGCTATGCTGCTGTGGGTCATTTCAATAGCTAAAAAAAGGAGTAAACCAAGGATAACTTGGGTGAATGACCTGCCTGTCCTAGCAAATTTAGTGTAATTCAGAAATTTAAAAATGGCCCTGTTATCTGCTAATATTAGCGTTTTGTGTGACCTGACCTGTTACGTTCGTGACCCAAGTGAGGAGGAGAGGGGAAGCGGTGCTGAATGGGGCTGCTGTACTTGAGGCTATTTTCCTCCCAGCCTCAGAAGCAGGACAGTATCCCAGAATAGTAAGTAGTGGGGAAGTTGTGCTAGAGCGGGGACAGCCTGCCATGCCCAGGACGGCTGCAGTGCTGCCTCCTCTGCAGGACATAGATCTGACACCCGGCTCGTTTGTTGTCACTGATCCCGTGGCTTCTGGGTGTCACCCTCACTGCTGGCGTGCTGCCTGTCCTGGTGGGTCCCCAGATCTGCCCACTGTCGGGACCCTTGCTTGCTCCTGCCTGAAGCCCCATGGGGCGATGGGGTGGCCTTTGCAGCATTGCAGAGCATCACCCCACTGTAGGAGGTAGCCTGGGGGTGGCGTGGGGCCATGCACATGATGGAGAACTGTGATGTGGGATCTATTTCCAGCTCTGACACAAACTTTTTTGAGCAAATCACTCAAACTCCCTCTCCTTTGTCCTGCCCGTATGCAAAATGGGGCTGAGCGCGCCTTCCTCATGGGAATGGTCTTTAAATAGATCTTTGCTTAGAGAGCACTGTGGAGGCCAAGTTGCTGGATGGGTGCAAGACAGTATCAAAGTATAACTGGAGAAGGAGATCGTGCAGGAAGAAAGGTTTTAAAAAATTAAACCGAAGTACTATATAGGGTTTTTTTAAAGTTAAAAAATCTTCCAAGTCTTCCATGCCTGGCTTTTCATCATGAGATTAAAAATGAGCGTAAGAGGAGGACTGGCAATGAAAAGTTACTACAGCTGTCTTTTGAGTATGGAAATATTGAGAGGATGAGGAGGAAGGGCTTTGGCAGGTTGGCTGATCTTCCTGGCCAGGTCTGGCTGCTTTCCCCAGCTGGGTGAAAGAACTCAAAGTTTCCCAGCTTCCAGCAACCCAGGTGACATTGACAGTTGAGTTAAATCCATGCCTTGGTCAAGAGGAAGCTTTTGCTTGCCAGTTAAATACTCTGCATTTCCAAAATCCCATCTGCTAACACATTTCGTGTTAATAACTCCAAGTGCACAAGCACAAGGTTGATCATCAGGTACTTCACTTCTCCCACCTCCCTGCACACTCCCTGGGTAGGGTTTGGTTGCGGGGATGACAACTGAGTTGTTTTTTTTACCAGATTCAGCAGAGCAGCCCACATGCTGTATGTTTGTATTTGGATAAATTTGGTGGATTTTGATTTCCATATACTGGGGGAGAGTCAAGTGTGTGAGAGGGACTTTCTTTACATTAGTCACCACATCATTAGCCTTCTTGACTGAAATACTTGTGATTTCACACTGGGAAGACGAGAGACTTGGATCCAGTTAAATTACTTTATTAGATTTGATGTTGACTACCCTGAGTGAGGGTCCAACAAAATATTTTTCTTTATTCTAAACCTGGGTACCAGCAATATGGGTCTTTCTTGGGTTTGGTGTCACTTGCTTATAGGATAGCTCTTCGCTTCTTTGGGGGTATAGTTGTGGTGCTGCAGAGAGCCAGTAACAGCCATCAGATCACTAAGGAAAGTATTTTCAAGACACATGGCTTTGGCATATTTGCTGCCTGTATATTTATGTGCTGTATCTATATCTGGATGGCCTGTATCTGATGGTTCCTGGCCAGGTATATTTGCATGTATTAGCAGTATTTGTGAATCACCTTGGCATTCACCATCTGCCTGAATGGTTTTAAATAAACGTGAGATCCCTGTCAAAATGCAGTCATCGGAGTAAATTAGGCTAGATTTTTGGGGGATGGTTTTATCAATGGCATTGCTCCTGCCAGGAATTTTGACCATTACTGGAAAGGAGGAATTAAAATCATAGAATTGAATCAGAATTGAAATGAAACCAGTTGACGGCAGCTGTGGGTAACCATGTGATTTGGCAAAATGGGCTTAAAGCTGATGAGGCAGAGTCACAGTGCAAAGAAAGCTTTTTCTTTCTCAATTTTTTGCTCCAGAATAACTAACTGTTGTGTTGCTTTCCAAAGTGTCTGCTGCCAATTGATTTATCCCCTAATAATAGTCTTAAGCTATTTAGTTTGTCTTCTGTAAATGTATACACAAGTTGTAACAACAAACAAACAGTGTTTCTGCCATGTATGTTAAGACGTGCTGTATATCGTTGGGGAGCAGGAATAAAAGGTCTGTGCTGTGTTGCTCTGGGGCTCTGAATGTCTGCCTGGGAAATGGTAGGGAACGGTTTGCCTCTTCACGAGAAGCTACGGGGCAGGTTTGCCGAGAATATTTAGTGAGTGTTACCAAAGTTGATCTTAAGCTGCCAAGGGTATGATGTTGTCTTTTCTTGTCTCCTCATAAATCCTGCTTTCACTGGGATTTTTGTGTGTGAAATGTATGAGAAATCCCACCTGAGCAGAACTGAAGTGGAAATGGCCTCACGTCGGTAATAAGGGATGCGGAGAATATCTCTTTGATTTTTGAGATCGGCATCCCTTCCTTTCCCTTTATGAAATCTATATGTTTCTTGGTGTATCGACGTCTCTCTTTCACGAGGGAAAACATTTTCCTATATGAAGAAGATAGACAATGCCTTTGGTAGCCTTTCTGCCCCTGGTTCTCATTGCTGTCAGTAGTGATGACGATGGTGAGCATTGCCCAGTGTTTCACCCACCGCAGGGCTTCTGAACCTGAGCTTGTGTTTGCCAAGGGAGGTTCAGATGTGGTGGGGCTCTGGAAGGTAAGAAAACTACTTTAAATGCAACAAAAGAGCGAGCGTGAGAAAAAGCGGACTGAAACAGTCCGGTACCAACAAGGTACAGGTTTGTTTAGGATTACTGATCAAGAACAGAACAAAGTTTACCCACTGGGACCCACAGCTGAGTGAAGAGCAATGGCATAAGGCTCGGTGAGGCTGCAGTGAGGATGCTCTGCTAAATGAGTGGTCTTGGGAATGGGGTTTTTAATCCTATCACGTGGGTGGAAAGCATAAGGGATTAGAAAATTTGGGATTATCTGCAGGGTCCCCTTACATTAATGTCAGTATACCTTAAATGGATCCATGTATTCATTTTGTTCATGCAGCTGGGCACTGCTTAATTTATTGTGGCTCTGTGGACCAGACAGTACCTAAAATGCTCTCAGCTTAACATCTGATGCTGGGGCTTGAAGCAGAAAGATCTATTAGGAAAAAGCAGGATTGATGGTTCTTTTGCCAAATGAACTTCATAGAAAGAGTTAATTGCTGGATGTTTCATGAGAGCCATGACCTGAGCCTCTGTAGTAAGTTTCTAAACAGAATCTGCTGTTAGACACTTCCTCCAGTGGGAGTTTCATTTAGATGTGGAAAACGCTTTGGGACTAAAAGGGGAAAAAAAACCCAAACCAACCAAAACAGGTGTGTTGATTTGGTGGGGTTTTTTTTTTTGGTCTGGTTTTATCAACTTCATGCAAAGTTAGTGGCAGGGTGCTAGAAAGGGACAAATAACCAGCTTTGACTGGGTTTGCTGATGTTACACCACAGAGGATGCGTCAGTTTTGCACTCACCCATTTTTTAGTGGCTTGAACTTTGTCAGTAAAGCAGCAAACTCTGGTCACTCTTTGGAGAGTTCCCACCTTGCAGGCACAGCCTGTCTGTAGCTGGGCATGTGCCTTACAGAGCAAACAGGGGCAGAAGGTTTAGTACACAGCATTAGCTTTGAAGCAAACCTTTATTTTTCTGCTTCAGGGTTTCACATCAAGTCCCACTCCCTCCTCCTACATTTTCTTCCTTGCCATCTCCCTCTCCTCTTCCAGGTTTCTTATCATCACTGTACAGGCTAGCAGCTTCTTTCAGCCTTGCAGCTAAAGAGGGCTTTGCTCAGCCAAAAATAAAAAAAAAAAAGAAAGCCAAGTCCCAAAACACCCAACCCAAACCCAGGTCCTGTCCTGATGCTTGTCTCGGTGTAACTGAGGCAGTTCAGTGGCCAGGAGATTGCTGAATGGCTGGAAATTGCAGCTATCTTAAGTCTATGGAAGGGCCATGTGTGCAGCTGCATCTAAAATTTTTATCATCACCACTGCAGGTGAAAGGCTCTCATTCAGCTGTGCTGGTCCAGCAAAGTCTATTTTATTTATGTGCTTCCAAGCCCTTAAAACTTCTTTTAGGGTACATCAGTAGGAGTTAATAGAAACTTTGAAATAGGAAAAATGCCTGTGGGTTAAGAAGAAAACCCAGTTGACCAACCTGAGCATAAAGCTGGTACTTAGTTGGCAGGTCATTTGCTGTGGGGGAAAGGGGAAGGTGGACTGCTGGACCACAGATAGCATTTCCTGGTGGGAAAGAAGTTGTAAACATAATTAGCAGCTCTTAATTTGGGAAGCAGTGTATGTTTTATTTTGCTTATGTTTGTATATTCTTGTAGAAAATGCTTCTAAGTCTTACTGCAGTTGGTTGTTGTTTTAATATTAGCTCAGCACATTTATTTGTACGTATGAATTAGAGTAGCACGTATATGGGCCGCTATAAAAATAATCACATTTGAGAAGAGTGAAAATATTCAAGTGTTTATTCTCTGTAACTTCCTTAAAAAAGCCCAGCAAACAAAAAGTGCATTCACGAGGAAGTTTGACTCAGGTTTAAAATTTCTTCCATTCAAGTTCTTTCAAGAGAAGCAGTTTGGTTTTTTTTTCTTTTGTTTTTTAAACAAAATGTAGTTTCTTAAAGACTAACATGTCTTAAGCACCAGCATACTGCTCTACCTTGTTTATGCTAAATGGGATTATAAGGGATTTAATTCTGTGGGAATTTCTATGTGTTGCAGGAGGTGACTTTGTAAAACATGTTAGAGCGAGCGGTATGTGACGGTCTCCTCCTGTTCCCCTCACATCCCTCTACTCTGACCTGGGTTTTCCCTCGATGCCAATACCCAAGCGTCTGGGGCATCTTGGATCAAGTGGGATGGGGGAGCAAGAAGGTGGGTCAGGAATAAAAACCTGACTTGAAGACTGGGTAGTTAGAAGCAAATTGTATTGGATTCTCTTTACAGGTCTGATGGTTTTGAAAGCTACTTGCTGTGCAGCTTTAAAGCTTTTCCTGCCATATGTGCAGTCGATAAATGCTAGCGACTCGGCCAGCACCACTCGGGTACTAATCTAGCCATGCCTTGGAGCACCTCTGTGACTTGAAATACACTGCAACCCGCAGGGCTGCTTCGGCTTAAAAGTTAAGCAGGTGCTTAAGTGCTTGGGTGGATTGGAGACTACGGGCACTATGTTAGCTCCTGTCTGAACACAAATGTCATCTTTACTTTTTTAGCAAAATACTGTCTCTGCCTTCTTTTTCTTCCCAGTTTCATCAGTCTTTTTCTGGCTTTTTCCAAGCTAAGTGATTTTTCTGGCACAGTGAACGCACTCCATGTAGTAAGAACCACAACTTGAAATGGAGTATAAATGGAGAGGCAGAGTAGCTGTTCTGATTGCCATGGAGTGCGGAGAGCAAACAGACTTCAGGAATTTTGGAGAGCCAGCTAGATTGTTATATATTTACTTATTTTTGTATCTTTTTTTTTAGAGGACTTTGAAATTCTTTGTGATATTAAGGAGATTTAGGTGCAGAAGTTGAACCTTGCGGCTGTCCCTTTGTAAGCTACCATTGCTGCCTTCCATTTATCACAAAGAGAAACTATTCTGCCAAGATGCCTAACTCTTGAACGGCATCTCTGCAGGTAGGAGGTATATAAGATTTGTTTCAGTATCTCATTTTCTTTCTTCCCATCCCAGTTTTGGCAGCTGCTTCTTTGCATACTTATTTTATGTAGTTTTTTGGCTGATACACCGGCAATTCTGCCTTTTTTTTTTTTTGGCCTTTTTTTTTTTCTTCTTCTCCTTCCCTCCCCAACTCCCTTTGCGTCCCTTGTAGCTCTGGAGAACTGGCTTGTTTATTACTGATAGCGTGGTTGATGCCAAGAAATCCTGACTCCTGGTGCATTATCGCGGGGCTGTGACGCAGGGCAGGATCACGTTCCAGATCTAGGTCTTGTTTATCTTGGATCCTTCTCGTGCTATGGAGCAGCAACCTAGTACTTGACTTCTCACACTGCTCCATCGGCTCCATCTTCTGCGGCCTGGGATCCTGCTGCCTCCTCACATGTGCTGCCTGGTCTGCTCGCCTTGTGCTCTGAACCCCTGGGGAGAGGAGGGCTGGGACAGGAGCTGAGGGATTCCTTGCCGTGAAAAAGCTTTACTGAGATGCTGGCTGGTCCTTTTGTATTAGAAACTGTGATTGGAGGGTTATTTTTTGTTGTGGTTTGGTGTTTTTTTTTTTTTTTTTTTTTTTTTTTCTCCCCTGTAGTTGTTTGAATTGCCTTTTTAAGGAAGGAGGAATTGGTCTAGGAATTGGTGGTGTTACCTGGGGTTTGCAGATTCAGAGCTCCCCTGCATCCATTATTTGCAATCCTGATCCAAGCTCATTTGTCATTTCACAGTTCAGTGTTGAGGTTTTTCTCTCCCCCCCTTTTTTTTTTTTCCTCTCCCCACCTATTTTTGGTTTGCTCTGCATATTGCTTGCCCTGTGCAACAGATGTGAGGATCTGATCCCACTTCCATTGAAGTCAATAGCCAAATTCCTATCGACTTCGCTGAGAGTGAGAGCAAGCCCCTGTCTAGGGAGTGAGGATTAGAGCTAAGTAGGAGTAAGTAAAGTACAATAAAATCAGAATATCCTACTTACTGCTTAATGCCATGAATTCTGTTTTGAAGAATTTCTGGTTTGAATCCCATGGCTTTTTATGCTGGTGAATGCCAAGAGCTGAATTCACGGGGGTGGGGAAGAGGAGGAGCTGACAAGCATAAGAGGGTTTTGGTTTCTAGAGTTAGGAGGGACATTGGTAGAAAGGAATGAAAAACAGTCCGTGATTCCTTCATGACCCTGCAGTAAAAGGACTTCAGCTGATGGATGAGGGGCTTGGTTTGGCAGACAGGCTGCACTGGATCCACTTTTGACCGTGTCAACCAAGTGTCACCATCTAAATCTGGAATGCTGTTGTGTATTATGGGAATATAAATAAACCAAAAAAAAGGCTCAGGAAGGGGACAATGATTGAACAGAATCTTAAAATAAAAAAAAATTATATATATATAAAAAAAAAAGATCGCCCCCTTCCTGTACCCTTCTAAACACATGGCTAAAATAAAAATAATACAAAAACAAAAAAACAAAACCCCCAAACAAACAAAAAAAAAACCAGACAGGCTGAGGGAGGGGAAAAATGGTTACTTTCTAGATGTTTTCCTGCAGGACCAGCTTTCCCGAAGGTGTCCCAATCTGCTCCAGGAAAACGGTGGTGAGATGTGGTGGAAGCCACCTTGTCCCCACGCAGCCCCTTCTTCAGCACCTGTTGGGGGATGTGGGAGCTGCCGTGCAGTGGCCATGGGCTTCCCTTCCTGCCCAGGGTGTGGTGACACGTGAGGGGGTGTGTGGACTTGGACCCCTGCAGATAGCAGCTCGGCCTTTAGCACTGACACCTCTCGGGGCCCCACAAGGAAGAATAGGCTGTTATCCTGGTAGGGCGATATTATCTGTGTTTTACAAGCAGGAAGGCTAAGGCGAAGGGTTTATTTTTGTGTGACTCATTCAGGATGGCCCAGGAGCCTGTGGCAGACGTGGAAATTCAGTGTCTCGCAGAACCCTGGTCCTGTGTCACCTCTCCCCATCCTGCAAAGCTTGTGGGTTTGCATGATGTACCGGCTGGGGAAGGGATGTGCTGCTGGCATGTGTCTGCCGTCTCTCTGGGCAGCATGCAAGGTGCGGCTTTGTGTCAGGAGGGGTGATGGGGGGCTGCTGATTTTAGGGAGCGATCCAATACTGCCAGAAAATGCAGCGACAGAGAAACAAGCCCCATTTCTGGGGTCGTGAACCTGGGTAGATGCAGCACGTGGATTTTGCTGCGCTGTTTCCTCATGTCACCGCTCTGCTAGGATGCTTTCTTCACTAGCTTTTCCTTTCTTTTTCCCTTCGCTCTCTCTTTTGGCCAGGATTTTAACATATATCACAGGCTGGTAGGCTAAGAGCCTGGGACTTCCCCTCACCACACTCAAAGTCTTTGATCTTTTGCTTTGGAGGTAACATCAAAAGAATGGCTGAGAAAGACAGCCAGTGCTGTGAAGTTCAACGTTCAAGTTAATAGCTTGACTGAAGGTTGTGCTGCATTGCTGGAGCCGGAGTAAACAGAGGCGAGCGCACGCATTTCCCTGGAAATGGACCCTAGTGCTGCAGAAGGGCTTCATTTGCATTCGCAATTAATCTAGGCCCTACCGAAGGGCAGGCTTGTCGTTTTATTTTGTTACTTTTTTTTTAATTCTTCCTGCACAGGAGAAAGAAGCAGGACGGTTGGTGCAGGGAGCTGCTTTACTCGGTGGTCCCAATGGCTGGCGGTGGCCACGTATGCACCCTTGCAGCCCTGTAGCCCTGCCCTGCAGCTTGCCTGCATTTTGTCATTTCTGAGTCTTCTCCATTTTCAAAATGATTAAGCTAAAGTCTGTTGGCAAACAATTACCTTCCCCCTTCTTTTAATAATAATAATAATAATAATAATAATAATCTCTAACCACTCCCTGCCCAAGCATACGGTGGATAGTATGGACTTCCCTATGCCAGATATTTTTTTAATTCCCTTCCCACTTCTGTCTGAAATGCTCTTGACGCGTGTGGGCGAATGGCGGCTCCATCCGTTTTTCCATTGCCCTCTTCGGCTATTTTGGTGGCCCCTATTCTGTGTGTGTGTGTGGGTTGCTTTGATTTTTCTTGTTTCTTTTTTTTTTTTTTTTTTCCAATGTACTGCAAATAAGGTGGGGAATTTTATATGATTTTGCATGATGGTGCACAGCCAGGCCCTTTTCTGCATGGCTTGGGATATGAGGTGGAAGCAACTAGGCAGCACAGGATAGTCACAAGTAGTTAATAATTTGGCATTGGTGGTAATGATGTTGGAATCAGAATTTCTGAGGGGCAAAACACTGAAGACTTCAGCAGCTTCACCGAGGTGCTTGACAGTTGTGGATGAATAGTAAAGTAAAACCAAAGGGCTCCATATGTTTCCAAACACAATTATGAGAGATACACCAAGGACACCGTTAGTCCCCAGACAGAGGCATATTCTTCTTCATCCTGGAACAAAATAGGAGACTCAGATGAAGAGAAAAGTTAATGGCCTTACTAAACTCAGAGAGGAGGTTTAAAATTACATCGAGAGTGAAAGCACTTTGTCCTATACAACTCTGACTTCTGTAAATTTACTCATAAAATAAAAAAGTATTAGTCACTATATTTTTGCAAATTTTTGACCCTTTGAGCAGAGCTTCGGTGTGGGTCTTAAATCACTCACCAGTGCAAGGGATGGGATTCACAAAGGAGCAAAGCCAATCAGGCACCCAAGTCCTTACAGCTTCTTGGAAAAATCCTGACCTCAATACTTTGCCCTGTTGAGTGAATTAACTGCTCTGAAGTGTGTGGGAGTTCAGGACATTCATGCCCTCTCGAGGAAATGTGGAATGCTCCAGCGGGTAATGACCCCACTGGATGAGACCACAGGGCTCTTTCTACAGGGACAGTGAGGCGTGTTAATTTTTGAGCCAATTATCATTCAGAAGCGATGGCAAAACATCCAGCTCCACAGAATGACAGCCTGAAGCAGGTCTTGCAGGAGCTGCCGATCTTTTCCTGGACCGATGGAAGAGGTGGTGGATGATTGCACTGAGGTCCTACATTTTTCCTTTGCTGTTCTCCTCCTGCTTGCTGGACAAAGAATTATTTCTCCTTGGGTTTTTTTGTTGTTTTTTGGGATGGTTTTGTTGTGTTTTTTTTTTTTTTTTTTTTTTTGTTTGGGGTTTTTTGTTTTTTTTTTAAACAGAATGCAACTAATCGTTCTGATTAAACCCATACACAGTCAGAGGAATTTTTCTACAATACTTGGGCTACCCCTGATAGCCGCCGCTGGAAGTCCTCCCGGGGAGGGATCACCCAGGGGGCGGGGAGGGCAGGGCAGTTTGAGTTCCCTCTGCCCTTCAGGTAACATCCTACAAACAATATGTTGCGAATCCCTGTGTTGCTTATGGAGGGGGCAGGAGGAAAAGAATAATAATTTTCAGTAGATTAGCAGCTATTGTATCATCGCATGTTGCTTAATAAGCCTGATGTTACATGTGAGAGGTAAGCTCCTTAGTGGGAGCAGGGTGCACTGTAATGACCTTTTATGTGCAGGTCTGTTGAGATGAAAGGTCCCTCCTGAGGTTATCGGGTTAACTGTGCGGCATGCAGAAGCACTGACTTCAACTTACTGTCCTGCTCAGATGCTCTTCAGTCTATTAATGCTCTCAAAAATCCATTTAGGAACCTGTTTTTTCTTCCTCTGATTCCACCTAGGACAAATTTGACTTGGAGATAGAACAGAAATGCTGTGTTGTGATTTTTAAAATAAATAAGCTATTGCTATGAAAGGGAGCTCATTGATCCTTACTTGCTTCATTTATAATTACCCTTGTATGCAGTCATCCTACCTCATCTTTAAAAACCAAAAACGCCTCTCAAAACCCCACCAGACAGCTAGCACGACTTGTTGTGTCCCTCCCTACTCCAATGTCTTCAACCTAGACACTTATAAAATACAAGTGTCCACAATATGATTATAAAATGTTGCAAGATTGGAGCCTTTGCTTTCCTGGCTGTTCAGTAAATAGGTTGGTGTCTCTTGGATGTGCCCTGAGGCTCTGAAACCTGAGGCCTGCCCACATCTCGAGTTCTACTTTCCTCCTTGCAAAGTGCCTCTGGCTAGTGGAGCTGTCGATGCAGCCCCTTCCACCCCCCACCCTGCTAAGAAAAAGCCTTTTTTTTTAAGACAGCTGTAACAAACCTCGAATAGCTGCTGGTTTTTTTTTTTTTATCATCAGTTGCAGGTAAGGCTGAAACCTAAAATATTCATTTGACACTTGTGGGTCCAGGGCACTTAGCGCAAGCGTGTGAAAGCTCCGGTGCCGCCGGTTTGTCCGTGGCTCTCCCAGTGTGTTCGTGGGGGCCGGCATGTGTCCCTGTCCTCGCCCCGAGCCACTGCGGGGACCACCCCATCCCCTCGGGGTCCGTGCCGCTGCCCCAGCACCTGAGTTGGGCCCTTGGCTTTCAGAGAGCATCCCGTAGGTGAGTGCTCTTTTGCAGGCTGGCTCCTGGGTGGTCCAGGGCTGGGCTGTCATCTCCCGGAGCCTTTCCCTGGGGATTCCTGCCCTCTCCTCCTGCACGGGCTTGTCACACCCCCAGCTCTCACCCTCATGCAAAAGCAAAGTGCGAGCTGGTGCCGAACTTCCAGGATTTAGTAGTAAATAGGCTGCCCTGTGCCGGCTTCGGGAGGGTGAACTGCTGCGCCATCCCCGTTTTGTCTTTTCCGCGGGAACACAGTATTTTGCAGGCATTTCTCAGCCGAGGGGGGCTGCCGGGGCTCCCCTCTCCTCCTGGGCAGCCCTGGCCTCCGCATCCCTCCCTCCTGATGGCTGAGCAGGGATGTGCCTGATCCTGGGGAGAGCTCCCATAGGGAGCAAGGCATTTCCTAATTGTATAGGAGTGGTGGGGTTGAAGCTATTCTGCATTTAACTCCGTATGAACCTGATTTACCATCCTTAGAGGAGATTTCACTCCCATTGCAAAGCCAAATACGTCTTTCTGCACTGCTTTCTGGCTCTTTTAAGTGGAAGCTGTTTTTCTAGTACCTGCTAAGTTCCTTTAATTTTTTTTTTTTTTTGCATATTCACATCGAGAAAGAAGGAACATAATATACATGAACAGGCTTAAAAAACACTCAGTGTTCCCAAACCACGGTCCTTTAAATAAATAAATATAAAAGTTGCCTTGTGGGCCAGCCAGTTCAAAATGCCTGCACTATATTTAGCAACAAGAGCAACATTTTTGACTATTTACAGATTTATACGCTCAGGGCTGCTCTAATGACTCCTTTGTTTTAACTTCGGGGCTGTGGCATGAAAGTGTGACAAATGCAAATCTGGGGAGCGCGGGCGTGTTGTGTCTGTGGGAGCGCGGGCTCCGCTCCCCGGGGCCATGAGTTAGGTGTTCGCCGCAGGATTGCTGCAGAAAAGCAACCCTCACCTCTCCAAAACAAACTTCTTCCACAACCACAAGAATTTGGCGCATAGGGCAGAGTCCCTCCAGGACATGAGCTATTGCAGAGCTGCTGATACCCTTCTCCATGGGACAGAGGCCCCCTCCCAGCCAGCATTTCTGCAAGGTTGGTTGGTTTTTTTTTTTAGTTACTATTTTTTTCTCCTGCCCCTCTTCCCTCCACCCTTGGAGGGGAAAAATGCAGGCTCATGCATGTTGCATTTTTCCCTATGCAAAAGAAAAATCTCTTTTTTTTTTCTTTTTTTTTTCTTTTTCCTCCAGATATATGGAACAGTGTATGATTTTGATTTGCTGGTTAAAAAAGTCGGTTTTCCTTTTTTTCCCAATTCATTAAAACGGAAAGGATTATTTTGTGATAGTGCATTCTGCTGTTTGACTCTTGTTTCTTGTCACTTTAGCTCAGGGAGTGGATAGGCCAGTATAGTTGTTTTGACTTAGGAAAACTTATCTCTCTAAAAACAAGAAGAACATTTATCCAAAAACTTCCAGTAGTATATTTTGTACATCTTTGTCCCTAAAATATGTCAATTCAACAGAAGTTTGACCTACTCTTACTTGAAAATTCAAAATGCCTTTCAAATGCCACACCATTATTTGAATTTTACAGGAATTGGGCTTATTTTCATTGGAGTGCCTTTTTAATCAGGAAAAATAGTTCACAGTGGTCTCAATTTTGGACTGTATTTGCTTTCACATCTTGTCTATCTGCATCTCCTTTAAGAAAAAACCCAACATTTTATTTGTTCTTGAGGAAGAGTTTGTGTGGCTGATGATTCAACTAGGAATATTTTTAAAATACTTCATTTAAATACCATAAATGCATATTGCATTGTTTTAGTGGTGCTGGAGGAAACCAGAAAATAAATACACGGGATGGCTGCCCAGGAACAAGAGGTGACAGCACAGATTTAGTGAATACTTCATTTGTTTGGTTTTGCTTTCATCCCAAATGATTCACTTAGTCCTCCACCTAAATATAATTCTTCCTACTTAACCAGGAGTCAGCTTTGCCTCTGGCCAGACAGGGTGTCTTTTCCATGGGTATCTGAAGGCAAGCCTTCATCTGTTCCTCTTCTGATGGACAATTGAGACATCCAGCTTGTGTTTGGAAGGAAAATGGGTGCGAGCGATCTGGCTGGCCCCACGGACTAATGCTGTCGGAGGAGCAAATAGGAGGATTATTGATAGGGGAAACAACTGGTGCCGAATCCTCGGAGGGAACGTTTCTTTCCCAGCTCTCTAGGAGGGATTTGGAAAGAGCTGTAATCCTGGGTTAGGAGTAATTTGTTACAGCAAGATGATACTTGAGTGGCAGGAGGATTCTGGCGGAGGCAGTGAGAGGGTTTTATTCACAGGAGTAGCTGTCTTGCAGAAGGTCAGTCTGACACAAATCCTACCCCAGCCCACAAGTTTTGTTTCTCAGCCAGCGCAATTAGCTGAGGGGGCTTTCGACCTCTTTTACATCTTTCAAAGACATGTCCATGCATCTGAGCTAAAAGATTATGGTGAGGAATGTGGACCAGGATATGATGTAGTGGAAAGGTTTTTTTCCAAGGCTTTCTGAAAAACAAAATAACCTCAACAAGACCTTCCCAGCTTCTCCTAGGAGGTCAGAATATTGCTCGTTTCAGTGTTATCTCCGGGACTTTTTCCTGAGGTTGCCTTTAGGTTACATTTTTAAGTTAACTTTTTGGGTTTGTTTTTTAAAAAAAAATATATATAGACAAAAGTTACCAACCCTGGGGAAAGAGAATTTTGCAAGTTCTTGGTTTTCGCGAGGGCTTGAAACCCTTGGAGCCATCTATTCTGCAGTAACCCCTTGTTGCATCAAAGACCCAATCGCACATGGAAACCACAAGGGAGGCGACAGGAAATTCAGTATGAAATTTGCTGGGTTTACTAGAGAGTGGCTCCCGGCAGTTCACCCAGAATTGCTACATCGACAGGAATTTTTGTGGTAGCGATTCGAGTCATGAGTTTCACTTACCCAACAGCGGGAGAAAATATGCGTCTTTCAGTAAAACCCCGTTAGACGACGTTACAATAACAAGCAAACAGCTAAATTCTCCTCTGGCACCTTTACTCCGGGATCCCACCCACCCATGACTCTTGTTCTCAGGTACTTCACAGGACCTGAAATGAAAATTTTGATCGAAGAGTGAGGGGAAAAAAAAGTCCAACCCAGATAGTCTGAGAGGCCCCTTTGGAGGGGGATGTGCTTCACTGGGCATCGTTCTCCCATCTCGCCCTTGTCATGCATCTCCTGGCTTCTGATAGCTGGAGGTGCCGAGCACTTTATAAGTCAACCCTCTTTTGGCCCAGATTTTGTAAACTGAGGCTTCTGAACTCCTGCGGCTCCTCACAGCAAGTGTGTGACAAACCGCTTGTACTCAGTCTCATGGCACCGGGGCACAGTGCTGCCTTGCTGAGGGCCACTGCTGCACAGCCAGCCTGCTGCCACAGCCAGCCCCGGCCCTTCTCATCCTCCTCCTCCTCCATCCCTCTGCACCGTAAGGATCCAAATCAGACTCTTTTTCTTCCTACAAATAGGAAACACTTGAGAGACAGATTGGGCAACTGTCAATCTCTGATGATAGTAACAGATGAGAAAGGCAGGTAGGACTGATCCAGGACAGAGGTGCACAAAGATAGGCCTCTGTCTGCGTTTTGGTGTGTTTGTTGTGTTTTTTTTTTTTTTTTTTTTTCCTTCGTACACATACTTGAAGTGGAAAATGGTACCAGTTCAGCAGCCATTTTGCATCCTGGTCATGTAGAGATGACTTTCCTGATGGCATTGCCACCAGGGTACCGAAGGAGTCTGGTTAATGTTTCCCATAATTAGGAAACGTGTAACTCCTGCTCCAGACTCCGAGTGGTGGAAGCGAGGGGAAGATGAGGGGGAGTTTTGGAGAGCCCCTTTTACTCCTTACACCAGTACACTGTCCTGTGCCACAGATCCAAGTGGTGGGGTGATAAGGGAGCAGGTCAGAGCAGATGTGTTCTGCAATATTAAAGTTGAGCTCTGTTGTTTTGGTTTGTTTGGGGTTTTTTTGTTTTTCCTTTAAAAAAAAAAAAATTTTTTTAAAAAGATAGTTGCAAAGCTTAAAGTTGTAGTGCCTCCTTTACAAATGGAGTTATGCTCTTAACAGAGTTGGAAAGTTTTAAGGGAGGCAGGGTTCCCCTGGAGCAGCCCTTCTGTTACAATAGAGAGGTAGTTCAGTGCCGTGATCTCTGTCTCTAACGTGCTGTCAGATATTTTTACTGTCTTTATTTAATGGGGAGGAAAGGAATTATATTTTATAGACCATAAAATGCATTCTTGGACTTCATGCAAACACTGGTTACCAATTGTTCTCTCACTCTCTGGGAGATTGCCAGGAAGAGAAATTAAATGTGGGTCTGTACATCAAATTGTTCGATGCGTCTTGGAGGCTGGTTTAGCTTTGCTGAGTCTAAACAAGCCGTATCTACAGAAAGACTTTGTTGAGATTTCATGACTGTCCCATTCTTTCTCTAATGGAAACTCTGTGCTTGAGTGGAACAGAACAGGTTGCAGAGAAAATCTGGAGAAAGTAGTTTGAAGATGAAGAAGTTGGTTTTTTGCTGGCTTAAAGTAAGTAGATAAAAAGTTTGTTCTTGTTCCTCGGCTGAAATTATGCGTTTATTTGTGCCTGTATTTTGGAACAGTACTTTGTAGACATCCCAATAGTACTCAGCCAGCCTGCTGATTTGTGCAGTGAGGGCTGTGGAGGCTTTCAAATTAAATGTGAAAAAAGTAATGGTGCTTTCCCAAGCTCCACCCAGGATCGAGAAACACTGCCTGCAGTTGTTTTGCTGAGATACCATGTGAACTGCAGAAAGTAATGCTGTACTTCTGTGTCACATGAACACTCTTCCTCTTGTAAAGCTAAAAAAATGATTTTTAATTCCTGCAGTACCTGATTAGCCTTTACTTAGCTTCTTCATGCTCAGTATCAATATCCTAGAACTCAACTGTAGTCTACCAACCTTGCATTCATACGAAGCAAAAAACCTGTTTTACTTCAGTATTTCAGTAGAACTGAGGGCAAGAACGCCTTTCACCCATGTCAGAATGAGCAAATAATTATCTGAATTTGCTTGAACTTTCATAGGCAATAATTTTTAAGGAAGCTTCTGGTTATTCTCTTTAACTCTCTCTCACAGTAGCTTCCTCTGTGCCCTTATCACTGTGCATAGAAAAACTGTGTAAGTAGGGGTGATGTGCAGCAGTAGTAATGGGATGTAGCTGTTATATTGCATCTCATCTGGGATGCAGAAGAGCTGTGTGCGCTGTGAGGGCATGGAGCCTGGTGATTAGGTCAGGAAAAGGCAACTGATCTGATGCTTCTGGGACATTCCTCCGTCTCCACTCGGTCTGACTGCTCACCCAAGAGGGAACTGCAGTTGTTGAGGTGCCTGTGGGGCTCAAACTATTTCTTTGTGCCTTGCTCCACCCCAAAACGGGCATCCTCTTTGCCCGTCACCTTAGATTGCTCTATGCCTTCAGTGAGGCAGGATTTCTGCTTTCAGGCATTCCTCCTTTGAGATGATCTCAAACTGTTTAATCGCTAACATATTTCTGTAACTTTCAGGCTGTGGAGGACTCTGCCTTCTGCTTTTTTATGCCCTAGCAGCGCTTCAGCAATGTGACAAAGGCACAGGCAAAATACTAAAATGGGCAACTCAAGGCCTCCATTTCAGGGACTCTAGTGTATTACTGGAAGGGAAGGAGACAAGGTCACTTGAGTTCTCAGTAACAGGGAAATTCAAGGCACTAGAAGTGTCTTGTTCAGGAATATATCACAAAATGGTTTGGCTGATACCAGTGCTGGTGAGTAAGTGGCATTTTAAATTGGGAAGAGGACTTAATGCCTTATGTGCATGTGTCTGTGCCGGTACACAACACTTACCAGTTCCTTTTTATTTGTGCCGCTTTTTCCCTATTTATGTATTTTATTTAATCATTTATTTTTGCAGTGTTGCAATAGTTTAAAGGGTGATATTAGTTTTTTAAAAAAAAAAAGTGGAGATATGTGATAAATACTTCCGTGTTTTACAATTTCATGCTTTCATTTCTTGAATGCTGTGGGGAAATCTTTGTGCCTCATCATGGTACGTTACATATTTTGTAGAAGGGCTGAACGTTGTGGGTGGTATCTATTACTTCTCACACAAAAAATTCCAGACATTGTAGATCTGCAAGAAATAGGAGGCCCTTTTAAAGTTCCTTCAACAATCTCCTTCAGTTATTTAAAATAAATCCTTAGATTTTGCTCACACTGTGCACCTCTACAAACAAGGTGATAACTGAAGACCAAAAATTAAGGGGTTGAGGTAAATCAAGGGATGGAGCAGAAGCTGAGCGTCTACTTTTAAATACTTAGAGGCTTTGCCTTCTGACCTAAGTGGGGACACTAGCAGCTTCCAGACCTTTCTAGGTACCATGATGAGTGTCCTCTTGCAACTATTTTTCTTGTCCGCAGAGAGCAATTACAGTCTTATTAAGCTCCGTCTTCATTCCTATCGTCTTCCCCATAAATCTCAGCTCTTCCCTCAGCATTGCGCTCTCCTGTGTTACTACTGGATTATCTCTGGTTAAAATTTGTCTACATGCCCCCTCCTAGAAATGTTGCTAAGTATCGGAGAAACTCCTGAGCTTCAGAGTTGATGTCCAGGTGTGTACTTCCGTGTGATTCTGCAATGTTAGACTAACAGCAAAACTAGGATCAGGAATATTTCCGCTTGCATGGCATTTTGAGATCCAGGGAGAAAGCATGGACTCTGAAGGTGGAGATGTGGTCCCATGGTTAGGAGAGGTATTGGAGGCCTGTGGCATCAAGCTGACTCCAGGAGCCCTGCTCCTGCTTGTTTCAGTTCCTGGGAGCTAATAAGCACCAGCTGCAGGAAACCTGAGCTGGAAAGTGTTGTGCTGCTTTCCCTCCACTTAAAAATACAGTGTATTTTTTTTTAATTACATTTATGTATTTATATGCTGTGGGACATCACTCGTAGGGCATTCCAGAAGTGAAAACAATAGCGTGACAAGGGAGCAGCTCCAGGTTGGACACCGGTGCAGGAAACACCTGCAAGCTCTGTGCCATCCCTTCCATCGGGGCTGCGCCGCTGCGAGCCTGGCCCCAGCGGGGGGTGGCTGCTGGCCTTGAGTAAGTGTTTCCAACAAACTCCTCTAGTCTTGGATATGAATTTTAGTTGCTTTTGACCAACTCTGCTGTGAAATCTTGGGAAAGATGTTTGTTTGCCCTACTGGTGCCCAGGAAGGCAGCTGCTTTCGGTGGTATTTGGAGGGGTGGGCGTGCAGAGCTGCTCTCGGTGGGTCTGTGCTTTACAGGACCTTCTGGTTGCAGATGGGAGGTGAGGACGTGCTGCTTGCAGGAGTGGAGTGGGTTTTTTGTTCTCCTTCTACAAAAAAAAATCTAGGCTGTTCGAATCATTTGCCTTTTCCCTTGTGCTGACAATTTAACAACCTTTTTAAAAGCTTTGGTTTCTCTCAAGTACGCTTGCCCCATACGTGTTTTAATTTTTGTGCAGAGGCCTAGAGCTTAACAATTATTTTGCTTAAGCTCTCTGAGACTTGCCATAAAACATTTTTTCTTTTCTTTTTTTTTTTTTTAAAAAAAAACACACACATGCTAATGATCCCCATCAGATCATATTGTTAAACAGGGAATAAAATGCTTATGGCAAGATGACATTATTTTAAAGAATGTTAAAAGCAAGCCAGCAGAGCCCATTTCAACAGTTTTGCTCCGAAATAATTTGTGCAGATTTGTTAGAGTTAATTTGTTGAAAAGTGCAATGTTTGTACAGGCAAGTCCTAATTTCCACACTGAGACACAGAAGCAGGAGAGGAGCGAGCGTGTGTCCAGCCTTTGCAGGAGCAGGATGGTGGGAACTTCCCTCCCTCCTACCCTTCCCCCCTGGTGCAGGAATGTAAAAGCAGTGTCAGAAGGCTGGGAAAGTCGGCTTCAGATTTTTGTGGACTCCTTGCAAATCAGAGGAACTGTCTGGCTCAAATCTGCATTTAGGGCTGAGAGAAGAGGATTTCCTGCTATTTAGTTGCTTGAGGAAGGAAAGGATTTACCTCTCCGCTGTAAGGGGACTTAATTTTTCTCCTCTTTAATAAGAATATCGCAGCGTAGGGCAGCAGTAGTAAACCTGCGAAAGCAATCACGCCTCTCCCGCCTCTTCCTTTGCCCTCCCCATGCCGTGATGCGACTCCCCCCCTCCCAGCTCCCCGCCCTGGCGATGGCTTGGCATCTCCATCGTGAAAGAGAGAGTTGTGGAGGGGGCGGCTGCTGCGACGTCGCTCCTTCGGACGGCTGCCTCGCTCGGCCCGCCATCTGGATCCAGTTAGCTCTCTCGGCAGTAGGGCTGAGTCTCATTTCCTCCAACCAGTAATGTTATATAGGCAGTGATCCTGTTCTGCCCTAACATAATTGAAAATTATGTGTATTGTAGACTCGCTGCGCTGAAATGTAGACTCGTAAAAATCTGTGGCTCAGGTAGCCTGTGGAGATTGAATTTGGCACACAATGAAGCTTTTATGTAAAGTAAGAATTATAAGCCACCACATCAATATTGTGTTACAGGCATGACAATTCTTGGATGAGGAGGCCTTGAGTCAGGCTCGTCACCTTAAACAATGCTAATATTTCATACTTTATCAACGGGGCTCACGTTCTGAAGCCAGCAAACTGGACTTTTTTTCTTTTCCAAACATCCCGCCATTGAAGCTGTGGGTTCGTTAGCTTGACGCAGGCATTGGCTGCGGGCTCTGGCCCTCTCTGTTTATCTGATGGACAGAACATCTCGCCCTTGGCGGGGCCGGAATGCTGCTCTGGATCCTGGCCACTTGGTAGAGCTCGTGGAAGTTGCTTTATTGACCCTTGCACGTCACTGCTTTCCGTGGGGACTGTTTATTTTATTTTATTTTTCCCCCCACTGGTGTATTACCCACTGGTGGAAATGGAAGCGGTCCGTGTGTGTGCTTG
>NW_008824986.1:16610675-16619675 GCF_000699105.1 Pygoscelis adeliae | reverse complement strand
TGCTGTGCTCCCAGTGCATGTCCAAGAGGAGAAGCAGCTTTGGCTTCTCCAAGACTTCTTGGATGCTCTTTGGCAGGGGTGGGTAAGAGGAGGACTTTACTGAGAGTCCAAACTAAGGGTTTTAAAAGCAGAAAAGCAAAGCAGCAGTAAGATCTTCTGAAATTTCCATCTTGCACTTAGGCTGGTCAGCCTGGTGTGGGAGCACCCATGCTGAAAGTGTGGGCTCTTGTGAGATCGAGGTGGAGCAGGAGCATCCATACCTTCTTGCTCTGTTTCTTCTAAGGGAATTTATTGCTAATAAAAACCAGCAGAACTGACAGTCCTGAAGGCTTCGTAATCCCTGCAATAATTACTGACTGGACGGGGTCTGATGTGAGCTTGCTCATGCTGCTGTGTCAGTGCCTCTCAGTTTGCCCTTGGGGCAGTCTCAGAGAAGCCCACGCATTTCTTGGCCTGTCTTAGGACAGCCGCTGACTCCTTCATGGGTTGTCATGGTTGTAGGAATATTCCAGGGTTGCTCATGACCGTGGAGTGGTCATGGAAAAATGAGGGTGGCTGTTTTATTTTGGTGGGTAATGGCTTAGTGGCCGTTTCCTGACACGCCACTGGTTGAGCTGGCAGGTTCTTGTAAGCACTTTAGCTGTGGTAGCGGTAACTTCTCAGTCTCTGAAATGGTTGTGGAGTTTGAAACAG
Source organism: Pygoscelis adeliae (assembly GCF_000699105.1). NCBI lineage: Eukaryota > Metazoa > Chordata > Aves > Sphenisciformes > Spheniscidae > Pygoscelis > Pygoscelis adeliae. The sequence goes on along the minus strand of NW_008824986.1, from coordinate 16,618,982 downwards.
AGTCGTGTACTGTGAGGCACGCGTCCTGTGAGGACGTTTTCCTTGGAAGAAGGGAAAAATACTTCACTAGCTGGCTGAAAAACCTGGGGAAGCTGGTAGTAGCTGCGACCCATCAGGAACCTTTCTGCAAATTCATGTGCCCCTTTATGTAGCGGTGTTACAGACACAGTTGTCTAAGACAACTGATGGGCTTCTAAAGCTGTAGCAGTTGACTTGTTTAATAGTGCCATCCACAAATCTGAAATGTATCAAATTTCCCCTGAAGTTAAGCAGCTCTCAGTTGGCTTAGGTTTTGGGTTCATTTTCTGTGCACTTGGGTTGCATTTTTAAGCACTTTTTTGAAACCACAAAGGGTTAGAAAGTTACTTTAACATCATCTCAACTTTAAAATTTATGTTGTGGTCACCTATATTGAAGAGCAGGGATTTGATACAAGTGATCAAATATCTGGAGCCTTACAATTGAGTCGTAAGAGTTAGAAATGCCACTTACAGTAGACTAGTTCTGGTTTGTTTGGGTTTTATTTCTTATTTTTAAGAAGTGCTGAAACATTCTGGTCCACATTGCACAAATCCCAAATGTGAAGATGAATAAAAACAAGACTTCTTGGAACTTGAGGAACTCATATGGGGCACAAATCCAGAGTATGGGTTTGTTTATTTGCATTCCAGTAACTCAGAAATCTCAGTCCCTCCAAGCGATGGGAATCGGTAATGCATCCTCCTGCTGACTCCTGCTTCTGGTCACCTCGATGCCCAGGGTCTTGCAGCAAACAGGCCTTGCATGCTAGCAAATGTTTTGCATACGTAGGCAAATGTGATAGTGATGTGCTGAAAGCATGGAACCAGATCTCCTTCCTTCCTTCGTGGAGATTTAGATATGGCTTCCGTTGTTCGCCTAGGGTGGAGGGGGTTGTTTGTGTGTGGTTCTCCTTCAAGATTACTCAAAAAAAAAAAAAAAAAAAAGGAATGGGTAAACATAATTATTTCTCTAGATATTTTCTAGGAATAGATCTGTTAGGTCAACCAGAGTCTAGGGCTAAATAGGATCTTCTGCAGTGGCCTGATCTATGCATACAGCTGCTTTTAGTTCTGGGAGGGGGCTGAAGGTATGTGGCAGTATACATTTCTTCCAGCACAATATAGGGTTTTTAGAGATCATGTATTAACCATTAGGCCTAATTGGTACAGTGTAGCACCACGCGGAGAGAAAAGCTCGGGCTGAAATTATATTTATATGTATATGTACTGCGTGGAAGTGTATTTGGGCTAACTAATTTCTCTGCAGGGCTGCTTTTGGTCAGAATCAAGCACTTCTGATGCAGTGATTCTGAGTACCAGCTTGAGACTTCACCTGTTTGGTGGAAGCCTCGAGCTCTCCTATGGGATCCGTCTGGGGTGCAATGGCACCTCCAGCAAGTTTAGCAAGAGGACACGCATGCCTGAGAGCAGACGTTTTAGTCGATATTTGATGCTGGTTAAATCCGTGGGAACATTCTGCTCCTTCTTGAAGTGTAGTTAAACTTTTTTTGCTTTTGAATCAACACCTCCTTACGCTGCAGACTCGCTGCCTCCATATATTCAGCCTATCTGCCGATGCCAGTGACATAAAGAAGTTGCGGCTACCCCCGAGTGCCTGTGCAGCTGAGCCTGAGTGCACCCGGCTGTACTCTGTCTTGGACATCATCAACGGGAGAGCTTATTAAGTTTGGCCTTGTAATTGAATAAGTTACACTGTGTAAGTCCCTTAAGGGTTGTTCGACAGAAGATTTCTCTCCTGGTGATGATGAGCAAGAAGAAAATAATCCATGGTGACTTCCAGAAATGGTGAAAAGTAGAGAAAACAGATGCTAAGACCCAGCAGTACTGGGTCTTTTTGGGGTAGACCTCTGCCTTTAGGGCTCGTACAGCACTGGGAAGCTGGAGGAGTTGACATGGTGCGTTTGTTGAAAGAAGGCTGACAGATGATCCATTAAATAATGAGATCATATTCTTAACCCACGATACGTGTTTTCGCTCTCCTGAGACTGATAATCCACCTTCCCTCTCCCTTGTCCCATCCTCTCCATGGTTTTGGTATTTTGTTTCTGTGTGGGTTTTATTCTTCTAGATTTGCTATGCTTAATAAAATCAATGTAATACTGTCTTTGCAATCTACTTTATTTTCTTATTCCTGAACTGTAATGTGGTGGTATGAAATTGTAGTGTTCTGCACAGATTTTGTCTCCACAAACATGCAAAGTCGTCTTAATTTTTGTTTCAGTTCCTTGCATAAGTTTTAATTTATATCGTTTTACCCATGTTACCTAAGATTTGTTATTTTTTTGCCTTTCTTTTCTGAACTCATTTTTCTTTCCCCATTTTTGTTTCCTCCATCCAGTATCTGCAGATGAAATGGCCACTGCTTGATGTTCAGGCAGGGAGCCTTCAGAGTAGACAAGCCCTCAAGGATGCTAGGTCTCCATCTCCAGCACACATTGTTGTAAGTAAACGCAGAAAGATGTTCTACCTTTGTTTTTTAAAAAAAAGAAAAAAAGAAAAAAAAAGAAAGAAAAAAGAAAAAAAAGGCATTTGACATTAATGGCATTGGTTGTCATCAGTTTTCTTTTACACAAACCAAAAGAGAAATACTTCAAAACAAACAAAAACCTTAACGAGCCCATGGTAAAAGGAGGGAATACATTTGCTGGGCTGTTTATGAAATTATCATTCATGTGCCTCGTAGGAGAGCAGAGAGTTGAAAATGCTCTAAATTTACACACTGCAGAATTATTTAGTAGCAATGAAGTCCAATCAGGCTGGTTTACACATCTGACAATGTTGAACTGAAGAGAATGAAGAGACACTTTTGGAGAGCATTAAAAAAATAAAAACCAAGCCTGTTCTATGGCATTTACTAAAAAAATCTTTTCTTACTGCAAAATCTTGAATGAAAGTTTGTGAGTTGGTCAGCATTTTACCTGGGTGAAAGCTCAACAGAGCACATGTCCCTTTGTGTTGTGATGACTTCTCATTTAGTATAAAAGGTGTTAGCAAATGTTTACTACTTACCTGCAAAACATAAAAATCTCTTTATAATAAGTAGCATTGCTAAAAATGGCTTTTTTTTTAATTAACTTTCCAGTTCTCGGTTAAATTTTCTTGCTTCTATTGTTAAAACAATGTTGAGTTTGAAATGTTCAATACAAATTTGCATGAGAGGGGTTTGGGGTTGTATTTTACTTTCTAAAATAGCATCCATAGAGGTCTAAAAGGAAACTGCTTATATGGTGTTATGCAAGAGGGGTGGTATGCACTGGCCCATCCTCACCCATAGCCAGTGTCAGTGCCAACTAATGTTAAAGATCATCTTAGCTCTGAGCGTTCATCTGAGAAATTTACCTCTGGAGAAGATGGCACGCAGTAGAATGTTTCTTCTGAAATACTTTATCATCAAGTTTTACATGATTTTTTTTTTTTTTAAACTTTTTTATAACCAATGGATGACAAGGTGAATCCCAGGAAAAGAAACGTTGCTTGTTCTTTGTCTTCTGTTATACAGTCTAAAGCTGACGTAGCTGGTAGATCATCCAAGGTGCACATTTGTTTTGCTAGAAATCTAAAATCATACTAAACATTTTTGAGGAGCTTCTTATTCTCTTGTTGTCTCTTTAACTTGAGAAATTTCAGCCCTTTGCTATGTCTTAGTTTTTTATTTAAAAAGAAAAAAGGTTTCTTATCTTTTACAGTCCATAGCTTCTAAACCATCCCTCAGTACAGCAGAGAGTGATGGGCACAGGACTGGTATTTGCTTAGTCGATACCTAGTGCTGGTTGCTTCACTTTTTCAGATGACTTTGTTTTTCCTTCCTGTCCACTTGGGCTGCCACTGGAGGAAGAGATCAGAGGAGAAGTGTTTGGCTGGTTATTTAGAAATCTACAGCCATCAAATCCTGCCGTCATCTTATTCTTCATAAGAAATGAACCAGAGTAACTTCCTTATTTTAATTCTGATTTTACTGCCGTGCTGGAGGACCGGCATGGGGGACGGGAGTGTTCCTGGGGCTCTGGGGCCAGCACGGCAGAGCAGTGTCAGTCTTGTGGGAGGTGATAGCAAGGGAGCAGGAGGTTTCTCCTGGCTGGTTGCAGCCTGGGAGGGCAGGCTGACATTCGTGGGTAGCTTTGCTGGGGATCACCTGTGCTTAGCAGTGCTGAGTATCTGCTGTCCCAAAAGCTTCCTGCCACGTAAGAGAGTGGGCGCGTGCCTTTCAAGGCCAGCTGGGGGGTGGTTGGGATCCTGGCTCCCCCAGCCCTCTCCAGCCCCTCCCTCCACCCAGGTGTGGGTGAGGTGGAGGCGAGTGGACAACACAAACACACACACAAAAAAGGGATCAAAAATCATGATCATTTTGGAAAATAAAGAGAAACCTGTTTCCAGGGAGGCTGAGGTTGATCTGCCTTCTATTTTGACCATTTATGGGGTTCTTATGGGTCTCTTTAAAAGCTGTTTCACTCTGCTATTCAATAAAAAGCATATTTACCATAGCAACCACTTAGGCTGTGAGGAATATATACTACCTCTGAGATGGAGGCCACCTTCCAAAAGAGCCACAGCTGGCATTTGTAATGTGATCTTTTGTGCTACTTACAATGTTGGAGGGGGAGAAGGAGGAGGGAGTGAGGGGGGGGAAGCAGTGGGGTTTTTGGGAGGGGGGTGGTCCTGCAAGGTTAAATGTTTATTTCTAGCAGCGAACTGTTTTGCCTTATTCTGTTAAAATAAATAAATAAGGGGCAGCTTCTCCCACCCTTTTTCCTGGCATCTGCCCCAGGCCACATTCATTCTGTGGAGTAAAATTGGTCTTATTTTTGGTAAATAAAGTTAGAGCGGGTAACGGCATTCAGGGGAGATGAAGTGGCTGCAGATGCTGGTTGGCCTGGGATGTGTCAGGCTTATCTGGTGTCCCCGTTCGTCACTGCTGTGCCTGCACCTGGGACCTGGCTGCTCTTGCAGCAGGCTCTACACCCATTTCTGCATACGTGAAAACGTGATTAATCTTTTTATGGAACAATGAGGGGTATTTCATGGACATGCTGATGTTTCTGTGCAAGTGTAATGTATAGGGAGAGACACTGGTTCTCCACCCACATTGCTGTGTCTTGTCTACCCGCCAAGTGTACCTATGCCAGTTTTTCATCTTGAAATCAGTTGTGCTGCCCTGAAGATCTGTCTGAAAATGCTAACACCTAATTTTTCGCTAATAATTTCTTATCTTTGTCCTATCTCTGAAATCAGGATTTGAGGCTAATCTTTATAGCTGGGTTACAAAGAGAGGAGCGTGGGGGGGTTGGTTTTTTACCCCCCCTTCTTTTTTTTTTCCCTTCTTTTTTTTTCTTTTTTCCTTTTTTCCCCCCCCCCCCCCCCCCCCCTTTCCTTTCCTTTTTCTTTTTTAATGTTCTTGCTTCTCAGTGCTTGGCTGTGACTACCATGAGCTCTGTGTCAGGGCTGCAGCCTTTATGCCCAGCTCTGATGAAACTCCCCTTGGCTTCAGTGTGAGTTTTTAGCTTAATGACTGAAGGCTGCAGAACATGGCCGACTCTAATGTTTTAAGTAAAGTCTGTACTATTTGTCAGCCATCCTCCGTTCAGATTTGTTTAGGAACATTAAGTTAAGACTACAAAAATCGAAGCAAAAGACCAGCATGAATAATTTGGCTGGATTGCCCCCAGTGCTGAGCGCTGGGTTAATACTGCTTTTCATGGTGCTTGAGAGAGTCTCCAAGGCCCATAATGAGAAACAGAATATTAAACTGAAATTATGTTCAGCATGTCTTGAGGAAGGTACAGCATGAGGCTCCATTTAAGACCAATGCATTTATTTGCATTTAGGTGCTTCACTCGTCTTGTAAGACTCTTGCATCTTGCTCTGGCACAGTCATGCTGCTTATCTGTGTCCAAAGGTGAAAGAAAACTGGGGGAAAAATCGTTTTAATAGTATGCTATTAAGCTTGCTAGGTCAAAATTTTGAATTCAGCCTGTGGATAGTACTATTATGAGGCTGGGATTTTTTAAAGGATTTTTATGGTTATTTCCCTCTTCTTTCCTGACTTTCAATTTCATTGAAGGTATTAAGACTTTGTAAAACAGTTCTAGCAGGAAGTTTTTGGGTGCAAAGCAGACCCCAGCTGGGTGCCTTAGATGCTCCTCTAAGCGGGTAGGATGGTAGTTGTCCTGAAATCCCATGTTCAACATGCAGCTGGTCTGCTCCACGCATGGGCTGCCAGCATGGTGGTAAGGATGAGATCTGGGTGCCCTAGGTATGGGATTCTCACATGAAAATTTTCTGTTGCAGTGTGGGCAGGCAAGTGAAAATGAGCATGGTATGTCTGCACAAGGATCTCCAAAATCTACTCACTGCAGAAAGCAAGCTCCTTTAAAACCTTTTTTATCTATGCATGCGTTCCTACAACCTTAAGGAGAAAAACAGTGCTGTTCTTCCCTGTTCTCTGCAACGTAAATACTCTGACTCAGCCATACCCTGTTTTGGGCAGGAGTATGGGTGAAAGACTGGTCCCAGGTTCCTGCCTCCTGCTGTCTCGGCTGTACAGAGACTTGCTTTTTTAGCTTCCTTTGTACCAGGCAAAAACATTCAGAACCCAAAATGGTGGTGGTTTGATACAGTACATTTCTTACAAAACAGTTAAAGGTTTAAAAAATTCCTGCATTTTCTTCTGCAGGGAGGCCTTTTGAAGTAAATGTAAATGTTACCTTGGGGGAGGACTTCTAGTACTATTTGGCCTGGGTTTTCTAATATGTGATGAACACAGCCATAAAGTAGACTGAATCCCCAAGAACAAAGAATCACTGTGCAGTAGTGTATCTGATTCCTCCCCCCCCCCCTTTTTTTTTTGCTTAAGGAGGTAAAATTGTGTTTTCAAAACATAATATGACAAGCAAAACTGAAGGCAAAACCATCTGAAATGTATTGTCTGTTCTCAGCCTCTTGGATGTGCGTGGACAGCGGGTGTCTGGGACCTCTGGGTGGTTTGGAGGGATCAGGAGTTGTTTCCCAGAGTGGTTAGAGTTGAAGCTGTGCAGCCTGCCCTGCCTGGTCCCTAATTTCTTTGTCTTGTGTGGTTTGCACTTACGTACTTTGAAAGAAAAGAAAAATACCTACAAGTAATCATGAGGTTTATCTTAGCTAGATTGTAAAATTCATCTACAGTGTCCCTTCAAACAGGCCAGAAGTGGGGTGCATCTAGACATATGTGCGGTCCTTTATGTATGGAGCCGTCTGGAAGTATGATCTTGCAACTTCCACTCGCAGTGCCGCAAGAGGGCTTTTAAAGTTCTTGCTTTGTGTCTTTAATATTTGTTGTAGAGAGGTTGTTCTTCCTCTGCAGTAACCTCTTGAGATGTTCTTGGATTTCAGGCTGCGTGTGCCCATGATGGGACACCCTTTTCCCTGGAGATCTGCAGGGCAATCCTCTGAGTATGCAGACTGTGTTGAGAGCTGCAGGAACGTGGTGGTGGTGTGGGGGGAAGGAGTTGGGCATCATTCATGTCAGTGCCTGGTATTGAGAGGGGCACGTGCATGGGGAGGAGGAGAGGGCTGTGTGTCTGAGCTGTACTGGTACCCTAACAGTCCCTGATGGCAGGTAGGTCACACCTTGGTGCACGGACCCAACACACAGATCCCTGAGACTCACACTGCAGAAATATCCGTGCAGACTTAATTGGAAAGCTTCTGTAGTGACTCTCTCCTTTTTAAATGCTCTATACTTTATTTGGCTGATTGCTCTGGCTGTTGTAAAGTAAACAAAATGTTTCATTAATACATGCCCAAAAGTGTGCAAACATCTTGTCCTGAATTTTCGGAGCTGCATGGAATTAAGCCACAGAACAAATTAAACTTGCTGAGAATTTTGTGGCTAAATCTTTCACCACTAATTCCTTTTGATTTTTTGTTGGGAAGGGTTGTCTTTAAAAAAATCTGTGTTCGAACCTGAATGTTTAGGGCTAAGTATAGAATTCATCTACCAGCAGCCCAATAAAATTATTTTGGATGGATTCCTATCAAACACACACATTATATTCAATACCCACTAAATATGAATGGGAACCCTAGTGCTTGGTTTGTGTAGAGCACAAGAAATGTGGACTCCTAAAAAGTAATTAACTTGGTAATTTTTTATGTTTGCAAAATAGTTCAGACTTCAGGGGACTGCTTCATGCTGTTGTGTTTACTCTGTGGCACAATATCTGTCCTCTACAGACCTTATTTAGGTACTGGAGGTAACCCCCCTGCTTCAACGTCGAGACTGGGGAAATGT
>NW_008824986.1:16609305-16610632 GCF_000699105.1 Pygoscelis adeliae | reverse complement strand
TGTAATGCTCCTGCAAACATCAGTCAGCACTAAAGCACCTTCAGAAGACACCTTGGGGCTGGATTGGCAGCTGGAATGAATTGTCACTCTTGGTTGTAGTCAGGAGATCTTCAGAGTTCTTGGAGCTACTCACAGTATTTGCATGTTGGGATATTTCAGCTGTGAATAAATGCTGTAAAATGTATAGTACTGCCAGCCCCAATTGTTCTAGGATCATGAGTCAGGCCTCAAAAGATCATGAGGACTGGTGGTTTGTTTTTTTTTTGTAGTGTTTTTGTTTGTTTTCTGTTTCTTAAATAATACATTTTGTTTTCTCTTTATTTGTTCTCTGGTTCCTGAGCCTGTAGGGTATACTCCGCTCATTCTCAAACTTTTCTCTACAGCAGTTCAGGAGCTTGCTGTGTGCTGTAAGAGGAGGCTGAGGTTCTTCCCTAAACACTTGACTTCAAGACGTATCATACTTTAAGAAAAATAGCAAGTATTGCTAGACTGGCTATAAAATCATAGGAATTGGTAACCCTAAGCATTGCTCCAGGAGAAGGCAGCTGAGTAGGAGTGTTATGATATGCTCGGCACAATCTGTTGAGCATCTGTTTCTTGTGAATTACCTGGCTGGACTTTGGGAGAACCTGGTCCTCGGTGCCTGTGGGGGCTCTGGTTCACGGGTACTGGGGTGGCTTGCCTTGAGATGGCTGCAGTGCTCCCTGCTCCTAGACAGCACCATGCTTCTCTAATGTTACCAGAGACAGCTCGGCAGGTCCTCCTGAAGCAGCAGGTTTATAGCCCAGGGTATTGCGGTGAACCAGCATCAGTTTTGATTTCCTGGAGGGGCTGTGCTGCAGCTCCTGCTCCTGAGCTGGAGCCCTGAGATTTGGCATTTTGGTTTGTCGTGGCACACCAAAATATGTCTGGTATGTCTCTCTGACATATCTAAGTATTGAAATTCTCTGGGAAGCAAGACGAAAGCTTGCTCATCAGAGATCCTTAAGAAAGATGTAACTATGCTGCCTTCAGTGTGGTTGGAAGCGCAGGCTTCCCTCTTGTATCTTTTGTTTATAAAATACCCACTATGTCCCAAATGTGACACAAATATGAGTGCCTTAATTTCTGGCCCTTTCTGACCAGCTAGTTTGGGATACTGTAAAACTGCAGAGAGCAGCATTTCAAGGTAGAAACCTACACCAGGAAGATGGTGTAGGAGAGACTATTTTAGCACAGAGGAGCCCAAGCTGTGTTTTGGATTCAGTCACATGGCAGTTTGTTATGCTGGAGCATGCATGTTAAATTAACTTCTAGGGACTTGCGTGGGCCTAAAATTAAATATCGG
>NW_008824986.1:16605503-16609287 GCF_000699105.1 Pygoscelis adeliae | reverse complement strand
AGACGAGCGGTTGTGCCGAGAGTAACGGAGAGAGTGCAGACGGTCTGTCCCCGAAGCCCGGGGCGTGCACAAGGACTGCAGCAGCAGCCATCCACAGCAGCTCAGCCTTGGCAGCGGGCGAAGAGCCGCAGCAGCGCCGGGTGATGCTGGAGAGCCAGATGGGTGAGCCTGTCAGATCAAAGATGATGTGTACCGAGGGTAGCAGACTTGGCAGGGCCACTCGCCACAGGTCCTTTTCCCTGCGTGCCCTGTCTGCAGCTGAAGTTTGCGGCTGGATTCAATCTGGAGCTTAAAGAAGTAGGTATTGAATAATGCAGCCTGGTTTGGAGCCAGGACCCGTGCCGACTGGAGCAGGAACAGCCATCGTGCACAGAGCAGAAGATTTAATGGGTATGATACAGCCCTGGCACTGTTTTTGCCCAGATTTCTAGAAGTGCGGTCTTCCCTTTCCAGTATGGCTTTGGGCTTGTTGACGCAGAGCGGAAAAGCCCAAATATGCAGTCAAAGTAGCTGTCTCAGGATAACTATTCCTCATTATATCTCCATACGGCCACTCTTATTCAGCAGTAAGAGGTCCTTTGTGTGGTTTAGCTTAATCCGCTTTGGAAACGGATTAAGCTAAATCTCACAAAGAAACTCTTAGTGCTGAATAACAGTGTCCACATGGAGAGATAATTCGAAATAGTTGTTCTGCATTTTTCAATTCACACTTGAGCCCTTGCACAAAAACTTCCCCGTGCAGATGAGCCCACTTGAATAGGAACCTCCTATTTTGTGTTTAAACAAGGTCTGTGTACTGTGTCCAGGTGCTGTAGTAAAGAAAACAGCACGTATTTATCATTAAAAAGAAAGGAAGGAAGCTGGCATTGCTGGGTTCAGGACCATTTGTTTGCCAAGTTGCTCAAGCCCAGGATTATTGCTCTTCTCACCAGTTCATGAGGTTTGGGATTAGATTGTTCATGGGATACTTCACTTTCTGGACTGTATAGGCATCTGTACTCTTTCCTATGGAAGAAACTGGAGCTGCCTAGTAAGCTACTGCATAAAGATAAGGAAGGATGCTTTCTCCTCTGTCCTATGCAGACCTATTCGGCAAGGGGCAAGACCCATTTTGGAAAGCCTTTGGAGAGTTAGAGATCTTGCAAATAACAAGGAGTGACACCTTAATAAAACAATCTCCCACCCCTAATCTCTCCTCAAGCAATGTTCTGTGCCTAATTTCACAAAACTAAGCTAGAAATTTTTGTCAAACAGACTTTGCTTTGAATCTGCAGTGAGCTGGTTGCAGGGGTCTGGTTCCAGGGGACCTTGCCTGGTGAGCAAAATCATTCAGCACTATCCTGAGATGGGAAAAAATTGCGCACTCCTCTGTTTTACCAATGCGGCCAGAAAGATGTTAAGTAACTTTCCCAAGGTGAGCTTGAGAAACTGATGATTTCCACATCTGCATTTTAGAGCAAAAAGACCCTGCAGCCCCACAGGAAAAATGAAAAAAAGAAACTGAAGTAGTTTTTGAAATCTAAACCTAAAATCCTAACCAAATTACTTTTGGTGCTATTAAGACCCTGCATATCCATGAGTGCTTGTGTCAGATGTGTACCTTAGGTCTCATCTCTTGGAATTAGGAAGTTTGGGGGAGCTGAATCAGTCCTTCCTCTACCCCAGCAAGCAGTAGCTCTGCAGCCAGGCTCACCTGTGCAGGAATGATATATACGTAATGACGGATAGGCTGGTGGGGGGTCCTGGGCATGCATGGTTTGAACACATATGTGTGTGTATACAAGAAGAAGGGTGCTGCTTTCTGACTAGCCTCCCTGATGGAAATGAGAAGTAACCAAATCTTTGGGTTTGGGTGGTGGTGTGTTTCGTTTTGGTTTGGTTTTTTTGCAGCCCTACCCCTCTACCTTCTTCTTGGTGCAAATTAGGGACCTGATGGTATCCCTGGGCCTTGCAGTGCTAGCCTGCAGAAAGAGGTGGGTCTGTGCTAGTTTCCTAGGAGAGGCGAGCGGTTCTCTAACACGCATTTTTCCTGTCGGCAAGACTCAAAGACTTCTTGACTACTATTACTGTGGAAACTAGCTTCCCCTTCCTTTTTACTTTTTAGGCCTTGATTCAAGAAATCATTAAACGTGAGCTGATGTCCATCCATGTTCAGGACAACACTTAAGTGCGTGCTCAAAAGTATTGTCTTGTATAGTGATGCTTTTCTGACTTGGGGCGCTGGAATTGAGCATTTATATGAAATAAAGCCCCATCCTGAGAGATGGTCATGTCTTCTGCCTGTGCCCCAGATAGCAAGTACTGAGAAAGGAAAGGGAGGGAGAGAAGGAATAGCATGTCCCGAGCTCTTCTCCCCTGGAGCTTGTCCTAGTGCTGACATATTTCTTCCCAGGGCTAAGGCTGTAGTAGAAGGAGATACCCTGAAGGAGGGTTTTAGTCTCTTGTTGCTCATCTGCCCACTGGGAAATGCACGAAATCCCCGTGGTCTCCTCCCCTGGCTGGAAAGATAGTGTCGGAGAGGAAAGAGAAATCAACAAAATTTTGCCTCGTTGCATGCCTGCAGAGCTCTGCGATGTCAGTATTGCGTGTTACGGGGATGTGACTGCCCTGTAATAAGGAAATGGTATTTTATGGAGGAAAGCAGAGTGAAGGGACCTGAAAGCCTCCCAGACATTCTTAGTGTGCATTTACGGCCGTGAATGCTTTTCCTGCCAAGCAGCTGCATGGAAGCAGTATCATTAGAAAACCCCAAATGGTTGCAGCGCACAGTTTTCCCTGGCGGCAGAACTTCTGTTGCTGCATGTTGGGCATGTCTACATGGTTAATTAATATGAAGCAAGCAAGGGTTTGAATTGCTAAAGCCATAGCTGCTCCATGTTGACTCCCCATCTTGGTGCTTTTCAGGCATGCCGAGCTCTTTGGAGGGAAATAGTTTACTGGACATGAAGTAACCTGCTCCTCGTTAAAGGGCTCTGATGGCCAGGACAGGTTACCTTGGGATAAGCTCTGGTGTGAATCTGAGGCATGCCAGTTGCTCCACAATTGCTGCCTGAGGGGTAAACGTGAGGTAGCAGATGCCATTTGGACTGAAGGTGAAGTTTGCTCGCGTCTGTGTCCAGAGCTGAGTGTGTGGCTGGTCAGTTACAGAGGTGCTGCAAGACCTCGGTGAAGCTTGCCCTGCAGTAACTTGTTCTGCTTGTCATGCCTGGAGCATGTCCAAGGAGTGTCTGCTCACACCGTAGATGAACTGTTAAGCTCCGTTCCTGCATAGGCAATCATTTGGCCACCTCAGATCGCTGCGCTGAGGAATCTGTGGGATGAGTAAATGGTGAGAAAATGTGAGGGAGCAACCCCAGCACTGATGGGAGAAGAGAACGGCCAAAGAGCTGGCACCCTGTTTGCTTTCTGGCCAACTCGGCTGCTCCTTGCCCGGGCATCAAGAGAGGCTCATGCCTCTTGCATTAAAGCATCATCGCATCATCCTGCTCCTGTTCGCTGGTGGTCGGGATCGGGTGCCTTAGTCTGGGGTTGGAAAATTAGGGACCCTTCTCTTCCCAAGCGCCATCCAAGCCTGATGGTGACGTCTCCCTGCGGACACTGTTTCACTGCTGTGATTGTGCAACGAGCAGGTCAAAGCGCTTGGTACAAATGAAAGATAATTTCATTATCACTTTATTGTCACCTGTATTTAAGAGGATCTAATAGGCAAGCTACTCTCAGAAAAGCGGGTTGTTGTCCCTGCCCTGAAGAGCTCCGGTCCAGGAGAGATGGGCTCAGTGCAGTG
>NW_008824986.1:16567113-16605481 GCF_000699105.1 Pygoscelis adeliae | reverse complement strand
GCACAGCAGAGGTTCAGTTGCTGTACGTGTGTGGTGTGAGGGGGCACTGTATACTCATGTCCCTTTCCCAGAAAGGTAATGTGTTCTGCGTATCAGATCATGGCAAAGCTGGGAGCAATGTACAGCTCCCCTGACTCCGAGTTCACAGTCCGAACTGGTAGGCTAGCCTGTCTTTGACATGCGTATTTAATGCTGTAGTTGTCTTTGCATATTTTGCTGGAGGGGACTAAAGGCAAAAAAAATACAGTTGCTTACCTGTCCTTCAGCACAGGTGGGCTTTGCACTTTTTCCCTTGGACATCTGTGAGACGTTTAAAAGAGCAACATGGGTTCCTGATATCAAAGAGTTAATAGCAGTGAGTGTGGTACAATAGCTTATTAGGACTTAAACGTGGGCTGCAAACTCAGAAATCTTGATAATTTTGGTCTATAAGGACACTGAACTTTCAACCCTAGTTCAGCAATAATAAATGCCTGTTAAGTAAGGCTTCCTTTTATGAAGAGAGGGTGGATGGATGCATTTCAATGGGCTTTAAAAGTATTGCTACTCGTTTCAGCGTCTGCTGGCCGGATGCATCCGGGCATGGGAAGGCGTTTCAAGATCTGCACAAAAAGCACTTTGAAGTATAACCTTTGTGAGCATCTTAGCTGAACCTGACTGCGGTTGGAAGCAGCACTTTATTTATTTATTTATTTATTTATTTATTTATTTTATTTATTTATTTGTAAGTCCTTTTCTTTTAAGGTTGCTTTAAAAAAAAAACCCACACAAAAATAAACCTGTGAGCAATTAAATGAAAATGCAGTTTTGAAACTTTGACCCAAAATGAAAGGTGGCAGTGTATGTTTGGCTTTTGCGTGGATGTTTTCATAACCAAATATAACGGTGCTGATTTTTGAAAGCATGGGAAGATGAAGCTGCACTCTGGGATGGAGTTCAGGCAGTTGCTCGGGCTGACAGCCCTGCCACCCTGGAGAAGAGGGGCTCGGGCACGTAGCCGTCCTCAAGGCCATGCTGGCCCTGCTCGTAGGAATCGCAGTGAGGAACTAAAAACTTTTTAACAGCCCTTTTGTCTACCTATAAAAGGATCCTGCAGATGTTATGGGGACTAAGATTCGAAACAAATCACGAGTAACTGCAAGTCGCAACTTTATAAGTTGCAGTCTTCCTTGCCTTGAGTTTGCAGGTCTGGATCCAGGCGGGCTTCTGCTGAGGTCCTCTGTGAGACTCAAAGTAGCATGCGTGTATGTGTGTGTGTGTGTGTGTTTTACCTCGCCTCTCGGAGAGCACGAGAGAGACCTCCGTGAAGAGAGTGACAGGGTTTGATATAAACCAGCAGGACTGCATTGCTGCCATTATTCGACAGTAAACCCTTTCACAATGCCATATGCTGTGCATTCCAGCGCAGCGGCGGAGGGTGTGATATAGTTAAAGCACACTCGGCAAACAGGAAACGCTGGTGACCGCTGTGTGTGCTTTTCATGGAGATAAAGTATTGAGAGCGTAACGAAAAGAAAAAAGTGCTGGGAATGGGGGGGAGAGGACGGCAGGGGTGAAGGAGAGGGATATATTTTGGGCCTGACGCTCCGGTCATTATGAAAACGCAGGCAGGAAATGCAGCTACGGAGCAGCCGAGAAAACGCCGCTTTGCTCCAAGATGTTTGTTTTACTCCATTACATGTATTTTCTAGTTTGCTGCTGGGTATCGGGAGTGGGTGTGGTTTTTTCTTTTTTTTTTTTTTAATGTTCTTTTTGAAGTTCCTGCCACTCTGGCTTAGTATTCAACTCCCTTCCCCTCTACCCTACCCCAGTTAATAATCAAAGGCTATTTTAAGGGACTAGAGTACAGTAATACATATTTCATACCCCAGCAAAATGCGAACATTGGTATTTAACCTAAGTGTAGTTACTTTCCCAGCAATCACTCTTCAAAAGGCGTTGCGAATCCTCCTCAGAGTTAGGCAGTTGCTATTGCAGGGCAGCGAGAAAGGCAGGGGGATGGGACCAACAGGTTCTTGGATGGGGACAGCTCTGAATCATAAACACACCATAGCTTTAATAAAATAAATGAAGTGGAGCCTTTTCAGCCAAGGGCAGACTGCATTGGGGCAAGCCGGGCTTTTAACGTTGGGAGTGAAAATTGACAGGCTGAGAACTGGGACATAAACAAAAATGTCAGTCCCTGGGAGTCTTGTTCACTGGACAATGTCTCAATTGTTTCCGTGATTTTTCGCAGGCAGCAGGGGATAGTGGGAGATTTAACTCTTTACCAGCCACGCAGGCGCTGGAGGGGCTCGCAGAACGAAGAAGTGGCAGAAAAGAGCATTTTTTTGTTTGGAAACGATTAAGCATGTCAGTGGGTGATAAGGAAAGGTCACACTGTTCTCCGCATACTTGTCTGCTGTTCAAGTTTGGCTTTACGCTTCTTTAATTTTGTTTAGGTTTTGCTGCTTGCCTGGAAAACCTTTTTTTAATTTTTTTTTCCTTTTTATCAGGAAAAGTGAGACTATGGGGCAGACTGGTAGATACGTAAGAAGGGGGGAAAGTATGTTTGGGGGTTACATTTTAATTTTTATTAGTATTTCTTCATTAAATGGCTGACAGGCAAGCTTGGATATTTTAGGACTGTCTAGGTTATTTGGAACAGGCTGAAATGTGAGATAGGGAATGCCCTTTATTTTATTAACTGCCTTACAATTTTGCTTAAGTCTCCAAAAAAAAAAAAAAAAGCCATCTTCAGAGAAGGCAGAGGAGAGAGACAAGGAGCTTAGTTGTCTCATCATACTTTTGCTTTATTTATTATAAAAACAAACATTGAAACCTGTTGCATACCAGCCCTACGTGGGCAAGGTTCAGAAAGCTGTAACTGGTAATTCTTTACTCATCAGATTTTGAATGTATGTTTTGTTGTGGGTGGGGGGGAGGAGGGCGAGGTGGCAAACCGAAGTTGCTTCTTCAGGGCGCAAAAGCTGTTGAGGTTTATTTGCAGGAAGATAAATCTGTTTTAATAAAACGTGGGTCTTGCCTCAGTTGAGTGAAGTTGAAACATTTTGCAGGCTGGAAGCCAACTCGCTTGGTGTGCAGCAGCCCGGTATTAAAGGTCTGGGATGTGCTGAGGTTGCTTTAACTTAATTTATGGAATAATAATGTATCCCATTTTTGTATCCACGCATCCTCCGGCTGCTTTGTGTTCGGATGCATGTTCGCAGCCCCGCACTTTCTCCTTCTTTCAAATTTCTCCTTCCCCTGCCCCCCATCCCCTGCCTGCACGCAGCCGTCCCTGCCTGCTGCTCGCTGGCAGGCAGGAGGCTGGGAGCAGCCGAGGGCTCTCCGCCGCCTTCCTGCCGGGCAGGAAATTGCCTCATCCGTGAATGCTGCAAACTGTAACACAGCAAAAACTTGTGCTCATGGGCAGGCTTCTCCCCGAATTCCTGGTTGGGAGATACACTCTCCCGTGTAATAAGGATGGGGAAAGTAAGCTGTTGCTCTCCAGATGCTTCCCTGTGTGTTTCACACTGACGGGGGAGAGGGAAGATGGTAAAAATAACTGTAGTGTCCTCTTTGAAAAAGGCTGTCTCCAAAGACCAGAGCAGGGAGGGTGAGTTGCTGCCCCTCTCAGAGTCTGGCCAGGACTGGAGATACTGGGCACTGAAGCACACGCCAGATCCTCTGTGGAAAATCTGGCTCCGTATGTGTTTTGAATTGATACTGGTTTCAGAGACTTAGAAAACAAAAGTTGTTGACATGTCGGAGCAGTTGGTTCCCTGGGTAAGTATCCTGAGTAGAGCTGGATTTAATAATTTCTAATTAATCATTCGTGCAGCGAAATGAATTGTTCTTCCTGTTAGTTAAGGATCACTGAAGAGATCGTGATTTTTCTTGAAACTTTGTTACTCATGCGCTAGTCTCAGCATTTTGCCTTGGAGATCATCCACGAGCCATTCCTCAGAGCTGGTTGGTGTTGGAGCTCCTCTGAGCAGAGGTGGGGAACATGACTGAGCAGCAAGTGATACTCTTTAGTTAATAAAAGTTTATTTTCCATGAAGATTCTCCAGTACTTGCATAAAATTCACCATCTTGGCAAGCGTCCTTACCACTGAATTAATTTGCTGGTGTAGTCACAGAAAGCAGTTAGATTTGTCGGTTAATGAATTTCTCTTATTTGTTACAGAGCACAGTGTAAAGCTAATCTAGCTCGGGTTGCCCTGGTTTTGTGTGTTATATAAACACAGAAGGAAAGAAATCAGTGTTAGTATTGCGAAGTGTTTTCTTAAGACTGTTTTGAAATTCCCACCCCTTTCTAGTCATGAATAACAGTCAAATTTGATTTGAAAATAAACTCATTACTGATAACAGCCTACAAGAGATCTCTGCTTCCCTGCTCCTCCTCATCTCCTAGAGAGGCTTAACTGCTGTTCCAGGTGAAACAACGCTATTTTTAGTGCCATTGTAGAACACATTCATGAGATGTCCACTATACAGCCGTACAGCCCATCTATGTATCCATTTAATTGCCATCAGTACTTTTCAGGGTCATCTTCTCCTAGACATCCGAATTAGCAAATATTTTCTAGTTTAGATGAACCAGTAGGTGGGGAGGGAGAAATGGGGACACCGAGGAGAAAATGCTCCTTGTAGATACATGCAGTGTCTATAACCTTTCAGGCAAGCTTCAGCTCAGTTGTCCAAGATGAACAGCATCTTTAACGTCCGCTTATGTTGTTAGGTGCCACAACAAGGGTTTTGGTGAAGTGTAAGCAGTGGGGCATCTGCTCTGCTTTGTCTCCCATCCTTGCTCTAGGACATGCCTGGAGGAGCCTGTGGAGCTTGGGCGTCATGTGCTCTCATGTCCCTTCACCTTGCAGGACCTGAATCCAGCTTGTGGAGGTCGAGAAACTAGCAAAGCAAGAAACAGGCTAAGTCACGCTTTGTAAGAGTTGGATGTTGCTTGCCCGCCTTCTGGAGTGAGCGCATGCTGGGTGGTGTAAGGGTTTGGATACCTCCCTGTTGGCATGCTTCTCCTGTGAATATTGACCCAGCTTGGGGAGATATGGGCGTGTGGTGGTGTTTCAGAGAAGAGCTCAGAGAAACGCTCCTGTTTTTCTGGTTGGGTGTTTGGAGGCGTGATGGAGAACTGCCACAGATTTGAGATACGATCACTCAAAAAAAGGCACTCTCCCTCCTCCTGTGCTGTCAACAGGAGAGCTGTACCCATCTGAAGGGATGAATGGACTCCTGTACGGCTCTGCACTGCCCTTGCACTGGGTAAATGCTGTACTAGAAATCACTTCTCTTTCTGTGAGGAGGGAGGAGGGGACTTTAAATCTCCCTTTTGCTGCTCGAATGTTTTCCTGGTGAAAGCTCAGGGTAAGCACGTACGTTCAGTTTGGCTGGAGTCTTCCCTGTGGGCCACTTCTCACCAGCATCTGCTGCACCCGCATGTGGGGGTGACGGTGGAAGTTCTAGATAATGGTACTTAGCACTTATGTAGCACTTCATGTTTCCGAAGTGCCGTACAAACCCAATGCTCCCTATCAGTCCCTGGGGGAAGACGGAGCTTGGTATTATTACCCTCATTTATAGGCAGAAAAGCTGAGATGCGGAGAGGTTAAGTGGTTTGCCCAAGCCCACACAATGAGTCAGTGTCAGCTCTCAGATTAGACTTGGAGTTTTCCTGGCACTTGCTGTCATTGTGCAATCAGCTGGAGTGTGTTGCCCCCGTGAGATGCTCCTTGTCGAGCACTGGAAACTTCATGCAAAGCCTTTCGAGATGTGCCAAGGAGATCCTGCTTGGAGACAATGCTGGTTGCTTCTGTTTATTTTAACATAGACTTACAGGATATTTTACAAACCCTTCCAAGACAGCAAAAAGTTGCCTTCAGTGGAGAAAAATCCAGACTGCAAAATACTGTTCAGCTAACGGTGCATCTCATTGTGCTGGGGAGGCTGTGAATAGCCGTGTAACCCAGCACTGAGGAGCACTAATCTACGAGGTGAAGCAAAGCAGCCCTTCTGTATCAGCAACTTTTTACAACTTTTGGGGAGGGAAGGCACAGCAAGAGGCTCCGGTATGCGGGAAACAGTGCCTCATCTACACACGGGATTGCTCTCGAGGAGATACTTCATGGTAGCTCCTGCATGAGGATGCTTTTGTTGGAGAAGAAGAGTGCCTCTGCCTAGCGCAGAGTAATTTGCTTTCAAAGTAGATTAAGCTAAACTGGGAAGATGCTGTTAATCTGAAGTTGTGGGTTCTGCATCTGTATTTGATCTAGAATAGATATTCTCCTTGTAAAATTGCATTTGTGTATTCTAGATTGATTTATCTTTTTCATATGGAGACGAGGCCTCATTTCTCAAACCCGAATTTAACTGAGATACCAAAATTATCTGATTATTCGATTGGGATGGCAGGCAATTGTCTCCCTCTGTTACGTGGTGCAGATTTTCAGATGGGCCATTGCTGATACTCTCTTAGGATGGGACTGAGGGGACAATATCCGAAGGAGGTTATTTTCCTAGATGCCCAGCAGTTAAACTGGCAGTTAAAAGGCTATTTACAGCCTCGCTCTTCTGAAATAAATGAATGAAACCGGGCTGGAAGAACATATGGGGAAACTGTTACGGTTCCAGAGGAGGCTGTCAGAGTGGTGTCCTTGGGTTCTTAATTCTCTCGGTCTCCCAAAAAACAAAGCCAGAGGGCTGGCTGGGCGCAGGCTGCGTGGCTGCGGGGCGGGATGGGGTTGCAGGGCTGTGGTTCGGCAGGAAAGCCCGTGCGTCAGTGAGAAACCACAGGGCGTGGTGCGGAGCCGGCGCTGGCCAGGGAGCGGTGAAGACAATGAGTCTGTGGTAGGCATTAAATGATACTACAGAGCCCGTGCTAATCTCGGTTTCGTGTGGCGTGGTCTGTTTGGATTAAAATACAAGGGCTAGGGTTTGGTTTTTCTTTTTATTTTTTATTGCCAACTCTGCCATCAGCTAGTTTAGCGTCTCGGAGCTAGTCATTTAGTATCTTTATTCCATGCCATAAGGTTGAATTGGCATGCGTAGGCCAATTTCTGAACTTTACACCAAGCCTTTATACCCAGTTGAGTCACTGCATTTGTTCTGCAGGCTTTTAAGTTTCCGTTTCAGTGGTGGAAAGATGCCTTTTCTGAGCTGGGTTTGGTGGCACGTCCTCTGCAAACACCTTATTGCAGTGTTGGGAGACCCCAGCAGCCCACCTGGGCAAGAGAGCAAACTCCAAGAAAGTGTTTTGGTCCCAAGCCTGCGTGAGCGGTGGCTTTGGGTAACACCATCTCTTTGGCTGAATCCAGATCATAAGGTTGAAGCCTGATCACGTGTTCTTTGCTGGACTTTTTTCCTCCGCCTTGCCCTGTGGCTTGTTTGTGTGATACTGTACGGGGCAAAGGCACTGTAGGTTATCGTATTGTGTGTTCAGCTTTCTTGGGCAGCAATCAGAGATGTACCTCTGTGCTCTGAACTGTTACACCACGGTGAAGTATGTCATAAGGTGTCCAGAGATGTTTCCCCTTCCCCCACTGCCCACATGCCAAAATAAATATCTGTTATGAAAGTCAAGGTACAGAAGCCAGCTGGATTGTACAAAAGGTCCTGTCTCCCTTCTGTTGTTGTTGTTGTTATTTTTTTAATGTAATTTTCCTGATGGGTTGAGTGACTGTCTACAGTAGAATAAAAGGATGGAGAAGAGATTTTGGCATTTCTTTGAGCAGTAGCATGTTCCTTCTTTGAAATCTGGGATTTTTTTGTTTGCTTTGGGTTTTTTGTTTATCCACTCATTTGGGCTCCCCCCCCCCCCCCCCCCCCCCGCTTTCAGAAATGGAGGAGAGGAGAAATTGTGTGCATGTGTGTGTGGTGCCCTGCCAAGCAGAGAAACTAAGCAGACAGCCTCTATTGCTTTTGCTCTCACATCTCTAACTTAATTATGGGGGAGGCAAGGGGTGTGTTGTGCTTAATGTACTCCATGCTTCCAAAACTCTGCACTCTCGCATGCTAGGGGGGGCTGACCACTGGCACGGGCTTTCATTAATATTTTTTATTTACCCTGGCCTTCCGAATTACTACTTTTGGTTTGGGGGTTTCTTTGTAATGGAATTCTTTTATTTTTATTTTTATAATTGCTTCTGGATCTACAGAAGCGCATGTCGAAAATCATCTCAATGTCACTAGTCTTTAGTTCAACAAGAACGCTATAGAAACGAAAGGTTCTGTCATCCATCAGATTTTCTGTTCCATTTGTTGAAGATGAAAGGCGAGCGAATTTAGTGCTCACTTTCTTCTCCTTCTGACAGTTATTGATCCTCCCTGGAACTCTGCAATTCGCGCTCCAAGCTGGCCCTGACACAGGGAATCCCCAATTCATTATGTGTGTGCTCACTAGCGCCGCGGCAGTGTAGCTGAGTTGCCCTTCCAGATTCAAAGCCATTTGTTATTTTTCAGCTGCACCTTGTGAGCTGGGATTCCTCCTCCCCCTCCCTTCTCACCCCTTTTGCCTTACAAGACTTTTAATCTGGAAGCTGTTAATGTTTGAGAAACAGCTGCTATAGCAGGGGGGTTAAGTGGTTTCAGAGGCTTTCTTGATTTGTGCAAAATAGGAAATGGATGAATCTTTTTCTTTGAGACAACAGGGTGTAGGAGGGAGAGAACCTGCAACCTATTGCATTTTAGTTGAATTTTATGGTCCTCAAGGATGCAAGATGGTCAGGTTAGAGACAGCCCCTCTGTTAAAATCAAGATTGTGGAGTGTGTTTATTCAACAACTTCCATCTCCAGAAATAGGGCTGCAACAATAAAAGAGGGATTGATGTAATGGTGGCAAATATCATAGTCTTCCATGTCCATTCCCCCTATGGCCTTTAATTGAAGGTATGTCTGGATGGATGGGAGCAGAGACTGATGGGTTTCTCCCTGAGCTGGCCAAATGCAAGCCCAACACATCACGTTGCAGACTGGAGCTGACTTTAACCTGGCTGGCATGGTGCATGGGCCCTGGTAACGTGCTGGGCCACACTCTGCTGTGTGGTTGTGTCTTGTGTGTGATGCCTGGCAGGGCAGCCCTCATGGAAGCACTGGTCTTCTAGAAACAGATAAGTAGCGCTCAGCACTTTTCCAGAAACTCCTGTGCCTCAACACAATACCTCCTCTTTTGTGACTGAGGATGGTGAAGTCTGTATGCAAATTTTTGTGAAGCTTCTACTTGTTTGATGTTAATGAGAGCCTTTTAGTGAACGTGCAATGAAGATGTAATCTCTTGGTTATCCCCTGCTAAGCAATACCAAATCCCATAGCTCTCTCTTTTCTTTGTGTAAATGTTCATGAAGTCCATCCCTTAGTCCTCTGTGACCAGCTAGGGACATGTGTCACCCTTGTCCCGGTCCTCCTTCTCCAGGCTCCTTTGTTCTTGGGATTCACTCAACCCTTGGCCACAAAAACACATTTCCTACCAAAATCTTACAGAATGGAGGGGAACAACCTCTTTCTAAAGAGGCAAGACCTACCTGGTGTGCTGTGGGTCACGGTGTACCACCTTAGGGCTCAGTCCAGAGCTTGCTGCAGGAGAAGAGGGCAGTTGGACTGGTGAGTGCAGAGCTGGTGGTAATCAGGCTTTCCCCAGCTGGTTCCAGGCTTTGCAGGAGGTTGGCGGGCCCTTAAAAAAGGGAGTTTCACATCTGCTTTTGTTTATCCTTTTTGCTGCAGGCAAGGCTGAAAACTTAATAAATTGCATGAAACCTAAGGAAGCATGAATATAAAAGAGTATTAGATAAATTACAGAAGTCTGCCTACCTGTAACATTTTTTATAACATAAACGGTATGTGTGTATTATTTCTCTATAAAGTACCCACATGCCCCAGCCTCTCACTGAGGCTCTCTTGTTTAAACATTCCTGCGTTCTCACTACTTCTGCTCCTCAGCTTCCACCTCCGACTCCTCCCAAATTTTAACATCATTCTTCAGTGGCAGGTGTTTAACACACTGTGCTGGTTTTGGCTGGGATAGAGTTAATTTTCTTCATAGAGGCTAGTATAAGGCTATGTTTTGGATTTGTGCTGGAAACAGTGTTGGTAATACAGGGATGGTTTAGTTACTGCTGAGCAGTGCTTACACAGAGTCAAGGCCTTCTCTGCTTCTCACCCCACCCCACCAGCGAGCAGGCTGGGGGTGCACAAGAAGTTGGGAGGGGACACAGCTGGGACAGCTGACCCCAACTGACCAAAGGGGTATTCCATACCATGTGACGTCATGCTCAGCATATAAAGCTGGGGGAAGAAGAAGGAAAGGGGGGGAACATTCGGAGTTATGGTGTTTGTATTCCCAAGTAACCGTTGCGCGTGATGGAGCCCTGCTTTCCTGGAGATGGCTGAACACCTGCCTGCCGATGGGACGTAGTGAATGAATTCCTTATGTTGCTTTGCTTGCGTGCACAGCTTTTGCTTTACCTATTAAACTGTCTTTATCTCAACCCACGAGCTTTCTCACTTTTACCCTTCTGATTCTCTCCCCCATCCCACTGGGGGGGAGTGAGCGTGTGGCTGTGTGGTGCTTAGTTGCTGGCTGGGGTTAAACTACGACACATACCAGCGTTCTGAAGATGTGATGATGGTTTTTCGAAGGATATTTATAAAGCAGTTTTTAAGTATTTTGGAGGCTCATCTCTGAAGGACCAGATGAAAGAAAAATCCTTGTAATGCTGGTAGCATATGCACTCTGTACAAAGAATGTCTCAAATACTTTCCTTAATATGTGCCTGTATTTGCTCTAATGTTCTCATAGTTTTTTCAGCCCAGCTTTCCTGGCAAGGGCAGGGATGAAAGGGGAATTGTGAGAGAGAAACAATAAACTTGTAAAACAGACACCTTAGTAAGAGGTACTGTAGCTTCAAATATTTGCAGTTCCTTTGTGAAAGAATTGGCATTGCACATTAACCTTAATATAAGTGTAATATAGCATGTATCTGAAGGCAGAATCGAAGAATATGAATTTCTGTGGCTAATGGTTTCTGAATAAATTCAGTACAATTGTCTGGCAGTTATTAGCAGAATGTGTGAATCGGGGGCTATGCAACACTATACTTTGAAGACCTTGAACTATTTCTACCAGTTAAGAGCTGTTAGGTAGAATCCGCTGAAAATTAGCTTCATTCAGTTATCATACAATATAGTGAGCTGTTCTGGCAAAAAGCATTCTCTGCTAGCATTGAGGCAAAATAAATTCTTCTGTTCTTCTGTCCTGTATTGCAGATAGTATCTGACTGAGGTCAGATAACCTGGCTTCTGTACATGCACACGCGTATGTGCCACATGCCATGTGTAAGGAGATCTATGTCTAGATGTAAATATTGCCATATAATTTGCGTTGCTCTTGTGCCCGGTGTGGACAGGTGACAGGCACTCTGGCCCTCACCAGTCACTGGTTGACCCTGTACGAGTATGTGTTCCCTACTCCAAAACATTAGTAACGCCGCATTAGATTGGACTTAATTTGGGCTTATACAAAAATAACCAGTGCCTGTATTATGCAGAGTGTCAAGCCGAATATTTGTGATGGCTTTTCCTCTCTTTCTTATAAATCCTGTGGGTCTGATGGGAGGAGAGCATGAGAGAGGATGAGAAGGAACACAAAGGACCACCAGAGTTTGGCCTCCCGTACGCTGAATGTCACAGTTCAGTGCAAACCAATGCAGAATTATGTTGCTTACTCTGGTATGGCATCTAGGCTAATTTGTTTTGCTAATTACACTGGGTGTAGAAGTATGCTGATGCCATTAACAGTGTCCATGACCGAGGCTGGTATCCCTACCTGAGCTTTATGGTGCCTCATGAGCATCTGAGCTTTCCTGAAGCTGGTGACTTAGTGAGACCGGCAAAGTGTAAAGGTCTCTGTAGACTAGGGCAGTAGTATGCTGTCAGTGTACTTACACGGGCAATACACACTTTATATAATTATTTTTAGAGAAGATAGGTGAGTTGTTTGTCAATGACTGCTAACACCAAGTGTGTGTAAGTCTAGCTCATTAACTGTCTGATTTCTTACGGTCAACAAAGAGCACCCAGGTCTTCGTAGAGGCTTCATAGGCTGTATTTAGCAAAGATGTTCTCATGGATAAAGCACAAGAAGTGGTCATTTAAGTTAGCACCTCTGGGAGCAGGGCTGAGGGGATGGGATAGTGGCCGGTACCTGGGGAGAGGTGGAGTCATGAAGGGTTTTCCATTTTATACTGAAAATTGGAGCAGAGTGAACTGGAGGGGAACAAATTGGATTCAGACATGATTGATCCTTCTAGGGTGTACAAGGAATAGGGAGAGGCTGGATGAAATAAAGCATGGGGATTCTTAAGTAACTCCTTAAGTTAAGGGTAACTCCTTAAGTTAAGGAAGCCCAGAAATTGGATCTGGTGGCAATAAGATTGGTAAGCTGTTGAAATGGATGGCTTTAGACTCCACTGACTGCTTCCATGTCCTTTGCCTTTCTTTATCCTCCATATCTGCCCCAAATACTGTTTGGAGTAATATCACTGCTCTTGTGAAAATAGACACCATACACTGAAGAGGTAGGAGTCAACTCAAGCTTGTTGGCAGGAGTGGTGGGAATGCAAATGTCAGTGCATGGTTTGAAAAATCTGGTACTCTTGGAGTGGAGAGGGTTTCCACCACAAAAACTCATCCATTTTCCGATAGGGTCTGTAGATAATGGATCCCACAACCCCACATGGTCTCTGGCATATGACAAGATTTCATAGTTGTGGTCACTACTAATTTGCCGTGCAGACTACTAGAGGAAAGAGTTTTGATTCCTGCCTTGAAGTGTTTAAAATGGAACTGCTCATCCCTGGTAAAACCATTCCAGTAAACGTAGTCCCAGTGTTTTGTAAGATGTGAACCTCCATCAGTGGCTGGTGCCCCTGGTGTTTGTAGCTACAGAAGGCACTGTCACTAGGGTATCATCAGTACTAAACCCTGCATGTAGTTGCTTTACCCCCAAGTCTTTTCACAGCGTGTGTAAGTTTCAGTATAAGAATCTAGGATGGATTCCCTGAAGGAACTGGAATTTCTGGGTGTTGCGAAGTCCTTATTAGGAAATTGGAAAGATACACTGATGAGTGTGCCTGTTTAAAATCAGATAGTACAAGAGTTCCCACCATTATTCTCCTTCTGGAAGGATTGCTTGTTAACTAAGTTGGTGTTTCAGATTAGAATGAAAATGGGAAATAACAGTAAGCAAATTATTTTCTTGAAGATTGGGTATTTAGAATATTTAGAAAAATGATAATCGGATAACTCTTCTTTGAACCGGTAGCAATATATCAGTAGATACTGGCTTCAACTTTTCTATTTCTACTATCCTGCTCCTTCAGTGAATCTCAGCTTAACTCTTTTCTGCACATGTCCTAGCAGCTTTTTATTTATTTCAATATTTTTTTTCCCAGCATAGAATTACAGTCTAGTTTTTTTATCAGGAGAATGTAGCAATAGCAGGCCTGTATCATACCGCTTGCATGTGGTACCTCACCATTTTGGGTCAATGAGAAGTCCTGCCTGTGAGTATGGGCCAATCACGCTTACACTGCAGCTGAGAACCTTAAATAACTTTTGTTTATATGAAGGCACTAAGACATATTTGTGAAAATGCTGGTTGGAATTAAAAGTTTTAATGTCCAAAATTAGAGTATGTTGTAATCGGTCTGACACAACTCTAGCAGAACAAAAGCCTTTGCATGGACAATAAGCCTCATTAAATTTCTAACAAAGTTCTTAAACTAACTTTTGGGGGTTTGTATCATTAGTTGTGAAATTCTGGAGTAAATGGCCGAGGAGTACAAGTCTGATTTTGTAGCCCATGGTAATTATTCTCTTACTCTCATTTCTGTTGTAAGCCTGTGCGTGATACCAACATTCTGGTGGATCTGATACTTTTACATCCTTTGTGACTGTGGGTTGTGGGATCTCTGCTGGGCTGTCAGCTTGCTGCTTTATTGCAAACCAGTTAACAGCATAGAAGATGGAGAATATCTACCTTAGCCGGGGGGTCAGTAAGTTATGGGCAACATTATCTTCAGTCTCTGTTTGCTGTGCAGTGTTCTCCTAATAGGCAGACCTCCTTGAAGCATGGCCTAGGGAGCTTTGGGAAGCATCTTGGATGAAAATGCCAGACAGTTGTTTTGCACTTGTTAGCAGCTTTTATCCAAAAGCTTTAATAACATCACTGCAAAGTGTTGTTTAACAACTGGCTTCTTTGACAACCGTGGCTCTATTGGTAATGAGGGAAATCCTAAGAAAGTGCTGCAAAGAAATCAAGGAAAGGGGGACCACGGGTAAATTGCTTTAATACAACTTTTGTTTAATAGAGGGCTGAGTTTGTACAACAGATGGATTAGCAGATGAGATTCCCCCTTAACTTCTCTAGTAATTCTCTGGAGAGGGTCTTGATTCTAACCGTCTATCCAAAAAAGAGTCTATTCTCCCTTCCGTAAGTTTTGCACGCTAATGACAGAGATGAGTAAAGAAAAATAGCCCATCCAGCTGCAGGCTTTCTAACACAGCTATTAGCTTTCAGGCAAGCAAATGTTGGAGAGAAAAAAGTGCTCTCCAGCAATTGTAATTAAGGGAAGAGCACCAAATACCTGTAGCAATATGTCAGTATTTTGAAATAATGTTGCATCATATTTTACCTGAAACTTCATTAATGATAGCATACATGGCCTCTTTATCTTGCCAGCATCTGCCCTATTACTGGTTGAGACTAAGGGCCAGGCATGTGGAGTAATTCTGTTGAAATAGTTGTTTTTGTGTTTTATGCAACTGACAACCAAATCTGGCCTCTGGAATTTACAATCAACCAACTAAATTAGCTTTGAGCTTACTGTGGAGTTTTTTCTCCTGTAAATGCAACAAAGGCAAGCCACTAAAGGCAGCCTACAGTAACACTGCCTTACGTTCAGCTGAGTATCCATCAGTACTGAAACATCTCTCATGCTCTAGTTCAGGTCACATTTCACCTCTGTTTTTTGCTCAGCATTGGAGGGAGCTGAGACTCCAGGCCAGGGGCCTCCAACTTGTCATCTGTTGACTTGTGACTATGGGTGGCCTGTTCCTAAACAGGTTGTAATACGGGAGGTAAAGATAATTAAGGAAAAGCCTGTTGTTGGTGGGCTGACTTTCTCCTTGTAGGACCCCTGCCTTCCATCAGAAAATGGAAAAAGGTTAAAAACGGCTGCTCTGTGTCCATGTTGCTTGTCTCGGGAGCCACATTTGAATGCTGGGATTGGTGCCTCTGTTCAAGTTCAGTTGTCACACAAATGTTTTGGGTGGCCAGATATCCACCAAATATCTGCCTCTCCCAAGTAGATGAGAAGGGTGCCAAGGCAGATGATGCTTCACCCCAGTACGGTGACAATGTGTGCTGTTTTATCTACCAATGCCTTACAGCTTCCAGAATATTGAAAGAAACCAGGGGGAATTCATGCATCCTGGAAAATGCTGAGTGAGCGTGGAAGCACATTTTTACAATTGCCAGAAAGTGAAGAGAGCCAAAGTCCACTGAGAGGATTCACATGGAAGGCAGCAGCTCTGCTGGGTCTTACCCAGTCCTGTCAGCTGTTTGGTACCAGCTGGGGAAATCCTTCTGGGGTCATTAGGGTTGTTGATTCCAGTCCACTCTTTCTCGGTTATCTGCTTAGAGCTGGTCCCTAACCAGTGATGTTGCACTACTTCACCACCTGAGTCATGGATATGTTTAATGCAAATTCTGTAGGTGGCAGGCAGCCCGTTGTTCAAAGAAACAGTTTTCCTCCCTCACACAGCCACCTGAAACAAGATCATGTGAGACTCGATTTTATCAACCCTCAGCTTTTCTTTTGTTAGCCAGTGTTGTGTTCTTGCTGGGTGTTTCACTGGCTATTTCAGAAGAACTTGATCTGTGCAGGTTGTGGGTTCAGGTTAGGACAGAAGAAAACATGACCATTTTCTGCACAGCCTGTCCACAGATGAATTGAATGGAGAAAAATAAAAGACTGACGAGCAGTACTGGGTCTGCCTCCCTGGAGAGTTGAGTGGGCACAAGGGAAGAAGTAAAATGCGTTACACTGGAGCAAAACATGCCTTTTGCCTTTGGTTGTGATTCAGATATGATAAGTTTTATATATCATGCTTTGCTTATGAACTTCTGTGCACCTACAGTCTACGTCAAACTTGTGTCTTCCCCTGTCATCACACAGTGGTGATGATACTCAGGAGAATAAAATCATCTTTCTTTCTCCTCTTGCAGGTGATACGCATTTTAGCCCATGCTAGATCTCCTTCTCTTTCTAACAGAGCCATTTCCACTTTCTCCTGTTGAGGCTGTTGTTGCCTTTGCTCTTACAATAGCCCCTTCCAACTCTGTCCTTGTGCTTGCATCCCTCCTCCTGTGCTGTCCTCTCTTGGAGCTGCAGGGAGGTAGGCTGGGGGAAAGGGGAGGAGCGGAAGAATTGTTTGACCCAAAGTAGATGACCTCATCTATGTCCTATTGATAAAACCTTTGGGGGTTTCTTTTGCAGCATTTAAAAGTATGTAATTAAAAACATTTTCAATTAAATGAATTTTAATTGAACATAAAGTATCTTTTAGAAAGCTTTTATTTTCTTCTTTTTGGTCACTGCTGTCTCTTGGGTGGCCTCTGTGGGATATTGCTTGAAGTCCTCGTCTGCCTGTCCTTTCTGAGTGTTCATGACTCCTTTTGGTGCTCCTTTTCAATTACATAGTACTTACAGTCAAGGGAAGATGGCACGAGCTGTGCACTTGTTTACAAGCCCTTAGCTTGCCTCCTGAGCCTTCATTGCGTTTGGAGCATGAAGACCTGCAATTCAGTGCTGTGTAGCTGCAGAGGAGGTAAAGCCATTTGCAGGATTCGGTGTTTGCTTCCTGGAGGCAGCAGTGAAAGCTCAGATTTACATCACTTACTTCTGTGATGACATACTCATTAGAGGAGGTGGACTGTACATCTCATTCTGTTTCTAGTGTGACATTAATGACAGCATTGAAGTTCACTGTTTTTCTCAAGCAAATACGCGATGCGTTTGCTAGTCCACAAGCACGCAGAATGTTGCCTTGTCAGAGAAGGTGACAATATTTTGGACCTTAACTGTGACCTGACAACATTCAGAGAGGGATGGCAAAAGGCAGGGTCTCCAGAGTAACTGGCATGGGCTGTCCTGTAGCTGTCCCTGTCAGGCACTGTCTCTCTCTGAAGAGGGATGTGGGTTGTTAGTATTTCTAAGTCTGCAGTTTCTTGTTCAGATGGAAGCCTTTGTAGTTTTCTAGGAGTCCAGGCTTGAAATCCAACCTACGTGTTCTTCTAATGCTTAGCTTCTAACAGCAAGAATAGTAGCTGGAGATGTGTTTGTAATTTACAAATGTGCTTTTAGAATTTCAGGTTAATACTACCAACCATAATAGGCAAAATAATTTGCCCACACTGTACTCAATTAAATATACAGATACTGTTTTTTTTTCAAGACCAGCTATTTCCATTGATGCCAAGTGGTCATGTTGCATGGATGCAAGTGGCTGTGCATGAGCAGATGTAGTAGTCAGGTCTAGAGATTATTAATATAATGTAATTTCACTGCCAGTAACGCTCTCAGGGTACTGGATTGTGATGGCTTCAGACGTTGTTGTGCTCTATCGTGTCACCTCACTGTTTTGTGAAACCTTTGCATGTGTTCAGAAGTGTTTTTGTTTTTTCCTGTAGCTAGTAGCGTGACAGTCCCCTCTCTACTTTGGTGTCTGCTAGCACCAAAGCTCCCCACCTCTAATAAACAATAAATCCTTCTTCCTGATTCAAGTATGTAATTTAGATTATTCCAAACACTCCTGTGTGCTAAGGGGTATTCAACAAATACATGTGCTACTTTATTCCCTCTGATGTTCCTAATATTTTTGAGATCTTCCTGTATTACTATTCTCTCCTACTGAATGGCAGGAGTGATTTCCTTTTTAATTTTGGCTCTAAACCCCATTCAGATAATGGTATTTCCAAGATATTTAAATCCAAGCTATCCTAGCACCAAGGGTTGGGATACCCATGCGGATATGCTGTACAACGCCTAACATATGCTTAGCTTGTGCATTTTAGCCATATGACAGTGTTCTTAGCCAAGTCAATTTTCTGTTCATTTTTTTAATTACCATTCTGTGAGACACTGTTTCATGTGTTGTACTAAATTTCCAAGTGTCTGGTCTCTGTTACAGTGCTGTTCTCATCTGTTAAATAGGCAATTTCTTTGGGTAACAACACCCGAAATAAAATTATTTGAGTTTGGCTAAGGCAGCAGGATTCTTGACAGCGGTGCGCTTTGGTTTGGCCCATATCTCTCGAAGGGTGAATGAAACTACTTACACATTGCACTTAATTCACAGTGCTAGTGGTCTTGTGTGGAGTGGTAGGGGGGAAGAGGGAGGGCAAGGCACGGGAAAATGAATGCGTTGTCTCTACTGCAACCCACAGGCAGAGATAATGGCTGCAGTCTGCTCACACCCTTCTGAGAGAGGTTCGTCTGCCTTGCTGCAGCCCCTACTGTCCTTCTGCTGAGGGTTTCTACTGCACTGCTATGGCTGGGGACAACGTGCTTTTCTCAGCAGATCTGTGGCAGGTCAGCACTCTCAGCCCATATTGGAAATGTGACTTTTTACATCGGCCAGCTGCACTGGCTGACCTTGTAGGCTATTCCCTCCTTCCTTCTGGGACACGGTTGAAACCCCAGCCTCATTGCCCTGACTTTGGTACAATGTCATGCCAGTGAGTGCAAGCTTGATGCCTCCACTGAAGCATGAACTTTTCTTTACATTTCCTACTTTCTCCCTGCCCCAGCTTTGTCCATGTCACTTTGAACGTATGAATTCAGCTCCTCTGAGGAAATCCTCCAGGAACAGTGGCCATCAGGGCTACAGTAGTGGCTCTTCAGTGACTTTATTCCCATGTGCTGCCAATAAGAGTTTATATTATTCAGTATAAACTTACTTCTGTAATTTAAACACTAGACTTTCCTCTCCTCTTTGTTAAACATCGTGAACAGCTGTGGGATACGCTTCTGCTTTCTGCTAACCAGCATCAGTGTTGTTTTGGCTTCCCCTGTTTTCCCCTGTGGAGCTCATTTTGACAAAATTTCGGATGGCGAAGTATAGGGGGTCTGGGAGGCTCTTAGCTAAGGGAATGTCAGGAGACACTTGCTGGAGTGCCTTCTTGGTGGTCACAAACTGGAGGAGATAAATCTGGCACCTGAGTAGGTTTTATGGTCATAACTTTGCTTCATTTTCCTTTCTTTTGCTAAGAAAATGTCCATCCTCCTTTTGGAAACGTTGATTCACACACACCCCTACCACACACTTTATTTCTGGTGTTACTCATTTTAGAGAAGGTTCATGGTATACTCCACCATTTCTATCGTTTTCCCTGCTCCTTCTCAAAAACTGTTCTTAAAAACGCAAGGGAGAAACTCAGCCCTCTCCTTCCTACTCCATTAAGTAATAATTTTTGTGTATTGCACAATGTTTTTAATTAAAACCCTTATTTATATGATTTTTATAATAGCCGTAGGTTCTCCCCACTCTGGGCGCGCTAATCTAGCCTGGTTGTAAATTACAGTGCTTGTGTCACTGCAATTTATTTTAATGTACAAGGCCTTGGCAGCACTGCTGGAGGCTCTCCTGAGCCCACTGGGGTCTTCGTTGCATGTTTAAATCATCTCTGTTGTTTGCTGGATTCCAGGATATCTGGGGGGATCGCTCTGTAAGGAGGAGCCCTCCTTTGGTAGTTTACATGGGGGAAGTTTTCTTAATGGGGTTTTGGAAGAGGGAAACAGGAGGGCAGTAATTATTCCCTTGTGTTTGATCAGCTTGATGCAAATGTCTTTGGGAAGTGAGGAAGAAGAAGGTGGTGTTGATGTCTGAAGAGATGGATCTCTCTGGTTTTCATGTTGAGTAGCAGCTGCCTCTTGGAGACTGGAGGAGGACGGGTTGCCACCAAAAAAGAGGAGAGTGAGCCAGGGTACCCAGACCAGGAAAGCTGCAGTTAGGGCCGTAGTTCAGCCAGGTGCCTAAACCGTCTTTTTAATGCAAGAGGTGAGATCTGTGAGACCATTCACGTGCTTAAATAGCTTGCCGAATACCATCCTTGGAGAAGCCCTGAAGGCTGAAAATACAACCTACAAAATCATGTCAGATCGGTGCATCTGTCACTGCCTTCCCTTCTCCTCGTGCCATGTAGTATTACACCTACTTTAAAAAGGCATCTTCTGTAGCTTAGTGGTTCACGAAGGGCATTAATCAGAAAAATTACCACTGCATAAATATAATGATATAAAGGCTAATAGTTTCTCATGCTGGGAAGGTTTGTAGTGCTCAGTGTAATGCGCACAAACGGTATTTTACTAGCCTCATCCTTGCGGTGAAGGCCGGTTTTACCTGATTTTTTGAAAAAGATCACCTAAAGTCATTACATTTGCAGATTTTGCCCACCACCTGTTTTCATGTCTGTAAATATGTAAGACAGGACGCTCACTCTTTGTTCTGAAGGCACGTTAAGATCAATGCCCTTGAGCATGCACCCTCTTCTGACTGTCTAAAAATTTGTTAAAGGTATAGATCTTGATTACATTCTCTTAATCCAAGCCTTTTCTTTTAACCCAGCTCTTAAAAGGAAGCGTACATGACAGTACATCACACAATATCTCAGCCCTTTCCTGACATTTCTGTGGAAGTAAATGAAAGGTGTAAATTAAAAAAAGCAAGTGTTTGTGTCTCACTTTAACCTTCTGTTATGTTAAATGGCTTTATTGAAGAGTGCCGGCAGTGTTCTCAAAAACTTGGGAAAATCCACTGTGAGCCATGCAATTAGTTGCCTTGGGAGCTGAGTATGGAGTTCATGATGTTTGATGTGAAAATTACACGGACACATCTAATTGGGTGTATTTGCACCACACAGGGTACCGAATAAAGAGGTGAACTCTTTTCCCCCATTCCTTGCTTGTTTTCTTCTTTAGTTGAAGTGTTTACCTTGAACTCTTCCCAGTCGAGATACTATTTATCTAGGCACGCGGATCGATCAATAGGTGCACGTTGCCCTGTGCAGATTTTGGAGAGCAGCGGGGGGAAGAGAGGCAGAGATGGCACTATGAGCCTGGAAGGATGAGGGAAAATGAACTTCAAGCTACCTCATGCTTCCCATTATCATTCCTTAGTTGTGACTTGCAGTGCCTATCCCAGCCCTAGAGCTCTACTATTTCTGCAGGAGTCAATGGCTAATTTAGAGAGTCCCCGGCACCGCAGGATCCATTACTCATAATTTCTTTTAGTGGTTAAGTTTTGTACCATAAACATATGAAGATGTTTTCTGCTGCGACAGTGGTCTCCAGTGTTCATCGTTCTCCAAGCCCTTTCTTATTTCTTGCTTTAATGTTTCTTGTTAATGGTCCTCAAAATTAAAGAAAAATGTTCTGTAAATTAGCAGCTGATACCAGCTTGCGTTGTGAATGCATGTCTTAGGGTATCATTCCCTACTCTAAGAGATCTGCTAACAAAACTCAGAAACCCAGTGGTCCCTTTGTTTCTCAGTATTAAACCTTGTATCATCTGTTTGTGCATATGGATGTAGCTGTCTTCTCCCTCCTTCCCCCTTTAAACCTCCAGAAACTTGAATTATGTGTTGATCTTTGAACAATTTGGTTTCATTTTTCTTTGGTTGCAAATATAACTTGCCTGATGAATGGAGCTAAACTGTGAGAGCATTTTAAATACTCCTTGTTTTTGAACAGTAATAAAGACTTAAAGTAAAACATTTTCCAGTAATTTAGTACTCTCTTCAGTGCAGTTATTCAATTACTAGACCACAAAGGCATTCTGCAGTTTGATGTTATTAAGAAATATATTAGCAGAAAATACTCTATTATCATCTAATGCTAATAATCAGCTGGTAGGAATTAGAAGAGAAGATATGTAATTGGAATTCTTGTGGCTAATAAGATGTGAATTATAAAGATGTTTCCAGGAGAGAATTCTAGGTACTATTATGAGAAGCTGCTATTTGCATTTTAAAACATTAGTAGGCACAGTGATGAGATCAGATTGATTTGCTTAAAATATCAACAAGGCACAATAATGGAGGTTACTGAATAGCACTTTGATCCTGGAGCAATGTCACCATCTTGCACCCTTCTTTCGTTATGTGCCGTTCTGCTGTGGGATGCCTTTTCCTGACCTCTGCCATAGCTTGTTTTTAAAACATTGGTGTAGCAGGAAAATACGTACTGAAATGATAATTCAGGCCACTGGTTTTCTAATGGGTACCCTTCTCCTGGTGATGGCTGATGTGACGTACCAGGTAACAGTGTACAGCTAGTCTCTCCTTTCTAGCAAAGGGATAGATGTCACAAGCATTTAGGGACATGGAGAACTTCTTAAGCGCAAGTTTTTGCAGATTAGAACCCAGTTGTGTCTGTCTGTCTGTCTGTACATGTGTCTGTGTGGGGTGCCACCAGTGGGGAGTGTCTTTTCCTGAGCCACTTGCAAATAGATTACACCCTAAAATTGTGGCCTTTGGTTGCCCTTTTACTGCTGGATTCTGCGTAACTGTAAGTGTTGTTAATGGTTGTAAAATCATCCACCCACAGGATTTTGTCTTTGACCCCTGCATCAGTGAATTCCATAGGTTGATTGCTTGCCACTTACAGTAAGGGGAGGGAGAAATACGGTTTTGTCCTTTCTTACAGGGCACCTCCCTGTTTCCAACCTAAATTTGACCTTTAGAAACCTAGTCATACTCAAACTTGATAAATGTGATTTTCTTCTGGAAGCTGAGAGTCTTCAAATGAGGCCAAATGTAGAAGGCTGTGAGAGGGTAACACGTAATGAGGTGGTCTTGCTTTCCTAGCACGCACTGGCTCTGCAGAACTCAGAAACATTCTCCTAAATTCTTAAATTGGTTTTAATCTGTTGCTTTTGGCAGGGACCGGTGCCTTTGGGTTGGGGAGTTTGCTGGAGAGAGCAGGCAGTATTAGAAGTGGTTTCTTTGAGTGTTATGGGCTCCCTGTAGAGATGGTTGGAAGTTCACCGCACGAGAAACCATGTGGACACAGCATGGTAGTGCAAGAGAAGTGAAGGCAGGACGCGGGTAAGGTTCAGTGACTTGGGGAGAAGGACGATGGTGAGAACCAAGTGAAGAGCATTGCCCAGGCAGGGGTGGAGGTAAGGGTGCCCTGAGAGCCTGCAGGGCTGTGCCCACAGCAGATGATTTAAAATGCTGGAAACAGCAACAGATCTGCTCTAGAGAAAAAGGGGAGAGCCAAGTGAGAAGACAGGAGGTAAACAGAGGAGCAACCTCCATATTTGTGCAGTTTGCAAGGATTTCTGGGACTTGGTAATGTCTTGAAAATCCAGTTGAATTCCCAGACAAAAAAGCAGCTATTACTTTTTCTGCAATTGAAAGTGTATATCTTGATTATCACCTCTTATTTAATTATCAGATACTTAGTTTTAGTTGCATAGTTGTCTCAGTCACTAGGAAGCAATCTAACTGGAGGAGGCTGTAGCTTTACAAGCATTTAAACTAGCCCAGCCAGTGGTGCTGTTGGAAGAGGTAATTCTTGCCCTCTGCCTTGTGCTTGGGCATACGTGAACCAAATGGGAGAACTAGGCTGAGTTAAAAACACGTCTCCCCCTTTTTTTCTTTTTCTTCTTCTTTTTTTTTTTTTGTTACTTCTTTTTTCACCCAAAAATTAATTTGAACCCTACATCAGCTCCTCGGTCCAGATCGCCACAAGGCAGATCAAATGCTTTTGTTGATGTAAACAGGGGGACACAGGAACAAGTGGGGAAAGGTGGGACTAGGATGTTATTGTAGGCTTACAGTAGCATTAAATGGGACAAATAATTTAGGGTTTTTTCCTTTGTCATGGTATAGAAAGTTTGCATTTTAAAAGGCTGCAATATTCACCAGTATAAGAGGAACTGAACAGTGCTCCCTGCTTTCGAAAACTGATACTTTCTAGCCAGTTTTAACAAAATTTTCCAAAGGCACATGAACGTTTAAAAGGAGATGTATCCAAGTCTACTGGGCAGTGTGCTTGGTATTTTTTACTGTGGGAAAACTTGTAACTTTCCTAACTGCTTGAAAAGAAGATACTTTCTGTGAACCAGACCCTGCTGAAAACTCGTGCAGGAGTATAGCGAAGGGTTTCAGGTCACTACTTGCATGCTTAAGAGCCAAAACTGGTGGAAGAAGAAGAGGGGATTGTATTTGTGCATCAAAGGAAAGGTATGAAGACACACAGTAGAAAACTGGTCTAATGAGAGAATGGCGGTGGCCATCATGGGGAGAGCTGTTGTTTCATCAAGATGTGCCAGAATATGTATTTTTGATTTGTCAGTGTTAGATTTAAAAGAAAAAAAAAAAGACAGCAGAGCTGTTTTAAACAAATATGCGTTTCTGCAGAAGAAATAAGAGATTTCTTAAGAAACGTGGTGAATGAACCCCAGTCCCCTTCAGAGGCTTCCCTTGCTGTGTCTTTCTCCTCTGTCTTCCCCTGCCTCACCTCCCTCCTCCCAGGGAGAAAATTTAGATGCTTTTGCCAAGAAGTAAAAGAACATTTTTCACTTACAGGATCAGGAGAACAATTTTCTCTCCCCTCCAGCACTCCAGGTTCCAGTGCTCCGGGTGCAGAATTTTGGTTGTTGTTCCCCGCCTCGTTGTTGTTTTTTGTTTTGCAATAATAATTCTTTTTAATACATTTTTAATAAACATGATTCGTTTGAGATTTTGAAATGATGCTGCAGACAGCAGACAGAATGCCTTGTCCTAAAACACTTCCTCTTGTCATGTAGATAGTTTTATCAGATAAAAGAAATGTTGCTTTCGGCATTGTGTATTTTATTGTTGCACACGTGTGCATACACACCCATACACAGTAATGCCCATTCTAGCCAGGACAATGGGAATGTAGCAGAGTTGAAATAAAAAAAAACAATAATGTGGCTTTTTAACCCTTTTTTTGTCTGAAGTTTTATATGCAGATCTTTTTCTGTGCAGCATAATATTCTATTTGAAGTGGAACTTAGCTCTTAGTTAACACTGAAAGTGATAAGTTGTCTAAAGCCCTGTTTAGACAGACAGAGCTTATTTGGCATCTGCATTAAGCTGTTTGACAAAATGTTTCGAATGTAATTAGTTCACATCAAAGGTACACCACCTTTGGTGGCGGGTAAGATGGATGAGAACTAAAGATACTGAGATCAGCATGACCTGACTGAAGGCCTTGCAATTTAAGGTTTTACTGTTTATAACATTTTATGTTTTGTTTTGTTTTTTTAAAAAAGGAGAAAACTCTAGCACAGGATTTTTCTAATTTCTTTTCTTTAATATTTTTAAAAGCTCTTCCAGTGTCTCAATTGTACAAGCTCTTCACTAGTCACGCTCCTCTCATACCTCAAGAGAACACATCGGCCTCCAAGAAATACGATTTTTAGTGTGGCAAAACAGATGTACAGAAATACATTGTATTTAAATATACTTATTTTGAAGTATATTTCTGAGAATACGTTCATAAAAATGATGCAATGATGCATTTCCTTATACTGTTCTCAGTGACATTTTGGTTCCATATTTGCCCAATTTACACATTTCAGTTTTCTTTTTTTTTGCCTTGTACTGCCAGGTCTGTGAAAACCAGCCTGAGATCTGAAAGCTTAAGCTGAATTCTTCCTCACTCTTGCATTGGTATCACTAAACACTACAACTAGGGTGGCAAATGGGGGAAATATAAAAATATCTATGTTAGGATGTAATTTTTCCTTTATAATATCCCCACGTTACTATTGTTACTTTAGTGCTTCTGTGCATATTTTATATCTAATTCTACTCAGGGCTACATCTGTATCAACAGAGATAGCGAAATAAGAAGTATTTCCTACTCTACCAGCCAGTAGTCAACACTTCTGTTTAATAACATGGGAATTAGAGAAGGATTGCTTCCTGAACTTGCTTTCTGTACTCGAGTGGCTATGGTGGTATCAGCATGAATTAAACGCTGTGAGCATGTAGGGCAAGCTTTTCAAAAGGACAAGTGATGCTGGACAGCTGACTTGGGAAGCTTGGTAGAAAATAAGTTTTCGGTGCTTTCTGAAGATAAACTGTATTTAATCCCAGTTTAGATTTATGATTTAGCAAGAGTTAATAAAGTGCCAAGCATCAGCTGAGGTGCAAGAGCTCAGCTGGTGCTTGGTAAGTCCTGAGCTGCAATCATTTCAATTGTGTATATAAACCCTTTATTTTAAGGTTGGTACTTCAAAGTACTTATTATGGCCATCTTGGTGTGAAGATGCTCCAGATAAGTTGTTAAGTACACATAATAGGAAACCTAGGTGTTGAAAAAGACAGTTGTTATGTCAGTTCTTTTTCTGGATCATACTGCTCTTTTAAAAGCATAATGATTCATGGAAGGTGGGAGAAGACTTCGCCAGAGCTCCATGTAGCGTTTGGCATTTTTCCTGAGCAAGAAGTTTCTTTATGTGGTTTACTATGTATAATAAACGCTTAATTAGTATGATTTGGGGACTGATAAGTTAAATGGTGAGGAACAAGTGGTAGCAAAGCTCTATTTAAGCTGTTCAAAAGAAAGTAAAAGGAAGGATTTCTCTGGTGCTACTGAGAGGTGGTCTTCCCCTCATTTCTGTAAAATTAGCTTCTGTCTTAGCATGACTCCAACTGTATTGATCCTACTGTAGATCGTTCATAAAAGCAACAGCGTTTTGGAAACATGCAGTATTTAAAATTTAAAATACTTGTTGTATGCAGAGAAGATGGATGATTAAGATTTGGTATCTTAGGCTCTTTTCGTTATCTAATCAATGATAAAATGCTTTGGTTTTCTAACTTCTAATGAGCTTGGAGATGCTGGATTTTGAAACCTCTCCCTAGCTGATGACTGGGTTTTTTTGCCAAATCAGAACCTCAAAAACATACATGAATACATTTGTGGGGGTTTTATTTAAAAAAAAAAAAAAAAAAAGTTAGTGGCGCCTTGGGTCTGGGAAAGAAGCTGTTTAAAGCTTGCGAGCGACTCAGAAACTTTGAGAGGGAATGTGCCGACACAGGTGGGATGGACAAAGTAACCGAGGGCTCGCATCAGCCTTAGCAGATACATGTTGATGTGGGCGCACACACTTTGACTGGCTCCATATATGCTTACGGTTATGTATGCAAGATTATAGATGTATATCCATTTGTATATGAAAGATAATCCAACTAATGCTGAATTGAAGATTAAGCCCATTTGGGTTTTTTCTTCTTTGCCTTTCAAAGCCTCTTTCCACATTCAGACATGCACATGCTCCTGTCTTTGAAAATCTTGCCCCAAACTCCTCGTACATAATTTTCTGTAGAAACTGGGAGCACAAATAAATGCCCATTTAATCCCCTTCTTACCAGGTAAGTGAGAGAAACACTGGGTGGTTTTATAGCCAGTCCTTCGCCCCTGTGGGTAGGAAATGAGTCATTACCATGATCAAGAAAAATGAGGGACCTCAGCCATAAATTCACACTAATCTCCTGTTGCCAGTCTCTCGGGCATGGTTAGTGACTCAGCATTATGTTTGCAAATGGGGTACCGTGCCCTTGGTGGCCTGTCAGATGCTGAATTGCTCCTCTCCTTGTTCAAAGGTCTTTGGGTGGATGGGAGGGATGGGCTTTCTTCCCAGAGTGTGAAGCCCGTGCCCGACCCTTTTCCCTGTCCCACTATCCATATCCCTAGCACGTGTGCTGCAGCTCCCACTCTGGCTTGCCATGGAGACCCGCCACTGTCAGGGTCACTTCTCAGTGTGACCAGCAAAGTGCAAGCACCTTTCTGGACCTTCAGGTCTTGATGACACCCACCTGATGATATGCAAGCAGACAGTGCTACTGTCTTCCGCTCTTTGGGGACATCTTTCTTCAACTGCCTTCCTTCTCTTCTGAACATCTACTCTATATTTTGCAGAAAAAGTTAAAAAAAAAAAAGTGTTTGTCAGTGTCTAGGGAAGGGAGGTGTTTCAGAATTTTCCCTCCACACATATATAGATACATAAAAATAAATAAATGCTATACAAATACACAGACATATCTGCATGTGTGCATGTGTGTATATATATGTATATGTACGCCTTTCCATGCTAATGTTCCACAGTCTGTCTGGTGAGGATTTGAAAGGCGGCATACCCACCCAGAGCAAGCTGGCATTGAATCCTGGACAGCATTTCTCTGTACATCAGCTCAAGCCCATAATTCGCCGAGGGAATTATGGTGGTGATTCACCGAGCCGTGTTATTTTTTGCATGTGAACATGAATATCTAGGCTTGAACTCCTATGCAACAGAACCCATTAAGAATAAATGCTGCCTCTTCATTTGTGAACTTTTGCTCCAAACTTGCCAGCCTTAGAAGAGATCCGTGTCTGTGCACAGATGGACAGGAGCGTTGTGTGACCATAAAGGTGTCTGGAGTTTATGGTATCTCAGCTCTTGCCTACGATCAGGGTAGAGGCCTGAAACAGCAGCGGTGTTTGGGGTCCCTCCTCGGGATTTCCAGAGTGGGAGAGCTAATGCCTCCTAACCCTCTTATAAGTCTAAACATGACTTCTGCTGACAGGGACCGAGCATCCCATAGCTTTGAGCCTAGTCATCAACATTTTGTCTATGTTGACTGGGAAGGGACTGGTTTTGCCACAAATTAGCAAGACGATAGCGTAAGTACTCCTGTCCTTGCTATCTGTAACAAAGCAGAATAAAATATTCAAAAGTCTCAGTTCTGCTTGCAGCACCGAGGCAAGTCACATGCAGTCAGCTGGTGTGTCTCCTGTTTATTTCCATGCGGAATAAAAAATACTTCATAAATTGTAACTTCTCCACATTCTGGCTACTAGGTCTAAACACAAGTGTGTCAGGCTTTTTCTGCAAATAGCAATCTCCTAGGATGTGAAACATTGTTAATTTATCTTAAATAATTCAATAGAATGTCAATATTCCACAACTCCCTCTACTTGGAGTGACAGGTCTGTTCAAATTAGTAGCCCTGAAGAATAAAGAATATTCAGGACATGCTTTTATCTCGGGAAAGACAGAACTCGGTGCAGCTGCATAAGTTTTTAAAGTAGCAGTGTGAACACCAGCCTGCTACCTGGATGACAAGTAATTCAAGCACAAATGTTGTCGCTTTTAGAAAAGAAGCAGTACATACATTTTGTACCCAATTAGTAATCACTGCAAGTCTCTGTATGTGCATTATAGTCTGTATTTTACATATGCATGCAGGATATCCAACATAATGT
Source organism: Pygoscelis adeliae (assembly GCF_000699105.1). Classification (NCBI taxonomy): domain Eukaryota; kingdom Metazoa; phylum Chordata; class Aves; order Sphenisciformes; family Spheniscidae; genus Pygoscelis; species Pygoscelis adeliae. The sequence goes on along the minus strand of NW_008824986.1, from coordinate 16,576,139 downwards.
GCGAGTGGATTTTGTGAAATGCTGTTTCATATTTGCACGCTAATTTATTCTATCAAAACCAAGATTTTTTTTAAGATCAATCATGTGATGAGTTGAGGCAGCCAGACTTGTTGCTCAGTGTATTTTCTCTAACAAGTTGGAGATCTGTTAATTGGTAAAAATAGCCCTGACACCATGCTCTGAGCTGCCGGGGAAGAACTAGCGTTGTTCCCTTTTCCAGGTTATGATCACCATAATTAGAGCAACAATCATAGAAGTTGAAGTGGGGTAAGACACTCTCCATTTTCCTTTTCATTATTCTGACAAAACAGGATTCCTTGCTGTGGTGTATTTTTATCTGTATTATCAAATCTATTTTTATATTTCTGAAGAAATAGAGGTGAGGGTGTCCAAAAATTCCTTTGGAAAACTACTGCAGATTAAGGATATTTTCTTGATGCTTTAAACTTTTTACTTAAATCTGGCATTGTGATCTCCTGTTCCTTTGTGTAACCCCTCTCCATTCAGGTGCTCACGTCCTTTTGATATTTGCAAGGATGAATTGATTAATTTGGGCGCAGGAAGGAGGCAAGGCAGGGCTGCCCTTTGTTTAACCCAGTGGTGCCAGCTAGTCTGGGTCAGAAGCGTGACTAAACTCCAGCTGAGACATTTCTGTGGCTGATCAAGATGTTAGGGCAACACCCAGAAAAATAGCCCAGGCTAGCTTGGCAGTGTTGTCTTAAGACTTAAAGCGCACATGCTGTTTTCATCTCAAACATGTAACTTGCCCACTCTGCAGTGGGGAGTCAGGCTAAAGGACCCTCCTCCTCCTTAGCCTTGTAAAGCCTTCCTGCAAACATGCCGGTGCGCTTAGCACGGCAGAGGGATTTGCCCACAGTTCCTGGGAAGGTGGCAGGGAAAGTGGCACGTGTAGCCCTTCCCCTCCTAGAAGATCCCATGTGGGCGCCCATGCGTTTGTCTTCCTTGCAGACGCATAGGTCAGTTTAAAGTGATTGTCTGGTACCAGGGTGCAGTAACTAAGCAATAACTTCATATGCAGTTTCTGTTGCCTGGCCAACGTGTGTAAGCCTAGAGTAACTCATTTCTGAAGATAAACCCAGAGTGTCAGAAAAGAGGGTCCCAGACCCCCGCATATACTGTTCTCTCCTGGCTGTTGGGAATGACCTCGCAGCTTGCTTTGTACAGTCTGCTGAGCTGTCAGTACTTTGGAACTCTGTTTTGGGCTTTCTGGAAAGGAAGGAGGCAATAGATTTGCTGCTGTTAGAGTTGTAATTATTTATAAACATATTTACCAAGAACACCTTTTGTGCTCACTTCTTTTCATTTGGATACACTGTAATACCCTTCCTGGGAAGGGGTCCTGGGCCAGCCAAGAGCTTTTGGGTCAGGATGAGCAGGCAGACCGACATGGGTGATATTGAGTGGGGCTTTTCAGACAACTGGAAGAAGGCTCACATTCCAGGTTCTGGTCCTCATGGGGGACTTCAACCACCGCAGTGTCTGCTGGAGAGAAAACACAGCAGGGGACAAGCAGTCCAAGGGGTTTCTGGAGTGCATCAGTAACAACTTTCTGACACAGGTGATTGAGAAAGTGACAAGGGGAAGGGCTCTGCTGGACCTCATACTTAGAAACAAGGAAGGACTGGTTTGGGATGTGAAGGTTAGGGCAGCTGTGACTGCAGTGACCATGAGATGGTAGAGTTCAGGATCCTGCAAGGAGGGAGGACGGCTAGAAGCAGGATCACAACCCTGTTCTTCAGGAGAGCAGCCTTTCACCTGTTATGGGATCTGTCTGGAAGAATCCTATGGGATACAGTCCCAAAGAAAAGGCGTCCAGGAGGAGCTGGTTGATTTTCAAAAACCTCCTCCAAACTCAAGACTGGTCCATCCTGACAAGCAAAAAGTCAAGCAAAGGTGGCAAGAGGCCTGCATAGATGAACAAGGAGCTGCTGGCTAAACTCAAACATAAAAAGGAAGAATACAAGCAGAGGAAGCAGGGACAAGTGACCCAGGAGGAGTATAAAGAGGCAGTGTCCAAGCATGCAGGGATGGAATTAGCAAAACCAAAATCAATCTGGAGTTGAATCTGATGAGTGATGTGAAGGGTGACAGTAAAGGCTTCTACAGGTACATCATGAGCAGAAGGAAGACCAGGGAAAATGTGAGCCTGCTACTGAGGGAGGCAGGGGACATGGTGACACAGGACATGGAAGAGGCCTAAGTATTCAGTGCCTTCTTCGCCTCTGTCTTTACTGGTAAGATTTGCCTTTAGGAATCCCAGACCTCTGAGACCAGTGGGAAAGTCCAGAGCAAGGAAGACACCTCAGTGGAGGAGGATCAGGTTAGAGAACATGGCATCTGATGGGATGCATCCATGAGTGCTGAGGAAGCTTGTCATTGCAAGGCGACTCTTGATAATCTTTGAAAGGCTATGGCAATCGGGGGAGGTTCATGAGGACCGGAAGAAAGCAAATGTCATTCTTGTCTTCGAGGAGAAGGAGGAGGATCTGGGGTACTACAGACTGTTCAGCCTCACCTCAATTCCTGGGAAGATAATGGAGCAACTAATCCTAGAAACTATTTCTAAACACATTAAGGACAAGAATGTGACTGGGAGTAGTCAGCATACATTTATGAAGGGTAAATCACACTTAACCAACCTGTTGGCCTTCTGTGATGAGCTGACTGGCGTAGTAGACAAGGGGAAAGCAGTGAATGTTCTTTCTTTTAACCTTGGTGTGGCTTTTGACACTGTTTCCCATAACATCCTCATAGGCAAACTGAGGAAGCATGGGCTAGATAAATGGATAGTGATGTGGAGAGAAACTAGCTGAACTGCTGGGTTGAAAGGGTTGTGATCAGTGGCACAATGTCCAGCTAGAGGCTAGTCACTAGTGATGAACCCCAGGGGTCAATGCTGGGCCCAATAGCGTTTAACATCTTCATTAATGACCTAGATAATGAGAACCAGTGCACCTTCAGCAGTCTTGCAGATGACATAAAAGTGGGAGGAGTGGCTGATACACCAGGTGGGTGTACTGCTATTCAGAGAAACCTCAGCAGACTGGAGAAATGGGCCAACAGGGATCTCATGAAGTTCAAGAAAAGGAAATGTGAAGTTCTGCCTTTAGGGAGGAATAACCCCATGCACCAGCACAGGCCAGTGCTCTTGTGGCGAAAAAGGCCAATGGTATCTTGGGCTGTGTTAGGCAGAGCATTGCCAGCAGATCAAGGGAGGTGATCCTTCTCCTCCACTAAGCCCTGGTGACATCTGGAGTGCTGGCTCCAGTGCTGGGTTCCGCAGTACAAGAGAGGCATGGACTTAATGAAGCGAGTCCAGCAAAGGGCCATGAAGGTGATTAAGGGACTGGAGCAAACTGCATGTGAGGGAAGGTTGAGAGAGCTGGGACTGTTCAGCCTCGAGAAGAGAGGGCCCAGAGGGATTTTACTGATATATAAAAATACCTGATGGGGGGAGTAAAAAAGATGGAGCCAGGCTCTTTTCAGTGATGCCCAGTGACAGGGCAGGAGGCAATGGGCACAGACTGGAATACAGGAATTTCTATTTCAGTGTAAGGAGCAGCAGGTTTTTTTTACTGTAAGGGTGATAGGTTTAAACTATCACTTTTAAACTGAAACAGTTTGCTGAGAGAGATCGTGGCATCTCCATCCTTGGACACACCCGACTGGACACAGCCCTGAGCAACCTGCTGTAGCTGAGCCTGCTCTGAGCAGGGCAGTTGGACTAGACCAGAGGTCCCTCCAACCTCTGCTATTCTGTGATGCTGTAATCCTGCTAGCTGTTTGAATATGTAATTGTTGACCTTGTGATGGTCAATACTAAGGCAACAGTCATGTCCCCCTTCAAACTAACAGTCCTAATTTGTTTATGCTTCTAAATAACTTATTATATTAAGCCACAATACAACTGACCCCCTGAGAAGAGGTAACTGAAGCTTTTGTTGAAGAATGCATGCTGGTTGGCTCTATGCCCCTTTCTTCCGAGCTTGGAGGAAAAAAAGGGGGCTACTGGTTTATTTATCTTGACTTAATATCTTCCTGTATTTTGTTGACCTTAACTCTCTGTTTTCTAATGAAGGTTGAAGACGCTCATGAGCTGAATTTATTAATGCTTTCTTTTGTTGTGAAATTATTTGCTTTTGTTTAGCCCTTATCTCTTGCCCTTTGGAGTTCACATGTATTCCTAAGAAGGAACAATGAATGGATGTTTCCTGCTCTAGGTGTGTGCAAGCATTTCTCCAAAATTTAAGTTTGGGTGTGGAAGTGAAGTGAAGCTGTTAACCCAGAATATCCTTCTTAACCTAGCAAAGGTATTCTTCGTGGGTTTTGACAACTTTAAGGAGTTCAGGCAACATCCTAAATTTACTGGAGTATCTGTGTACTTTCTGCCTCATCAGCCCATGAGCTGGTGATGAAATTCCCTAACTTCTCATTGCTCAAAGGAGTTGTTGCTTGAGATACTGTTTCAGATTTTTGAGATTTTCTTTTTTCTTGCCTAATTGTTCAATCCTATTAATATTTAAAAATGAATCCAATTATTATTTGATTTCATTCCTAATTGAGATTCAACTCCTAGCAATGCTGTTCCAAAATGTAGTCCTTCTTACAGCATGAAAGTAGGGAATGTCTTGTCATTTTGATGGACTGATGTTGATAAAACATGGCTCAAATCTAGCTATGCTACAGACCTACTTTTCCACCTGGTACCTATTTTAATATTCTGACTTTTATTTCAATGCTGCAGAGTTCAGACACTCCAGAAATCTCTGGAGGACTTGGGGACCAGACTAGATTATTTGCCTACCTAAGAGTTTGTTTGGAAACTTTGCCGTTAGTGAAAGGTGTTCCTATATCAGGAATCTGAAGAAGAGACTCTTCCATGGGAATACAGGAAATGGTGGGACAACATGCAACACCTTCCTCATAGTTTCTGGAGTGGCCCTCTGTTTCTATCCTAATATCAGAAGATGATCATGAACTTTCCCACTGTTATCAATTTAACCTCCTATGCTGAATCAAGATTATAATGTGCCTTCCTCTGCCTCTGTGTGTCACTGTGAGTAGATTTAGCCCTTAATCAAAATCAGTGGAAGAACATTACATGTAGGATTTGGGTGAGAGGTTCTTGTGTGATGTGACAGTGGAGGTCATTCTGTGCGTCACACAATCATTTCCTTTGGAAGAAACCTCTGGAGGTCATCTGGCCCAACACCTCACACTCATGGTTACGCTTTTAAAAGTGCAAGCTTTCACTTAGGGAGGGGATTGCTGGCTTGGAGCCGACATGCTCAGAGCCACTGCTGGCTTTAGCAAGGGGTGAACCCACTGAGATGGTGGGTACAGTAATTTCTTTGGGGCTTGGACCTGGCCCACCTGTAGCTGTTTATGAGAGTGAGACTGTTCTAACAGGAACGAGGATGAAGCTCATTTCGCACTGGCTTCTGAAAAGCTTTCAGGAGGTGGTGACTTCATGACTGTGGCTGATAAACAAACTTGGCTTTTATAAAAATAGACTGATGGTCTGGCAGGAATTGAAGCCTGTCCGAATGGGTCTGCTCCTGCCAAGCAGCGCGGCCGCTGCTGCGTGAAGAGGGTGTGGCCTTTCTGCTCCCTCCCAGCCTTCACATTTCCCAGCTCCTTCCCAATCAGATGGTAAATACATCTCTGCACATAGTATTAAGGTTGGTAAATCAGTTGTGCAAATACTGCCAAGTAAGTAAATACAGTAGAAAATGGAACATTCACTTCCTTTTGTTTAGTTATCGATACAGATTTAAAGGCAAGTCACCCTAAGTAATTGTGTTTAGGTCATTAAACATGGTTTAATAATGACAATAATGGGGTGTGTCCTGAGACAGGAGGCAAAATAGTGCACCTATAATTGCCTAAGAGCAGGTTATTTCTGATAACAAGCCTATCTCGGGATTAGTTCAGAGGAGGGCAGTTTGATGAACACCCCCTTTTGGACATATCCCGAATGTTCTTATTGTCCTGCTGCTTATAATTTGAGCCCACTAAAATGTAAAGATCTTTTCAGCACTAACTCTGTTTACAAAGCTAAACACTGAATAAAAACTCTCTTGACATAATGATCATGGCTTATGTGCAATGTATGACTGGAAAAAGGAAGATTCCCTACACCATAGGGTATGAAATTCCTATCTATATTACATGGGTTTTTTTCCAGTCTAAGCCAGCAGTGAATATTCCTCATTCTGCATGTTGGATCAAGATTACTTTTGGATGAAAAAAATGTGCAAAGTTATAGTGGTAAGCAAGCGAATCTTTCAAGGCTAATTAAAAAAAAAATATGGCTGTTTTCTAAACTTCTCAGGGATTTTTAATCTTCGAAACCAGTCTCTGCAGAGATGGATTAGTGAGGAGAGAACAGATGAAGCAATCAAAGGTGCCAGATAAATGCAATTTATCATGTTTCCACAATTTATCGCCTAATTATCCTCCTCATTGTGTGTGTATGCGTCTATACGTGTATATTTATATAATGTGTATGAGTATTAAATGTGTTTATGGAATGATACCGCTCCTGGATTTTCCACTGCGTGTTCTATAAACTGCTGGGGGTTGCACGCTTTTTTTTTTTTTTTTTTTAAATAAGTGTAGTATGTGCAATCTCACCAGACATAGCTGAAGCAGAGTGCATTGCTGACATGCCAGCCATTTTATAGAAGACATGACCTGTATGGAGTTAACAGATCCAATCCAAGCCTCTTAAATTCATATAATGAAATCTCATAAACCTGATAAAATCTTTTAAATCATAAAGTAGTTTTTAAATACAGCCCATCATTTCCGGAGTGTGAATTTTTGCGTGATGGCAATTCTTTCCTGTCATGTTCTTATTACTAGTTTTGTTGCTGAACAGGTTAAGACTACAATCCACCTCCTCAGCTGTGTGGCTTTCCTGGTCGAGATGGTTCTTTATAAGCCAGGATACAAAGTTCAGCACTTACTGGGCCCAGTCCTAATCTTTTAGTCATACAATGACTTTTCCATTTCTCAGGTCCAATAATATAACTATGACCTCACTTCTACACGGCACTTCAACAGCTTGTTTTTCTGTTTTGGACTGTGGTTTACACGTTTCAAGAGGACCTTTTATAAATTTGTGAATCTTTGCAGGCAAATAACCTAGTAAGGCTCTGCATTTCTGTTGAGTTAAAAAGCAGCATGTGAGTCTAAGGTTTTTTTCTTCCTCTCCTTTATCCCATTTTTGTGTCTCTTCTATATAGGTTTCATACATCTTGAGGCCTGCTGTCATTTCTAACCAAGGCCTATTTAAAACTTCATTTTTGGAAGAGTAGAGGCAAAGTTATTTCCACATGGAAACAATCTGTTGTGGCTTGCTTTTAGTCTATCCAGGTCCCCCTTGGAGTAGTCAAGTAAGATTGGGAGAGTGCATCTCATGGCGCCTCTAAGAATGGCTCAGTGAGGATGAGGCCCATGGTGCCCACCTTGGAGGGAGGTCCACCCCAGCTGTGGTGGGCAGTGGCATATAGCCCAAGGAGAGGAGATGCATCACATCTGGCTCTCTGAAATGAGTAAAAGAGCTGTGCCTTGCCTCGAAGGGGTGAGATGCCTTTACGAAAAGGGTTACACGCTTGTATTGTACTAAACCAGAAGGCTTTATTGAGCTTAGTATTAATTTCAGTTTTCCAGTGAAGGACAACAGGGGGCATTTAGTTCACTCCAGATTTATTTTTCCCTTTGCAAAGTCCAAGTTCTGATTTAGTCTTTTACTATCTTTAATTTTAATCCCTAGAAAAATTCTTCTGAAGAGGAGAGAGAGGGAGGGATGAGAGAGGGTGTCAGTGGCATCTCAGCCTCTTCATCCTGCTTCCCAATCTCCGGCCACCTTCTGTCTGACAGGCTCTTCACTCAGCCCCTCAGGTCCAGGCTCTGGCATCAGTCTTTCACCTCTTAGGAAAACAAAGTTGGCAGGGAGATAATGTTGGATTTAACATGATCTACAGGATTGGGGTCAAGGGTGATCACGAGGGCCTTCAATCAGTAGATGTTCGTTTGAGCGTGTCATCACTGCCAGTGGTTTTCAGATCCGGCTTGTGCTTACAACAAGCTGAAGTGACAGGTGAGAAACCTGCTTTTCACAGCAGGCAGGAAAAAGCTGTTGGGTACTTGAGGCCAGGGAAGGATAAACACAGCTTGAAAACAGAGGTAAATTGGTCACTGGCCTTTGCTCGCTGGGAGAAGGAGAGCGGACATCGGGCTTCCCTTCATCCCAGTGAACACGGCGCTGTTTGTGGAAGTGACCCCCCTGATTCTTTTTGAAGATGTATTTCCAGCTTAGAAAAATATGAGAAAACCAGCAGTGATGACGGCGAGCAGCAGTGCAGCCAGACCGGCTGGTGCAGTAGGAGCCTGGAGCCCGGTCCAGCCCCTGGGTGCAGTGTTGGAGTGCGTGTCCCTGGCGGGCACGTGGGCGCGTGGTGCGTGCTTCTGTGCTTAGACAGCAACATGTCCCCAGGGTTTGTGAAAACCCCAGGGCCACCCTGGAGACATACAGATGTGAAATGATAGCAATAAAACAACTTTTTGCCCTTGCCCAACTTTTTCTAGTTGAGAAAGTGTAAGGTTCATAAGGACCTGTTGCTGCCCAGAGCAGGGAATGGGAGCCCTGGATGTGAAGGAGGAAGAGGATTTAAAGACATGGCTCTTCCTCCTCCTTCCCTACTCTAAAAGAGCATGAGGGTGATGTCCTCCCTGCTGTCCCTCCCGGAAGAGTGGCTGGGGTGGATCCCAGCGTGGACCTGCTGCCATCAGCGCTCCCAGCTGCCCGCGTGTCGCATGCATGGCTTGTTGGTCTGCTGCTTGCACTCCTTCATTTTTTTTCATATTTTCTTCTAAGCAGATATAAATATCCCTGATGAAAGAAAACTAATCCCTTTCCCAGAGCTGTTTCATGCAAACTAAATGGGCTTCAGAGCTTTTTAAGTCTTGTGGTTTGGCTTGTATTGGGGGGGGGGGGA
>NW_008824986.1:16542070-16567082 GCF_000699105.1 Pygoscelis adeliae | reverse complement strand
TCTCGTCCCTGGAGCAGAGCTGCCGAGCAGCCACTGGCATGGGCTGGACACGCTTGAGTGACTGTGGTACAACACTTCTGCTGTCAGCTCTGCTCGGGAAGGTAATGGCAGTCTCCAGAAGGTAAATTCCTCTGTAATTTAATTCCTCTCTTTGTAATGACTGGAGACCTGCCACTTGAGCTGAGCAAGAAATTTAGGTAATTGATCCCAGTGTATAAGGCAAGGAAAGGGAGGAAAGGCAGAGGCAAGGGAGAAAGAAAACATCAGCAGCTGATTTTGTGTTGTTTCTGGTTTTTGTGTTGTAAGAAGGAAGCAGTTTTCCATCTGGAAATGGAAATGTTGCAGGTTGGAAAGGATCATCTTGAGTATTAAAGCAGCAGACAGCAAATCAAGGAGGTTGTTGCCCTTTTTGACTTTGGGTGTGTCACTTAACCTTGTACTTGCAGTAATAGAAATGGTCGGTCCCTATGCCGCTGAGGTGCAAAAATATCCTTCTTTATCTGAAAATGCAAGCGGAAGACCCCCTATAGATTATTCTTATCATACAGCCACTAAATTCTGTGCAACAGTCCATTGCAGGTCCACTCTCAGAGCTAGCTTTGGTCAAGTGTTAAATCTACTACAAAAGAAATTAGTCAGCTGCAAGTAGGGCACTGTGTGAATTTTGTGAGGAAAACTCTTGAGCTTGTAGGAGGAGGATTTTTTGGCTTTTTCTAGCCGGGTGGTAAAGGCAAGGGAAAAATAATAAATCCCTTGGTTTTGTTTGTGTGTCACTACGAGAATGACTCTAGTGATTTTGTATGCTACATTAGTAGATCAGCAGTGGCCAAAGTGCAGTCAGCCCTCTTCTGTCCCTAATGCCGCCGTTACGCTACCCTGCTCCGCACTGGAGGTGTTTGCATGTGGCCTCTGCACAGCAGCGACCGTGCAGTGCAGCAGCCAAGTGCTCAGTGACCTCCTTCCGCTTGCTCCCGTTGATGCTTTGCGTTAATGGGCAGAGAGGAAGACAGGAGTTTGGCCAAGCACAAAGCAAAGGAGAGGGGAGGGGAAAAAAAACCCTGAAAAAAACCCAGCCTATGCTTTCGCTGTGCCAAAAGCAGATGGAGAATGGGAGCCACAACCAGGGTGGTCAAGAAACGAGCTGGCAGGCGATGGGTCAGTTGCAAATCACGGCAATCTCCAGGCAGCTTGGCCAAGAAGAGCTTGTGTTTGTGCTGGTTGTGTGGCTCCACATACCAGAAGCGTGGCTGTCCTTTTCTCTCGGGATAATGACTAGGTGGAGCAGCTCAAATATGTGCATGATATTCTTGGTGTTCCTAGCCAGGAAAAACAAAATCCTGGAGAAGCGTGCTTCGTTGTAGAATTCTTTGTCTGGTTTTATTACTGGTGGTGTGAATTGCTGACAGGTGTGTGAGATGCTCCAGGTAGATGACAGCATGAGGCTGGCACCCTGGGGACCTATGGAGTGCACTGAGGAATCGGATTTTTTTATGAAATGGGTGGAAGTTGCTGAGGACTCTTGGACAGGTGATGATGGAGACTCTTTTGTGATCCTGTACCCTGACTGATACAATGTGCAGGAAGATGGTGGTGGCAAAGAAGGGGTGAAGCATTAGTGTTAAGCTCTGGTGTTATCATACCTGCAGATGGGATAATACCTAGTTGTGTGGTTTGCAACCCAGTTTCGATGAATTACATTTCTAAGCAGTACAATAGATACCTCCCCCTTCTTCAGTTACTGTCTGAAACATATATTTTCCATGAACTCCCACGTAAACGGGTTTTTTTGGTGACAGATTGCATGTTAAAGCACTGGAAGATGAAAGCGCCAAATATTTACTTTAGAAAAACACAGTGAAAGATTCTCTCATCCTCCTTACTCAAACTGCATCAGCCAGAATGCCATTAACAAAAATGACTCTCTGTAGTTAAACTTCTTGGCACCCCCTGGGCATCATTAAGATTCCTCTTTTCCCCCCTGTCTTTTCCAGAGGAGGAGGCATGAAGGGAAGCTAATGTAGGACAGTGGTGGCTTGTGCTTGCATCCCACTTAATATTGTGGGATGAGTCTCCTCAGCAGAGCACAAGATGAGCAGATAGGCAGGCCCTTCCTGAGCCCCCAGCTACTCATTGCATCAAGTCAGGGGCTTCAGTAAGTCAAAAGTGGCTTCAATAAGTAAAAACCATCTCAGAATTACGCTGTACCAACTGTCTGTGTGACCTTGGACCAGAGCCCATCTCACTTAGTGCCTCACTTTGCCTATCTAGGCAATAGAAATAAGTAATGCTTGCGAGATATCACACTGTTGCCAAAAATAAACTACCATTGGCCTCACGAAGCGGTGACTAATTTTATACCTGTTGTGAATCTCCTCCAGGATCTCTGAGGAGAATGGTCAGCCCTGCAAGGCAGTCTGAAGCCTCCAGGTGGATGTGCTTTAGGAATTGTGAAGTTGGGGTGTTCATGACATCCCACATCTGAAAATATGTCTCACCAGTAACTTGATATTGACAGCAAATTAAGTTGTTTAAAAATAGCACATCTCCCTCTTTGCTCCTGCTTCCTGCAGGGCCTCATCCTGCAAGCCACGAGCCATCCTGCCAGTGATACCTGATTTAGATTGGTGGCCTCACGATATACTTAATATACTTTCCTCCTCCATTCTCTTAATTTTTATCTGCCTGGTTCAGTTCAGACCTTGCCTCAAACCCAGATAATAATACTTGATTCTGGAAAATCAGCGTCTGATTCAGTTCAGCAAGAGGCAGATGCTTTGTCATTGGCCTTTCAAGGGTGCGAGCAGGAGCTGTGGAAAGTCTCCTTGCGCGGGGAAGGACCTCGGACTCCTCCCTGCACGGTCCACCCCTGCGTGCCTGGGCTTCCAGGCCAGCGATGGTGAGTCATTTGCAGATATCCACACCCACATCTGAAACGATGAAGGGGTCTGGCATGTTTGATAAAATAATATGTAGAAGATTTTAACTAATATTTTCTGTTGTGGTTTTTTTGTTGTGGTTTTTTTTTTTTTTTTGACACTTTATATACAATACCCAGCACTTCACAAAGTGAAGAGTGAGTATTGAGTGTATGCTTGTCCTCTAGTATATGCATATATCTACGTACACAAATGTGTAGCTTGTGCGTTGTCAAAAGAAAGGGGAAAAACGGACTTGCAGACATTTTTGCATCTGCTCCATATACATGCTTACTGATGTAAGTGTTCACTGCTTCTCTCACAGATAATCACTTCAACTCAGTTGACCAGCATGTTAATGGCTGTACACACGACCACAGCAGTTACCTGCAAAAGTACTAATTTGGTTTTGAGGCTTACGTACTGTTAGTATAATAAGGCAAATTTCATTTCTGGAGACAGGAAAATCATTCCTCAACCCAAAGTACTTGCTCGGAGATAATTTTAACTGCTGTCATAAGGTCATAAGTTCGTCTAGATACTTACTTATCACAAATTAAAAAATGTCATTGGAGAAATTACTGACCATTTTTAATAATTAGAAATTGTTTGAGTTTACTTGATGATGGAGAGGTGGATCCTGGATGCATTTTCCAGCATTAGTTTGGGGGATCAGTGGGACTGTATGCATGGAGCAGTCCTCTCATGGTAACTCCTGTTTCTACCCCAGTGCTAGAATAGGCTCAGCTTCAGTGAAAAAGTTGTGCAGTGTTGGACAGTGACCTCCTGGCACTCGTAGGTCTTGCATTTAAGTCCATGTTAGGTTCGGGAATGAAACTTCGATTTGAGTGCAGTATTGGTGCAAAGTTTTGTTAGGCAAAAGCTTTTCCTTTCCTCCCACTCACATAACGCTTTGGTCACTGAGCATCTTGAATAAGTCTATAGAAGAAGAAATTGCAAGCGTTAAAGTAAAATCATGTCCTGGAGAAAGGTAGTAGCAGAGTTGGGGCATGGAAACACAGCTCCTGTAGGCCTCAGCTCTCTATTCCAGAGCTACTGGAACATATTTTGCTATGCATAATTCTTTTTATTTACTTAATCTTAATTGAGTTCTTGAGTTAGTGTCCACTTAGCCAACTATTGGCTTATGGCTCATTAGTTTAAGTAGGTCTAATCTCCATGTTTGAAAGGTGTTTGTGCATAACTCCTTTCAGGCTGGTAGAAATTATACATGGGAATGTCGTCTTCTTGCTTAATGGTAGCTTTTCTCTGAATAGTGGGACTATCTGCTTGATTAACTTCAGCAGTGTGGGTATCTAATAGTTACAGAGGTCGCTTGCTCCTGTGCAGATCAGTAGGTGAGTAAAAAGGAGAATTTTCTCATCACTTCTGTCTGCAATTTCATCATCTGGGGAGAGGGCCTCACTGAATGATCTGATTTTGTCTCTGTTGGGCTGATTCATTCAGTTACTGACTTTTTTAAGGTGGGTTTTGGGTTTGGGTTTTTTTAAATTTTATTTTCTGTTGGGCAAGTTTGCTTATGAGCCTGTGACTGGAAAGGTGCCCTTCTGCTGGGAGCTCCAGGTCCCATGACACTCCCGCGGGCTAGTCCCAAATCCAGAAGGCAACATCACACTGGTGACAACCTTCTCCCCCTGTACCAACAGCTATGGCCACAAGTCAGGAAGGAGAAGCCAGCAAGGGGAGAAAAGAGTCATCCTTGCTGGGCCATGCTGCCACGTCCTGACATGTGTCTGTAGCGAAAGGAAGCTGTGGCTGTGACAGCAGCAGGCGCATCCAGGCCAGCACTCAGATAGCTATTAGGTATGGCAAAACAGCACCCTGTGGGGTGTGAGATGTAAAAACCAATCCAGTCCCGCAGGCAGCTGGGATGGGTAGATGCTAAAATCATTTGAGACCTTGTGAGTCTTCCTGCCTTCGTTACCAGCTCCTGGTGATCATGCTGAGAGCTCAACAGTGTCTCTACCACCGTGGGGTTTTAGACCAGGATCCTTGATGTCTTCTTTGCAGCCCTCCTGGCAAATCCAATGATGCTTTAAGATGTATTTACACTCTCAAAAGCAAGCTGTGGCAGTCTGGAATATTTTTTTTCAGACTTCCTATATTTCTGCTTCAGCTTTGATTGTCAGTTCTCCCACACAAGTCCATCTGGGCTGAGCCAGGGTGTCATCTGTGCAGCTCTTCTGGGATGCTGGGGGCTGCTGTGGTGCTGCCTTGAAAGAAAACTGCCCTACTGGTAATGCCTAGCCAGCGCAGAGGTGCTGAGAGAGCAAAAATAAAAGGAGCTAAGACCCAACATCTTCCTGTCTTTCTCTATGTGGCCACGAGAGAGATGCAAAGAGGGGAGAGGAACAACTATCGGCAGAGCCTGGGCTGGAGGGATGCTTTCCATGAGTGCTGCCCCCGGGGAGTTTCCAGTCCGGGCACAAGGGATGGCTGTGGCCATCCTTCTCCAGCCTGGGACGGAGGTATAATCTGCCTCTGGATTAGCTGCTCACCTTGGGAGAATGTTCATCCATCCAAACAGGGCCACGGGAAGGTGGTAAATTTTTCATGTGGCTTATCCTCATTTATAGCAGTGAATAAGTAACGTGTGAGGGAGGTAGGTATGGTATGGAGGGGCAAAGAGCTGGCTGAGCCCATTTTCTTCATTAAAGCGGAGCCTGGCATTACAGTCCTTGGGACCTGCTGCATTAGTTCTACATGGAGCAGACACAATGACACCGTGGGTGGAAATTGTACCTGATTTGTCTTAGAGCAGCTGCAGACTGGGGGAAAACCAGGAGAGAAGCACGTGGGGGCAGTCGGCATGGCTGGGACCCCGAAGCCCGTCCTCCTGCTCTGCAGTGGCCTCGTCCAACATGCCGGGCAAATGTCACCTGAGCTCACACAGGACTAACCGGGCACCGCCCTGGTCCTCCGTTCCAACAAATGGCCTCATATCTGAGATGCAGAGGTGGCAAATTAGTCTCGAAAATGGCCATTGGGAGTCAGATGATGTTATTCCAGTATTTCTTAGCCACCACGGTTTATTGTTCTTCTTGGACAAATAACAAGGCCCTGAGGATTTGCCGGTTGAAGATGCAAGCTGCAGTCTGCTGACTGTAGTTGACGTAGTTGCTCTTGCTGCAAATTTATAGGACAGTCTTGTGGGGAGCACTTAAGCAATGTGGTTAAAAAGCTACTGGGCTAACTTAAAAAAAAAAACAAAAAACAAAAACCAACAACTGTTGGCAGTTTCCAGCCAGGAAGGATAGATAGTCTTGTAATTTGCAGACACCGCAGGGAGTACAAGCCATGAGTTTCAGGGCCTTGACCCGCGAGCTGGCACGGGAGCTGTCTGCCCTGGCCCACCATCAGAGCAGGAGAAGCTGCGGAGCGGGATGGGTGCTAACTCCAGAGCGTGACCTTAAACCACCATCAGCATGTTGGGCTGTGGACTGTGGCAGTTGATATATGGACACATGTCTTCTGCCATCTCAGTGGGGGTATTAGCCCTCAGCAGAGGGGTAGAAGTGACAACCTCTTAAATCAACCCAGTGTGAATTGCTGGAGGTCATGAGTTAGAGCTGCTATTCTCTGCCCTACGGGGTGTATAATTCATTAATATTATTTGAGCCACTTGGTAAAAACACAGATGCTTTCAAGAAACCTAGCAGAATCCTTTTCTCTTTTTTCCCCCCATACTGGTAAGTGGAGGCTATGCTTTGTAGAGATACCCACCACTCTGAATTCAGGCTCCCCTCCAGTAGAGAAGAGATTTAAAAAAAAAAAAGAAAAGAAAAAAGCCACACATCAAGCAGCCTTGCCCTTAACTCCGGATTTGCCAGGTGCAGAGCAGGAAGAGAGTTCTTCCTTAACATTTTGCAGTTGTAAAATGATGAAGGGGTAATCTTAAACCTGCGCTTATATTCTATTACCCATTTTAACTCTTAAGCCAGTTTTAAAACTTTTGGTTCACCTTTAGGAAACAGAGCTGCTCCTCTCATGTGAATTCCCCTGGTAACTGAGACAAAGAAATGCACAAAAGGGAAAGTGAGCAACATCCCGCAGTTGTTTCTGGATGGAGCATTTTCCAAATTTTGCACTTTGGCTGGGCTGGCAGCGGGAGGAGGCTGCGGAGCCAGTGCCTCTGCCCAGGGCTGGGGCAGCTGTGGGTCTCTGTCCTCTGCCTGCTGAAAGGCAGCAAAGTGCTCACAGAACCTGGAAACCCTCCGTGGTGCCTCCACACTCCTTGGGCGGGCAGCTAAGGTTGGTGCAATCTGTCAGGGGGGTGTGGATGCTGGCAGGGGGAGGGAGAGGGCTGCTCCAATGTCGTCTTGGGCACACTGATGCTCTTGTTTTCCAGAGTGAAGGGTGTGGAGAAGCTCAGCAACCACAGGCTGAGGTGCATCCTGTGCAAACATGCTCCATCTCTTCAGCAGCAGCTATAAAGAAAATGAAGGAGCTTGTGGGAGCGATTTGTTTGAATTTTAGTGTGAGGGTATGGCACAGTCCCATTCACATGGTGAGCATATCTGTCCAGGTGACAAAACACACGTGCCTGTAGTCCAGCAGGCGGCTGTTGCCTCCTGTGCTTATTCTCGTGGTGGGCATCATCCCCACGCAGTTACCTCTGCTCGTTCCTCACCTTGCAGCCCACCAGCTGTGACTCGTCTCTCCCAGAGTGATTTTCCCAATAACATCTGAAGGGACACTTTCTAATTTCATGTCTATTTTTATCATCCTAACAGGGCTCTGCCAATCAACATTGACTGTAAGACAGGGTTGCTAATTGTGGGGGCTAAGTTAGGGTGTTCCTGTATGGCTGCAGTTACACCTTTGCTAGCCAGCAGCCCTCTATCTATATAATGGTTATAGAAACCTGACTGCATGCTTAGTAAAGACAGTTCCTGTTATTAGCAATAGTGATAAAAAGTTTCTCACAGCCAGGATTCCCTCTGCTTTTTATGAAAAATTATATCTACACAGCCCATTCAAGAGGAAGGCAGTTGGTTTTAAACTCCCCCCTGCAATATTTGAAATCCATCAGGTCTGTAAACCTGAAAATGGGGATTGAGTATAAGCAGAAGTGAAAATAAGTTGGGTTCTATTGCATGAACTGCAGAGCTTAAACTAAGCAGCAGAGGTGGTGGAGAAAAATAATTTTTCTGATAGGAAGTGTGATAGTAATACAGATCAGGTCTGCTATAAAGAGTTTTGCCAGCACAGCTACATTGGTCAAGGATACGATAAAGAGTGGGTTTTATTTTTTTTTTTTTTTTACACCGCTGTAGCTGTTCAGGCAAAATCCCCTGTGATTCCATAGATGCAATTATGCCAGTAAAACAGTGCTTTTGATGATATGGTTGATTTTGCTCCCTGGAGGGCAAAACGTTGTGAAGCCGTGCTGGCAAAAGCTTGCTTTCACCAGTTTAAAGTGTGTGTGTGCTCCAAAGGTAGAATTTGACAAGCTTTTCTTTCAGTGCCCGTGCCAGCTTCAGCAGTCGCCCCCCCATGCACGCTGTCTTTGGGATATGGTTTTGCACTCTGACTGACGCAGCATCAGACTGAAGGCAGCTGAAGGGAATGGCCTCGCCGTGGCTCTGCTGTGTTTCTCCTTACCACAGTGCTGGTGTTTCTGACTCCTGTCAGCTAACTCAGAAAGCTGTAGTGGCAGATAACTTGGCAGAGGAGGTCATCTTTTTTTCTTCTTTATTTTTTTTTTAATGTGTGGATTTAGCCTCCCAAACTGGTTCACTGTGGGATCAGATGAGCCATGGTGGAAACCGTAGAGACCTGCAGACCTGGGCTGCAGCCCACGGTTGGACCCACTCAGGCAGATGGTAAACCATGCTCTCATCTGTACTGCCATGATTGGGAGACCAAATCAGAGAACGTCTCTGGGTTAAAAATAACCCACCCTCAAAGCAGACAGACCGATGGCCCTGGCCGGGGTCGGTCCCACCATCTGGTTCACCGTGCACGTTGGCCACCAGCTGCGCTGCTAAGATGCAGGCGAGGGCAGGGCGCAGGGGCGAGCAGCCGGGATCGGCTGACCTGGCGCGGCTGCCTGGAGAAATACGAGACAAATTATGGTTTTAGAGTACTTAGCTCACTGGCAGAGCGCTGCTGGAGCAGGTCTATACTGGGAACGTCTCACACCACAGTCTAGGAATGCTGGATTAGCCTTAATAGTCTTCATAGCGCAGATGGAGCTTGTGCCGTCGGAGCTGCATTTTTGTGGTTTCACACAGCCCATCTCAGAGTGAGACAGTGCACAAAAGCGTGTCTTTGCAGGTGGAAGGATTTCTACCAGATCAGCTGTAGGAAGAGTCGTTCATGGATATTTTCTTTGTGGATATTTGAGCCTTTTGCAGGGCCCCGTAGCATGAGAGTCTGTTACGTAAATAGAAAGACAGAAGACATTGCATTGAGGACCACATTACAGGGTAAAGGCCTCAGACTGATTGAAATCAACAGCTTCCTCTTAAATCCCTGGCCCTAAAGAAAAAAAAAAAGATATTTTTTCTTTTACTTATACTAAAGAAGCAGAAGGTGAAGCCCAAAAGGTAATTAGAGCAACATCCAAGAATTGTTAACATCCATGAGCAGCAAATCTCGGGTTGGGGGCACTGCTGCTGTGTGTAGTACGAGCTATTCCCTTTAAATGCTGCGATTTTGTGATTAGATTTTTTTCCAGGGGTTCTTACTGTTTTTAAATTCAGTCTGTTAGTGAAGGTAGGATAAAGTGAAGCCCTTCTCTCTCTTGATAGCCTCCAGTATTTGAATACGTGCTTCTGTGAAATGCAAAGAGAAATCCTTTACTTCATGTCCTGCCTGATGTTGTCTTAAAAGACACAGACAAAATGCTGCCCTCAGGGAAAACAGGTTGCAAAGCTTCTTGTTCTTTGTTGGAGCCAGGTTTCACCCAAAGTATTCCCACTTCCCATATTTGCAAACCAAAAAATGCACTTTAACCAAAAGTAGAGCTGTTGGGCAAGTGCTGGGCTGCAGTGTAGATCCTCCAGTGCATCTAACTTGGACTCTTTTTAGAACATTACTGCTCACTCCCTCCACCCCATCATTCTGCTGGGGGGCTGCCATACCACTCCATGGAGAAGGGGCTACGTCCCTGTTTCTGAGCTGTTATAGGTCAGGAGGGTATGGCAGTTCAGCAAGTTAGATGCCAGCAGACTGTGCTTGAGGTGTACTTAAATCTTGTGGAGATGCAGGGCGGGCAGCAGAGCATGGTATTGTCCTAAGCTTGTGGTTGTTTCCTCCAGCAGAGGCCACGGGCTGCGAGTGTCCTTTGTGCAAGGATTCCCAACAAGGGTGACTCATATTTTGCAAGAGCGAGACCTTAAGTAACTCGCACAGCAAAAGCTGGAAGTTAGCAGAGATGTGGGTTCTCCTTGCTTTAAAGGGCATTTGATGATTCAGCACACATATGTAAGCACGCCATTCATTCATGCAGATCTCTGCAGTTGTTGGGCATAATAGGACATGTTGGTATGCTCTTTCTTGGTGAATAGAATTAATTCGTCGACACAATAGACTAGAATGTCTCTTGAGCCCTACAGAAGCTATCATGTTAAAACAGGTTTATTCACTTTTAAAAAAATATTATGTAAAAACTTATTTAGAGAGTTCATTAAAACCAGGATTTCTTTGTCCTTGTAAGACGTTGGGGCTCACTATGAAAAGCCTATTGAGTGTGGGTTTATTTTTTAAGCGTGCATTGTGTGTCTGATTCTAAAACCTTTCTGAAAAATAGCTCTTTTGTTTATGCAGGAGCCACATTTCCTTCCATGCTAATGTATTTTCTTTAAAAATATTAGTAAAATGCTATGGAGGCACAAAGTTCTTCAAGACGTATTAATCTTGGCATGCAATCCTATAACTGCATCAGTGCTAGCTTACTGAACTAGCTAGTTCACATCTTTCAGAAAACATGAGTCTGAAGCAAAGAATATTGCAAGATCATTGTAACCTGCTAGGATTGCTGCCTTTGTTCACCTTTCAACCATTAGGCCAAACTTGTGCATGAAGATTTGGTTGTTAAGTCTGGAGATGTGCCACAAAGATGCTTTCACAAGTGTCTTAATGTCAGGAAGCACCACGATGAGTCTTGAAGAAAGTCACCTGTCCAGATGAAAATAGCTTTTGTGATGGTAATCTCTTGCACGTTGTTACAGTTGCAGATAAAATGTCCTTCTAAGCTCAGAAAAAATCAAAATTTAGAGAAAAATCGACTGGATGGCAATCTACTGGGCTACTGCTACAGGCCGTAGCTGAGCTGGGTCTTAAGGTACCTGCCTGGTCTTTGAATGATCTGTGCCACACCGAATGCACTGACTGCACAGTAGCTCGTAGTGGGATTCCCTGCTGTTTCAGTGTACAAAGCGGGGTGACCTTTGGTGTACACCCTGTGCAAGGCTGTAGCGTGTGATTTAGGAGGTCAAAGAGTACTATCTCCCTAACACAGGAGAGCAGTGGGCACCATTACGTCGTCTTAGTTGATCACCTTGCATGCTTCTTGCAAGGTCAGCTTCAACCTATGCCTAATTCCTCTGCAAAAGGAACAGATGTCAGGATTAATTCATTTATATCTCTACATCACAGCACAGTGTATTTTCTTACTACTGTAATTTGGGTCCTGTAATATATTCGCTTGCTTTTTCCCTGTAGCTATTATTCAAGTATGAATATCATTAATCTCCATCCCCTCAGAACAATTGGACTTTTGAGGGAGGGAGGAAATGGGAAGAAAGTGGATATTAGGTTGTTCTGGGATAGTGACTGGGTTTTTGACCATAGTTAAGTATTACACATCAGTTAAGGCTCAAAGCTTTATCTTATCTACAGAAATAACTGCATTCAGCCTGGCCATGACTGGGTCTCGTTATAGCTTGTTATTTTCGAGATAGAGAAGAAGAGGAAGGTTTAATTTTTAAACAGTGAGTTCCTATTATTTGTTTGAGGTCAGACATAATTTCTTTAACTGACTGGCTCATGGGATGTTAGCTCCAGGTGCGGGTTCAGGATCATGCCCCTCTGCTAGCCAAGTGCAGCAAACTACATGGTCTTTCTCATGTCTTGTGTCCTTTCTGTAAATTGGGGATGGTGGCCTTCCCTGTCTGGCAGAAGTGTTGTGAAGATGAGTTTCTTTAAGATGGGAAGATCTCACATACTGGGAGGGTAGTTTAAGGAGGAGGGAAGGACCTTTGGCAATGCCACCCTCTCAAGGTGGAGTTGCCACTTAGATCCTTTGCTGTTGGACAATTTCTAGGTGTAGACTGCCTCTGCGCTTCCGATGTGTAGATACAGTGTCTAGCAGAAATGTCAAGAACTGTGTCTTTTTATTGATAGATAGTCCATCCAGCTCAGCACAGGGGCGGTGCAGAAGGCACTGGTATTGCCTTTGTTTTCCACAGAAAAAGGTTTATATTCCAGGTTATGCCGGTTTTCCTAATGCTTGAGAGCCCCGTCTCACCACGGGGAGCGCTGGTTTCTCTGGAAAGCCCCAAACACATTAATTTTAATTTGTTTAAAACATTTTTAATAATAATTTAATATTCCTGGAAACAGATGTTGCACAGCTATATTTCACCCCAGAGCAAAAGTTAGAGGCCAGGTTGTAAACACTTGAAAAACAAGGCTGAAGTAACTTTTAAGCTGTGTTATAAAAGAGCCACTGAATTTTGCTGCTACGTGTGCAGATATGTAATAGCAATTGGCTGCACATGCGGTCTGTAGACATACAATGCAGTGCGCGTGTGTTTTCCTCCTCTGGAAAACTGCTTTAAAAAAGATCCATCCCAATCTTTATTTTACTTTTCAGGTTACTTTTCAAGATCCTGGCTTACTGGTTTATTTTGGCTTGTGTGTATTTATGCTCACTGTATTCAGAATAAAAAATTTCAAAGTGCATGTTAAAGCATCCACGTTTTCCTGGTTTCAAGTTGAATTTGAGATGAGAACAAGTGGTAGAATTTGGATCAGGTTCACGTTCAGATCATTGTCTGGAGATCTTCAAAGCCATGTTTAGTTTGGCCCATGTCTAGGTAGTAGTCTCTAATAACACTTGTTTTCAGCTTGTAACTGTCATTTGGCTTGGACTCTCTAAACTGTGAAGCAGCTCATTCAGAATTTGAGTCAGGTTGTCTGAAAAGCTTTTACTTAATTATTTTTTTAATTAACGAGACACTTTCTAATTTTCTTCTTCTGTTCTGTGTTTTACTTGGAGTTGTGGTGGTTCCATTTTTTTAAACCTGCAGCGCGTGTGCTCGTACAAACAGAAAGAGCACTATAGAGGGAAAAATTGGTAGTACTCACTGGTAGTCATAAAATGGGGATGGTTTGGGGTTTTGGGGCGTGAGGGTGAATTTTAGAAGCCCTTCCTGATGTCTCCTGATCTAGTCTGCTCCAGCACAGTCCAAACTCACCAGCTTGAGGGTTTGGATCCCAGCTGAGGGGTTCCTCCTGTGGGTTGTGCTGGGCTGTTCAGCATAGTCCTTGTCCACCTGATAGAGACCAATGCAGGGTGTTATGGCAACACCTGGACAGCTTTGAGTACATGTACAGGGTTATTATTTCCTTGCATTTATCAGTTGTATTGACCCAGGTCAGACGATTTCTACCATTTGCTTATCAGCTGACCTGAAATGCTCCAACTCGTCACTGCTTGTCATACAACGTCCCGTGTCCTCTCCACCTTGTCACTCATTTCAGCTTAATTCTACTTCACAAGTAGCCTTTAAGGAGATCACTGTACGTGGCTCTAAATTGATGCTTGCTTCCCACTTGTTAACCAATAAAGAGTTTTCCAGCTCAGAAATTCATGTCGCGTAATCATCTTACCTTATAATAATAAATACAAACTCTTGAGACAATGTATTCTTTGCATATTGATTAATGGACATGCTCCCTGTATGTAGTCCCTACTTCTGTGCAGTGATTAGAAAATATATGATTGACATTAACAGGGAGATCTCTGTTGTTTGCTGATGGGGATATATGTTTTTAAAAAAACAACACCAAACCCCTAAATTCATAAACCAGACTTTTTTAGTGAATTTATTGTAGAATCTGTGCATCCTGCATAAATTTTTCTCCTGTGTTTTCAATAATTTTGACTGTATCCCTTCAACTTACAATCCTACACCGATTAACTGTTATCTGTTTAAAGCCAACTTATGAGGAAGTTCTGCAAATAATAATCCTCTGATAGTCCATCAACAGCAATGCCCATTTTATCTGACACTTACCAGTTAAGCAGGGAAGCACCAATAGCTTACATACTTTGAATGAATGCCTTGCATACTGTTTTATTACAAGAAAAACAAAAGCCTAACTTTGCAAAATGTCAACATCTGAATTGGTCACAGAGGTGTTTTCTGTACGTTAATGCTCCGTGGATTTGGTTTGACTTGTGTGCCGTGCCCCACTGACGAGAGCAGGCAGGATGCAACGCTTGCCTCTAGAATCCATGCAGGAAAATAGAATGGAGGAAAAAATAATAAGTGTGAAAAGTGAAACCATTTTACTCTTCCCCTCTCCTTCCCAACATCAGCTTTTTCAGCCAAGTATAATGCTTGTGCTAGATCAGACTTTAAACCCCTCATTTAGCCATCATTTGTATTTCTGAAAACTATTATTTAACTATTATATGGAAAGCCGGCAGGATTATAATTTGAAATAGAAATGCATGTTGGTTTCTTGGCTTTATAATGACATGTTTATCTGTGCCTATAATGCTCTCATTGCCCAAGTCTGCACTTTTGGTTAATATGTTTGCCATGGAACAATTGTTTTGCATCAAAATTGCACTAAAACAACAGCATTATGTCCTCTGTGTAATTTGTATTCTCTGTATACTCCCCCCACCCCCCCACATTTTGCTTAAATCTGTTTGTGTTCAGCATGAAATGTGCAGTAATGGTGGTGTACTCGGCGCATATTACTATGTAGCTTCAGCACCGTTAGGTCCTTACTGACACCAGTCTGTAGGTTAAGAACACTTCAATTGGTCTAATTTGCAACCTGATCAGAAACACTGACCTGGTTAGTCTTTAACAATGAATGTGTCTAATGATAACTTGTAGACACCCTTAGTGAAGGCAATGATGTGTATACAAGGAGTCATTTCCAGCTACGCAGCGTTAGAAGGTCTCAGGCTGCCTTATCTAGGCTATCGCCTTGTCCTGCGTTTTTCTGCAGCGTGATGCATTGTCACTTCCAATGATACCTATCCGTCAAGCCGCATTGATTGAAATGAAGATAAATTGAATTGATACGAACAGGAGTTAGATGACTCACTGCTATAATTTGGCTGTCGGAATATCTTAAGTGTAACTTAACACATTTTACTAATGTTAATTATATGGTCTTTTATATGGGAAACTTCAGTTAATTTTGTTCTCCACAAAAGGAGAATACAGCCATTTATTAATTGTGAGATGGCTGTTGGCTTTATAGAAGCTGTTTTCTAGAGGAGAGGAGGTATGTTTACTGAATTTCCTTTAAGCTGTCAAAAGCCTGAAATTGATAACAACTTAAAAGAATCTAAACTGTTAATAGTTTACATTTACAATTCATCTAATGTGATAGTTTATAACATGAGAACCAAATATAGAGCGTAATAAAACAAGATATTTATTGCAAATGGAAACGTGCTGAATAATGAAACAATACTAATTGCAGTTTAAACACTTTTGATATGAGCTCTGTTTCTGAGAGGATGTTCCGAGCAGAAGAGATGAAATAGTCTTCATAATAAGGATGCAAAAACCATTCAAAATATTTTCAGAAATACAGATAGGCTGTACATCCATGCCTCTTATTTTTTCCTTTTTTCTTTTCTTCTTTTCCCCCCTCCCTCCCTGAAAATTCTGGGTTTTATCTTATGTCAGAATTGATCACAGGAGTCAGTTTAATTGGGAAATTCATTTAAAATAGTTTCTAATTGGCATCAGAGAGTTGAAAGTTCAGTACAAAGGTGAGATCTAAGCTTTCTAATTAGATTGAATGCAGTATGACTTAAAGAATAGTCTTGATAATTACAGAATTTAATGCAAAATTATATTTTAATGAAAAATTGTGATTTTTACAATGAGAAGTCCTGCAATTCTCATTCAGTCTTTCATCTTACTTTTTAGAGAGGAGATAAATTGTTTTGTGCATCTGTGTATAAATTTCCTGTTAAAACCTCACTTAGTTTTATTAAAAACTAAAGACTACTATCATTTAAGCTTTTCTGGATGAAGCTGATAGGTCTGCAATTTGGATGCAAAACCTTATTCCAAGCATTCTGAATTTTCTTACTTGAGTAAGAAAATTTTCTCTTGCATAGAATTATATTATGAACTCAAGTTTTGCCCCCTCCCATTCGCTTGCCCCCCCGCCATGTTGTTTGATGCGGCTGAAATTGAAGGCTGAAGTAGAAGGGGCCACTTAAGTAGTGAAGGATTTTTCTTTGTAAATAATAGATCAAGAGCACCGTAGCTGTATCTAATGGAGCCGTATGCAGCCTCTGTTTCAAGGACAGCACGGGGTTTAAAAAAACATAACCATAGTTCATCCCCATCGCTAACCTGTGGTCAGTTAGGCTGCTGCTGTTGGCCAGTCACATGTTTTAATTCATCAGACATGTTTTTTTTATAAACCTCTGATAATATCAACACATGAATAGCTGGGATGATCGCCGGGATTTCCGGACTGAAATGACAAGGGAAAATAAAATAGAAGGGGTATTTTGTAAAATGTAGTTCTTCTTTTCAAGCCCAGGGGTTTACCTGAACACCGATAAACTTCCCTTATAAACAGCAAAGTTAAGGTATGCTTTCAGAGAAGCTGAACCAGCCGCTCTCCAGATTTCTTCTCCTTCTTATATTTTAATCTGATAAACATATTTCGAAGTCTGCTCCTGTTTGCTTCTTTGAGTTAAACTTGAATTTATTTAAAGGGGAGAAAGAAGGTTATTCCTGGCATGCAGTGCAGTATTTCAGGTTTTAGGAGAAATAATTTAGCGTTCTTTGTTATTTTGGAGAAAATCTTCTACGCTTAACAGATGCTACCCTTTTCTTCCTTTTTAGTCAAATTTCCATGTCTTTATTCTTCCAAGCGGATGCTATTT
Organism: Pygoscelis adeliae; assembly: GCF_000699105.1. NCBI lineage: Eukaryota > Metazoa > Chordata > Aves > Sphenisciformes > Spheniscidae > Pygoscelis > Pygoscelis adeliae. The sequence goes on along the minus strand of NW_008824986.1, from coordinate 16,550,030 downwards.
CAACATCAAAATAAGTAACAGTGTCTTACTGACAAAAACGAGATGATTCTTGTCAGAAACGTAGATTTTAGAAAAAAGGCAAAACCGTGTTCCCTGCCCACGGTCCAGCAGACTTGTTTGAATGCAGTCAGAGACTCTGAAGTCCTTTCTCAGGCAAAACTCCTATTTGCAATTGATTACCAGGATCAGGCCCTACCTGTAAAGTCATATTCCTAGAAATTTCAAATGCAAAACAGCATAAAAAAAGCTGTTGCAAGACAAACTCATTCTGTTTTACACTCCCTTCTGTGCTTAAAGCAGTCTGTAGCAGTGTCTGTTCCTTGAATGACACGGGTATATTTGCTTGTAAAATAATTCATCTTTCTTGTGTCACTCACTTCTTTGCTCTATGAAATATTGTAAAATCAAAAGAAGCAGTTTCTCTGGTGATTTTTGCAGAGTCTGCATTCAAAACCAAACAAATACTCACTGAGATTTTTTACATAATTATCTTCTGAACATTTGTAGTTTGCCTAGAAACTTTTTTATATTTTACTTATTATTGTTGTTAAATACACACTGATTCATTGTGTGTTGCAATCTGCTTCGCTTGTATTTTAAACAATTGTAAATGCTTTCTGAGTGATAATTTGCTTAAACCAAAAATCTCCTGAGCACAGGTTACAGTCATCCACGGCAAATTATACGAGATAAAACGTAAGCTGCGCTTTGCCTTCGTTCTGATCAGCGTTGGCAAGGGCTGTGGTAAACAGTAAAATGTCCAAAATGAAATTTTGGAAAGAAAAAAAAAAAGCAGCCAGATTTACCATCAGTCATGAGTGTCTCACAATTTTTTTTTCTCTTCTGCCGTAAAATAATTTTACAAGTTTTTCAAGCGTCATCTGCCTCTGTTTCATGTCCAGCATCCCCCCAAGTACGGCCGAGCCGAGAGGCTTGTTCTGCGCCGGGTTCGTTTCTATGCGCAGGCAGGAAAATGCTGCGAGAGAGACAGAGGCACCTCACCAAACCTCCCAGGAGTTCTCCTGTTTTTCCATCCCTCCGTCTTCTCTAGTTTGTTTCCACCTAGCAACAAAAATTGCAGAAATCCCTTCAACGGAACCTTTTTTCCTTCCCCCTTTCACCTTCCAGCTGCTTCCCAGAGAGATCAGATGTGGAAAAGCCAAAATCCCGGAATATGATGAGTCCATTGAATTAGATGATTCCTACGATTTGTTTCCTTGCCAGTTCTCAGCTTTCTATTTTGTACTTTCTTAGCCAGTGCCGGGGGAAAGAAAAAAAAAAAAGGCGGCTTGACAGCTAATAGATACCCCTGCCATCAATTGCCGAGACATTTTGTCTTTTGTGACATTGAGGAAAAGACAAGGAAGGGAATGGAAGCAACTAAAAAATGTCAAAAGATCAAAAAATCAATGGGCTGAAGGAATGTGATCTGTTTATCGGGGTGTAGCTGCTCTTTCTGTTTGCATTAAGTCCGAGTGAGTGTCTTTGGTCGCCACTAAACTTGCTTTTATTCACTCCCTAGGAGATGTAATACAAGCATGAAACGATGGCTCACAAAGCGGGCACAGCGGCGAAGCAAATAAATAAATAAATAAATAAAGCAAGCCGGGGCTTCTTTAAAGACCACGAAAACAGGTTTATTGCCTTACATTTTTTTGCCTTGTATTAAACACGCTTACCTTTCTCCAGAAACTTGTTGCTGAGCGCAGCAAATGGACCATGTTGTGTTGACATGGGTGTCTTGTTTCTGTGTTACCAGGAGGTTATTTTTATGTATTTATTTTTGAAAATGTCAATAAAATGAAAAGGGGGCGAGAGTTCAACGAGCGGAAGTTCTGGCAGCTGATTGAATGCATGTGCTTGGCGCTTGACAGTTAGCGTCAAGTCTTTGGTTGGACTTTCCCTTTGCTTTCCCGGGCAGGGAGTTGGGTTTGTTTTCTCTGAAACATGAAAAGAGTTGGGCGAATGCAAATGCGAGGCAGCTCCGGCGCGCGCCTTCCCCCGCACGCCAGTAATGTAGTGCTTGCTGGGGTTTTAAAGTCGCTGGATATTGCATAGCTCATAAATTCTTCACAAGCATGGATGGAAAGGGGGGAGATGGGCGCGCGCCTTTCGGGAGAGCGTGCGCGCGCGCGCGTGTGTGTGTGTGTGTGTGTGTGTAAGTGCTGTGCCAGCCTATGAGAACTGATGGAGCAGACAAGGCGATGCTACAATCTGTTGGACAATTTTTTTCTCACCCCTTGTAGTTGTTATGTGATAGGAAGTATGGCAAGGGCTGCATATTTTATAAACTTTCTATTAAAGTTGTGGCATGTTATCATAAAACTGAATTGCGATACTTTGTATTACACTCTGGGATTGAGAGATAGACATAGGATTAAAAAAACAATTTCTAGGCATTTCTAGATGATAAATTTAATTTTCTTTGCTATTTGGAGGTCTTCTTTGAAAATGCAATTGTAATGAACGCATTCAGAACTGGAGAATAGATTTACCCTTGGCTTCAAATAGTTGACGTTATCAGGCTCTGTCATTCGTTCCTTCCTATTTTCGGGCTGCTAATTGATGTTTTTGATGTCAGCAAGAAAATTGAAGAAAATGTCATGTGTGAACCAGTGCGGAAGTTAATAAGATTGACTTCGTTGACAGAATTTACAATGAGCGCAGAGACCGCATAATGGGACCGCTGCGAATTCGTGTGCTCTCTTTGGAGTCAAAATTGACACCTCACGCTAGGCCAGCGGTCGATAGGAAGGATGCAACATTTGGGAAGGTTCCTAATCTCAGATTTTTTTCCTCTTCCTTTTTTTTCTTTTCTTTTTTTTTCTTCTTTCCTTCTTCTTTCTTTCCCCCCCCCCCGTCTTTTACCTTTTGGTCTATGGAGCTTATTTAGTTGCACAAGCAGCTGTTCATCCAGAGGGCTACTGCTTTGGACCATGCCAGAGCCTTAGTTCAATCTCTCAGCGCTCCACAACAATGCTCATTTTTTATGCTGTTTTGAGTCTGAAAGCAAAAGAGTCTTGAAAAGGTTAGATTAAGATGTGTCTTAAGGAAAGCTATACTAATATTGGACAGGGTCATTGCATATGCTTGGGCTATGTGCAATAAAGCTGAAACGTAAATCCCCTCCATATAAAGGAAGGAAGCTGTGGGACACCTACCTGAGCTTTAAGCATAACAGAAGACTACAGCTAAGCATTACTCTTCCTCTGGGCTCCAGTGCGTGTGCATCTGTGTGAGCATATACGCCTGCATGTGCAACCTCCAAAACTTCTGACTTTCGCCGAGGTGTTCCCCCCCCCCCCCCTTTTTTTTTTTCTTTCTTGGATAAAACGGGAATGCAAACTTTTTCAAAGTAGCAAAAGGCTTCACTGTAATAGTTTAATTTTCCAGTAATGTGACAAAGTTTATTGGATTTGTGTGTATAATTATGGAATGGATTAGCCGAGTTTGGTTCAGTGCATCTGATTATTTTCTGGCCTTTAGGGAAATGCGCTAAAACCCTAATATGTCCACTACCCCCAAGCGGTCTCTTTTTGAAGGCGCCGCACAAAATGTGGTCTCTACTAGCGTTCAGCCTCCAAGGATCTTCAGTGAGAGACATTATTCTTGGAATATCCAATTAATTCCACGGGCAGTGATCAGTTAGCGCTTCTTCTTCCTTTCTCGCCATTTGAAATGCTAACACAATGAATATTTTCTCATTGGTCTGCGTCCCTCGGCTAAGCTGTTGCCGCGGGCTGAGAATTTCATCGACTGATGAGACCAGAGGCTGCGCCGATAAAAGGTTACAGTACGTGATTTGCATGCCAAGTGGGGTTTGGTTTCATGAACTTAAAAGTTCTTTAACTTTTATTTGACTTTTTTTCTTTTGTACGTAGGTGAGGGTTGTTGGAATTTTTTTTTCCCAAATTTTCTGTTTTGTTTCCCAAAAAAATCACTTAAATTAGCAGTTAGTGCACATTACAGTTTTGGTTTGGACCCTCTTAAGCAAACAGGTATGAAACGTGAAATCTTTTGTACAAATGAAACAAAACTAAATGTCTGCTCCAATCAATGAAAACTTGGGCTTAAAAAAAGGCTTAAAAATTGTAAGAGGTTTCCAAACAGATCTGGCCAAGTCCAACGTTTCCATTTTCTCTTATAGCGCAGTGTCGGAGTATATTTTTGACTAGGCTTTAATTCCTTCGGCAATTGCAGTACGTTCTGTGAGGCGTAACAGAATGAAAGTAATATATTTGGCTTTTGTACATATTAAAAGAGGGAAATCTCCATGTCTTTTGAGGGATGGGAATCGGAGCCATGGGTTAAAACGACACTAGCACGTTCCTGGAGAGTGATTAAGATAGACTGTTTGGCGCAGTTATTGAATGGTAAGTTGGTGGAAGTTCTTGAAGTATTAATTATGTTCCATCAAGCACGAGCAAAGATTCCAACAGCAAAACAAGGAAGCTGTTATCTTTGTCTTCAGCACAGCGTTTTGCACAATTGCCTGTGCAATTCAATCTGAAATGTTGGCCATGCCAGCTAAGATGGGGTTCCAGGACTTAACGATGCTGTGATCCTAGGATAAACGAGCCGATCCTAAAAGTTAGAGGTAAACGAAATTGAAACAAAGCAACTACCGCACGTCAAATGCAGGCTTTTATGATTCGGTGAGGGTGAAGGAAGGTGGTGCTGAAATAAAACCACGCACAGAAGGTCTGTGCTCTGTGTTGTTCTTGACTTGCAGAATGTCTTAGATGTACGTTCTAAGCCGTTGACAAACTTTGTTGGTTTAGAGATGTGACGGATGTATTTTCTGATCTGAGAAGTATTTGGGGGATAGAGGTAATTTTTTTTTCATCCTCTTCCCCCCCCCCCCCCCAAAAAAAAAGAGGGGGGGGGGAGCATCAGACTTCTGTGCGACTCTAATCTTAGAGGCTGGATAATACGGTTGGAGATTTGACATATTCCTACTGAATAAAAATCAGGAGACCCTTACCAAAATTGTCAGCAAAAGGGACTGGCAGAACTAAGTACGGAGCGGGGTGGGGGTTTTTTTTCTCCCCTTCCTTTCCCTAGCTGTCTAGGAGGAGTAAAGCAGGTGGCTCCCCGTGGCTGACTTTTCATGACAACATGCCATTAGAAATTGCGGTCCTGTTGATCAATCCACTCGACATGACAGCTTTGCCGCAAGGCCTGGCTCTTTGAGCACCAGCGCTCTGGCTTTTCCCTCCTTTTTTCCTGCACTAATTGGTGAAAGTTTTTACTGTGCTTGTGGCATAGGAAATTCTTTTGAACATTGTCACAATCAAGTGTTGACTTCTTTAGAATTGCAAGTAGGTTAAGTGAGTATCAACATTAAAAAAAAAAAAATCCACAAAAGGTATTACTATTGAAATTTTATTAAAGTAAAATTAGGAAAACACACTGAATTATAAAAAAAAAAATTATGTGGAGGAGTCAATTAAAATAACGTTCCTTTTCAGCTTTGTGTAGCCAAAGATGCTACCATGTTTGTGTCTCAAAAAGTAAAAAGGAAGAGACAAATTTAGAGTTCTTATTTTCTTTTTTGCTTAGTCGGAAGCACAGAACCGAGACATATCTTTCAGCTTAAATATACACAAATGGCTGCATCTTAATACCTGAAAATTTAATAGATAAAGTGGGTTTTTCATGTGATTTAAGATGCTTTAAAGCATTATGCATCAAATAAGATATCTTAGCAAATTCTGTTTCTTAAAAAACAGAAAAGAAAAAATGTAAGTGCAGTATTCAGGAGGAGGAGGATAGCTATGTGTTCGCACACAGCATGGGTAAGCTAATTGAGCATTTGTGCAGTTCTTCCATCAGAAATGCAGTTGGGAAACTTCTGTAACAGGTTTTGTGAGAAACTCCCTCGGCTGAAGATGGGATTATTGATGTTTGCAGATAAAAGTTTATTAAAACATTGAATACTTGTTGACAAATTCAGGTGAAGATTCAAAAAATGTTTATAAAATATTATTATTAATGAGGAAAACAATCAACTTCTATTAAAGGAAAATATTTTCATTCAGTGCTTTTGTTTAAAATGTACCTTTTTATTATTACAGGTAGAATTTTTGTTCTTAGTTTTGCAGGTTGCTGTGTGTTCATCCCTAAAAATGAAATCTCTTTCTTTTTGCCATTCATAAATCTAGGAAAACCTTATTGTTAGTTGACGCAATTTCAGAGATGCGGGTGTTTTTAAAATAATCTGTGCAACTGCGCTGCGAGGATTTGTAGAATGAACACAGGAAAGAAATCGGGAGAGAATGAGTGACAAAGAACGAGAGAAAGGGATATCTAAAGCGTGGAGGTGGCTTTTCTTTAATAATGCATACGTAGCAATAGGGGACTTTGGATAGAATTCTCTCAGCTCTCTTAAACCCAATCTAAGGTTAATTTATAATAAATAATTATAGTTTTAGCAGCAAAATGAGACCCTGTGAAGCTGAGAGGGAAAGGCAGTAAAACAGTTTTAAAAGCTGAACGTGCTCATGGTTTCTGTTGCAACTGTAATAGCTACGACTATATTTTTTTTGTAGATCAGACATTGACACCGAAAGAAGCATAAATTCATATAATTAATTTTGCCATTGTAAAAATCATTTGCTAAAATTTGCATTATTAACATTATCAAGTCACTGGTTGGTGAGACATCAGACATGACGAGTGAGAAGGGCAGCTTAGGGAGAATTGGGCTTTAAACCCTCAGCAGATCGGAGTTAGGATCAAAGGCGCTTGTTTTATGTGGCTGTGTGACACTTTGAAGTCTTGACTGCACCTACAGCACTCATTTCATCAGGTTCACTGGTGTCTTAATAGCAGATCAATAAGTTTCAAAGTCGGAGAGTTAATTTGATACTAGTGCTGATGTGGTCGTGCTGGGGAAGCAGAGAGAGGCAGGCAGAGAAAGCAAGCCTATTAACCATCCTGATAGGGAGAGGTGTGTACCGGTGTTGATGGGTACCCGTAAAAATCCAAACTGTAAATACTGACCTTAAATTTGAAAGCTCCCCGTACTAAAGGCATCGAGGTGTTTATATTATTGAAAGAGATCGTATGCAAGAGAGGTTGCTGTGCTAGCACCGTTCTCCAGCCAAGCAATGCGAAGTTGTGAGAAAGTTCCCCCAGTAAGAAGAATAAATGCATATTCCTGAGCCCCTAAAGCATCACATCCTTTGGTGATATTTCCTGCATCAAGCTGCCTACCTCTGCCCCCACCCCAAGTAAAAATAAAGACATATATATGGGAGGGGGGGAAGGGGGAGAGAGAGAGAGAAAACACAGTGGGCAACACGTTATAATAGCTGTTCATTCTTTTTTCTCATCCTTTGCCAGCTTGTTTGCTTTCCTGCTGTAATGCAAATAGTTCACAAGAAAATGGATGCATTTTTAGATGAAGTGGGGTCAGTGACACTTTGTTTTCCTACCGGGTATATTTAAACATAAATCTATATATAACTATCAATATATCTACATTGTCCTCCGCCGCCACTTTTTACAGGTCCTGTGATGATGTAACTCATCAGTCCCAGACTGCTTTTATTTCCAGGGCAAAATTTCGTCTCCTTTCAAATGAATTTGGCCGTGTTAAAAACCGCTTCTCCTGAATTCTCCGTGCCGCTTCTTCTCCCCCAGTGAATCATGAAACCAGGGATTATTTATTCAGTTTATTCGGTTTATGCGGGTGCCGGACAGCTCCGCGTAACACAAAAAAATAAAGAAGAAAAAAAGAAAAAAACTTCTGTGGGATGTAAACATACCAGAGGCCAGTAGCTATTTAAAGAACAACAAAACTGTGCTAAAGAAGTGCAGGACTTTCTTTTCTCTTTTTTTTCCAGGCGTTTTTTTCCCTCTCTTAGGATGGCGTAATAGTGGGGGACCAGGGGTAAATATAGTTGATGCAAACCATGCAAATTGTGTGCACAGACATAGAGACGCTGAACCCCCC
>NW_008824986.1:16521967-16538488 GCF_000699105.1 Pygoscelis adeliae | reverse complement strand
CCGGCCGGTGGGGGCTGCCGCGGGAAATCGCACGTGTGACAAAGGCGGCCGCTGGAGTGTGGTGGCTGCTCTGAATAGAGGGAGGGAAGGCAATTAGTTGCCGTGTTGTTGGGGCTTTTTACTTGTCAAACTGGAGCCTCGTTGCTTTTGTTATTGCCGTGTAAAGGGAAATCGCGGGGTTTTGTTTTGGTATTAAGGGCCTTAAAGGTTGCTGGCTGACACTTTGCACGCGAAGGCCAGAGCAGTGCGGGGAGAGGGGGGACGGTGCTCGGGCGGACAGAAAACGCACAGATTTTTCCCCCTGCTTGCTTCGTCTGCTGTTTTTTTTTTTTTTTTTTTTCGTTTTTCCGGGTCCTAGGTGCCAGCTTTGCGTTTTGTTTCGGTTTGTTTTTTTCTTTAGCCCGCAGCCTTCACAGATTAAACTGCCACGTAAAAAACAAACCTGAAACCACTCAAGGTCTCGCTGTTTGAAACAGTTTTGATTTTTTTCCTATAGTCCTGTTGTTTCGTTCTTTGGGGGCGAGGGGGGGTGAACTTGCTCGTGTGAGACACCCAGATGTGCACGGGGAAGACAAGTGTTTGCAACTGGTCTCCTTCAGTGCCTCGTCTGCAGCAGCGTCTGTCCCACATGGCGATCGCTCTCCCTGCATGCAGCATCCATCAGCATTAACAAACTCGCTTGGAAAGTGAGGAGGGGAAGAACGCGGCCACGGTTTCCCAATTATTCCCCGTCAAACCGCCCTGTGTGGCTCTTGCCCCTGTTGCAGAGTAACTACTTTGCAACTTCAGGGAAAGGGATAAATAAGAGATGAGAAACTGACTCTTGGCGAACTTGGATGCTGCAGTTTGCGCTCAGTACCCGACTCAGATTTAGGAAGCGGGCGTCTCGCCACTCTCGTAGGCGAGAGCGAGGTGCAGGGGAGAAGGCTTTGCCCTTGCTCAGTTCAACGATGCTCTCTGGGTACCCTTGTTTATTCTCACTTAGGAGCAGCTTGGGAAAATACAATAGCCAGGGAACTGTAACGTTAGCGATCTTGAAGCTCATCTTGCATTGCTTTTACAGTGGGGTCAGTGGTTTACAGAAATATTAAATGCTAAAGTAAAAGTGGGGGGAGGGAGAGACCAGAGCTAATGGTAAAAGTCTGCCAAGTGTCACCTCAGTGTTACAATGACAAGAAAATATACTATCCTTACAGCTCTCCCCCTAAGAAATTTGTTTTGAGGGATTTGACAATCTTGCAGATAAAGTGACTGCTTGCTACACTTAACTGATCATGCTCCCTCACGGCCGGCCGGCATTTCCTCGCTGCACTTAGTAATACCTGTGCAACCTGGGTTGTAGTAGCATTGTCATTGATTTCCAAGGTAACTGCTTTTTAGCTCTTCTGAGCAGACCTACCTGCGTAGGGGGGGGAAAGTCTTTTCCCCGCTCCCTGGAAGGATGATGGTAAAGTGCTATGTCGGAAAAGAGAGGAGGCTTCTCTAAATTTTGATAACCGCAGCTGACAATTTAGAAATAAGACAGTTCTCGCAGCCAACATGACAGTGGATTTTGGGCATTCAGAAAACACCAGGCCAAAAAACTGGAGACATCTTGATCTTTTAAGACAGCTTTTCCACTACTTTAAGTGAAGGGGGGGAGCGGGGAAAGAAAAAGAGAGAGAAAAGCTGCAAGGAAAATAATACAAAGCCAGCACAATTGGCATCTCGACAGTAAAGAAAAAAGTTTTTGAGGTTAAGAGAAGGAAAGACAAAGCTGTTATGTACCCGCGGGATGCAATTTTAGTGGGAATGGAAGATTTGAGTGGTAAAGGAGGAGCGCTTGCCTCTGGGTTCTCTCTCTTCCAGCAGTTCGGCTGCTGGCATCTCAATTTGAATTGCTGGGTGAGTAGCACTTTCTGTGTGCGCGCTTTCCGTCTTGACCGTTGAACTTCTGATGTGACTTCTCTCCCTCTCTCCCTCTCCTTTTCTTTCCTCCTGTGTGGAATAAAAAAAAGGGGGAGGGGGGGGAGAAATCAAGCAAGCATCTCCAGCTGTGACCTTTGTTAGCGACGCTGATTTTATGTATTTATTTTATGGTAATCATCTTTTTTGGTAGGGGGAAGCGCAACTTTTCGATGACACTTTAATTTTACAGCAGAGGCGAGGAGCGAGTGGCAGAGTGCCGTTTTGTCGAGACACAATGGTGCAGCGGGGCAGAGTTGTTGCACTCCTCCTCTTTGCCCTTCCCTCTGCCTGATTTTGGGGTTTGGTTTACAGAAAAGGGGGGGGGGGGGAATTTTTTGTCTTGGGTTTCAGAGCCTGATGAACAGCAGGTTTCAGGGGCTGATTTCTGGATGCTGAACAATGGTTACCAGCGAGGGAGAAGTGTGTGCGCGTGTATTAGCTGTGCATTACATCCGCAGTCATACATTCACACAGTGACCATGACATCACTAGCTTTGCTTTTCTTTTCTTTTTCTCCTTTGGGGTGGAGGGGGCCACTTCAAAGCTTTCTTCAGTTCAGTACGATATTTCCTTAACTCTGAAACCATGAAGGTAAAAATGTTTGGGGTTTTTTTTTTTAAAGGAGAAAAAGTTGGTTTGTAGCAGGGCACATACATTACAGTTACGGGGGGTTTGGAGACGGAATGGTTTAACTCTTGTCATACACAAAATGAGATTTTTTTTAATTATTATTAAGAATAGTATGTAGTAGTTTTTAATTGGGTGCTTTTGATCCTGTGTTTGGTTGACAGTTAAATTTTCTGAATTCTTCAGAAAGCTCAGCTGTAATGTGAAAGATGAAAATTTTAGGGGCATTACATAAAAATTATTTCACCCAGTGATAAAGGTATATGAAAAATAATACTGAATGTTGATAAATATGTGATAATGTGTTTCGACACAGTGGTTCTGTGTTCGTTATCAGAAGTCCATGAGACTTTTTTTCTCCTATTAATATATATTACAGAAAGTAAACCTACCCTTCAGCCAATTCTGTACATTGCCCATAATTATACACAGAAAATAAGAATGTATTTAAGAATTTTAGAAAGCATCGCATTTTCACCGGAGGTTTTGTGGGAATCTTTGAGTTTTCTGCTGTTTTCTTTTCTAACTCTGCCAAGCTTGCTTAGAGAGTCACTTGATCCAGGAGGAGGATTTCTATCACTTCAGTACTCTGTGATACCTTTGCCTGAGTAGCTTAGTTGATTTATTTGCCTTTTCTTGTATAAAACAAGGCATAAAATTCTGTAGAATTCATCTAAAATGAATTAATCTGAAAGGACAGTTATTTAGATGTTTCTTCTTTCACTGCATGTTGTTGCATACGCAGGTTTTACACAGCTGGTGATGAGATCTTGTAAGCCTTTTACCTCTAGAGGAATTCTTTTTGTTGGGACTTGGGGCGAAAGGCCTGACAGCGCTGTATAAATATACCTGTTTCTTTTCTTCCAAAATATTTGCAAGGTGTTTCAGTTCTGTTGTGCATTTAACATCATGTTTTTAGGGAAACTTTGTTGAATTTATTCAAGAAATAATTGATCTGGAGTTACTTAATTTCATCGCTCAATTGTTTTGTGGCGGCGTGTGTTTTTAGCACATTAAAAAATGAAAACATTTTTTAGAGGTTTTTTATTTGTTAAGCTGTTTAATATACATTTGCTAGATATATTGTGTATTGGTATTCAGCACAGTCCGCTATAATTTGTGAATACTGCATTTTAAAAAGCTGTACTGAAAACTTGGCATTGTATATTAAGTCATGTATGTGCATGTTAATTTTTTAATAATGCTGTTATTACTGAAATTGCCGAATACAAAAGGGTATAGGCATGCATGCTAATTTTTTTTAATTTCTTGCCGTTTTTTAACAGCCTCACATTCAAGTTCTTACTGTAGACAGAAGTCACAGATACCCTAACAAAATCGGTGGAGCTATTTCTCCTACAGTAGATGTCTGTCTAGTGCTGAAATATGCAATTTATATGCAAGAATTAAAGCTGTTTATAACATGGCATTTTAGAGAATGCTAGGCAGTAAGTAAAATTGCATTAGTAGGTGTTCATACAAAGCACATAACAAGTAAGGTTTATCAGGGCAATTATAAGCACTCTCTCGCTTATATTCGCTTCTCCCTTCCTCCCATCTTTTCTGAATTTTGTGCTTGCATTATTGCTCTACATCTCTCCCCTCTCCACCCCCTTTATGTTCAGGGCCGTTTCCTGAAGACCTGCTCAGGTTTCACCAGTCTCTTTGCTCAGTGGTGGTGTATACAGCACACCTTGTACTGGTACTGCTTAAGACAACAGTGGGTTTTGGTTTTAGTCTAACGTATGACAAGTCTTTCCGCTTTTTGCCTTGTTAGGCATGAACGAAGGCTTGCTTGCTCTGAAGAGAGAATATCTGTCTAGTAATTAACTAAAGTATGCGAAGAAAGCACCGAGTATTTGTCAGGTTGGGGAAGAAACTGTGCCTCTCCTTTTGTAATGGAAGAAATAGATCTGGGCATCTTGATGCCTGAAACTTGAAGAGTCTAAGCACTACCCTGTCCTTCCCGTACGGGGAAATCCACCTGTTGATCAAATCATCTCTAATTTTGAGATACAGTGTAAGGCTTGGCTGGATACGTGCAGGCCACAGGTTCTGGGCTATAGGGTGGGGTAACTCTGGTGTCCAAATTTGTATGTCAAGATCAGGCAGAGCAGATGCAGCAGAGTGCTTTCTCATTATCAATAAAGCATTAAGAGAATGAGTGAGGTAAAATCTAACTGGCATCAATGTAATTTCAAGTGATGCTGAAGGATCTCAAAATATACAGCTGTGTCTAAGCAGGTGCTTGTCTGGGTCTGACCTGACAGAGTAACACCACATCGTCCAAGGATGCAGCACTTAACTTGTATGTAAAACCCCAAGTTTCTTTTTTTCACTTAAAAAAACAAAAAACACCCCAAATACCATAGCAGTAAGATTATAGTCCACAACAGCTCTGAAAGCAAAGTGTGAGCGCATGTAATACTAACGTTTTACTACTAGTGTTTTTAATTCTCCTGCATAAGAACTAACAGGCAGTAATTAGATCGCTAAACTCCAGTTATTTCCCTTTTACGCTAGAGGATTTGGCGTATGCTAATTGTCACCAGATCATTTCACATAATTGCCTTTTGGCGAAATTAAGTGGAAATTTCCTGAACATCTTAAGCCCTTGCTTCCCCACCCCCTCCCCTCAGTACCTTCGCTCCCTTACAGGAAGGATGCCGAAGATGTCAAGCACGGTGGCTTAGTGCTCCTGTATGCAGGGGGCACTTCGTCATAGTTAAAGGGGGGGAAGAAAACGATTCTTTTCTTGAATGAATTGCTGGACACTTAAAGCCAGGAAGCTGATTTTATTGTTTTGTCTCAGAGATTGCTATTAGAGCACAGGAATTTTTTTTTTTTTTTTTTTTTTTTTGGAAAGCTGGCAGTACTTGCAGGAGCAGGCGCTCGCTGGCCTGGGAGGTGGTCAGGGAGGGAGGGGGAAGAAGCAGAGGGATGCAAAAGTGTCATGTCCCCTGCTTTTTTTCCTTTTTTTAATTGAGGGGAGGATAGTGGTTTGTTTTTTGTGGGGGTTTTTTTGTTGTTTTTTGTTTTTTGGGGGTTTTTTTTGTCAAGCTCTGACTGGGGGGGTATTGTCCCAGCACATGGTTGTCCATGCTCCTGTCATCATTTGTGTGAGAGAAGAAAATGAGCCTTTTTCTAGCAGGGTGAGTTGTGATTATCAATGGAGGCCTTGTCTCCCGCTACAATGGGCAGTTAGCTTAGGGCAGGACCTTAGGCAGAAATCAGCTACATTAAACTGTGAAAGGGCTCAGGCCACTGTATCAGCCATAATGGAGCAAGGGGAAGTAGTTTTCAGGAGAAAAAGCTTAGTCAGGTGTGAAAGCATCCTTAAAAAAATAAACTGTGACTCCACTAGCTAAATGGAGCTGGGTAAAATTAAATCTTCAATTTTTTTCAGGGAGTGCTCCATCACTGGCATTGAATTTTTATGCTTGGTAAGGGGATAAGGACCAAGTTACACCTAGCTGGTGGGTTTGGTTGGCTTTAGCTTTTCAGTTAACCTGAATGGTTTGCAGTTTCCTTGCTGAAGTTTGGGGTACCACCCAGAGGGGCTGCTGATGTGGGTGATCCCCGGGGCCAGAGTGGTGCTTACTGTGATGGGTGCTCTTCTTTGGTGTTGGTGACCCTGGCTGGAAACGGAAGAATATTACAATATTTGCAGCAATATTTTGAGATTTGCCTTTTCTTGCAACTTAGTTTCCTGATTTGGGGGGGGGCGGGTCATTTCTAGGCCAGAACCAAGGAGAGATCAACCTTTGGAAAAAAAGAAACTCTCCTCTTGCGAGCATCTCTGGAGCTGCAGCGCTGGCCATAGTCAGCATAACTGCAACAGCACCATCTGGAAAATACAGGGAGACAAGTTACAAACCTATCTTTTAATGTGGACTGGTATTGAATGATACCCTTTGCTTAGCCCAGGGAGCAACTCCAGGAGGGCCTGCTAATTCAAGACCACTGTCGACCTCCTGCATCCACCCTGGAGGAGGGGAAAAGGCTGACAAACCCGCTTCTGTGCTGCTTTTGTTTTATTGTATTAGGCTCATAAAGGCACTTTCAGGCCCATCTTTCTTCATCAGAAAGGAAAAGCAATGGGGAAACAAGGACATGGCAAAAAAGACAGGCGGAGCTCTAGCTCCGTTTGTTTTCAGTGTCTGTTGATTAATAGGTTTTAAGGTGGGTGGTGAGCTCTCATTCCTCCTCTGTTACCCTTAGTGGAGGAAGGGGAGGGGGCTGTGGGGATCCAGGGTGCAAATGCCTGATCAGTCCCTCCCTTGCCACGTTCCCGGTTGTGGGTGGTTGGGGGGTGCCCGGCGAGCGGCAGCCCTTCCCTGCCTCATGAGCAGGGCTTAAGGCTTTAAGTACACTTAAAAGGTCTCCCTGGGTCGGGGAAGGGGGTCCCTTCCTGGCTGTGGCTGCGGGAGCTGTGCCGGCGGCCGTAAGAGTTTCAGGTTGTGCTGGGGCAGGAGCATCCCCCCTGCCCTGCCCTTGGCTGCTCAGCCGGGGATGCATCAGAGTGGGGTCTCCCGCTGGCCGTTCATCTGAGGCCGAAGGCTTTGGCCGCTGTGATTGCTGCAATGGCATGATGGCTTGTTTTCAGCCCGGGTGGCTTTTTTTGCAGACCTGCTTCTACTAAAACCACGTTATGCCAGTGAGGACAAATCCTCTGGCCTCTCTGGCATGTTTTCCTCTGACTTTGAGTTGATACCATGTTTTTATTACCAAAGCCAAACAAGCTATGAATTTGCAAACAGAATTTGCAGTAACAAACTCTTCCTATTTAAAGGTCGGTTTCTCTTGTGTGTTCAACAATACAATGTTTCATCTCCTGCAAGTCTTATGTTGCTTTCAGAGACTTAGGAACTATTGATTTATACAGCATGTATTAACTTCTTCAATAAATGGGGAGTATTCATCAGTGGGGTGTATTAAATTGGGCTGTATATGCATAGAAGTATCTTTCATCCTGTTAATGAAATGTCCTTACCATGCAACAAAGACTAATACGCAGCAATTTATACACACAATCCCCTGCAGTTTAAACCTGAAGTTCAGATATTTTTTTTGTTCCCTAAAGGCACCTATTGGAATTTAGGCTAAAGGGATCTCAGTATCCCTCTCAAACATATATCAGTCCAAAATTTGTTGTGGGTTTTGGGTTTTTTTTTCATTCCAGAGCTCCATTATTGTTTAAAGTCATCTGTGTTTAAACACTCCCAGAAGCATTTCAAATTCATATAGAGAGATTTAGTAGTTGAGTCCCTATGGGGACAATTTCCTCTGGTTTGCTTCAGGCAGGGGTTATCAAGAAAAGCAAACTTCTGTTGTTTTTTTGCAATTCTTTACCATGTCCTCTAACCCAGCATATGAGACCCCAGCTTTCAGTGGAGAGGAGTGATTTATCAGCAGATGACTTGGTACTTTGTAGATGCTGGGATTTCTCTCCAGAAACCTCCACTTGGTCCCGTCCTATTACCGCATGCCCTGATGCTAATCTGTGCGTACCAGTGCAGCTCTTCTTTCTGTGCCTGACATAGCCATAAATGGAGTTCTTCAAGTTGCCAGAGAAATTCCTGCATCTCACAATGGCTTTTAGCTTAAAACTACCCTTGATAAAGTACTTGCAAATATATATTGGAGAAGGGCCTTTTGCAGAGGGATGGCTAAGGTCATCTAATAGGTGTCTCCTATTGATGGCTTCTGTGGTTTACCTTTCATTGCCAGTGGATGGGGTTAGGACCACACTTGTTACTCAGGCAGAGCTCCCATTGACTTCAAAGGAGGATGTATGTGCGGGATTAATCCTGCTCTTTCCCAGCTAGTCCTTTCTTTCTCTCTTTTCCAAGGAAGCTTAGTTAACTTCAGGAATGCTGCTTTTAAAGAGCAGCTTATTTAGCATATCATGCATGATCAGCTCGGCTTGCGAATTGTGCGTGCTATTCTGAGCGGAGTTACCGTCCCTTTTCCCAGTGTGTGATAAACAGTGCAAAACAGAATACAAACCTAGCCCAGGGTAGTGATACGGATGCAGACTGATTTGCAGGGGCAATGGATCACACTCCTCTGTCCTGGAGAGCATATTTTTGAGCATGTAGATGACAATTTCCCCCTTTCCCCTGGTACATTCTCCCCACACCCACACCTCTGCTCCAGCATCATCAGAGTGGCAAAAAAGTATCCTACCCTTACATCCAGTACCTTTATATGAATTGTCTGTTTGACTGCAGGGCAGTCACCCAAAAAAAAATTACTTACCTGGGGAAAAGGTTGCAGACTAAGGTTCAAACTCTTGGTTGTTGATTTATAATTTTTTTTCTCCTTTTGCTTTTTATTCTTCTCTGAAAGGTGTTCAGTAAAATACATAATAATTTAGCACTCAGGCCATTTTGTGGAGATATTGCAGGGGGTCTTGGTATATCAAAGCAGTGGGTGGTAGTTTCCCACAGTTTACATATAACCCCCTATGGTATATCTGGCTTTGGTGTAACAGGCATGTAAGTCCAGCTTTCCTCTCACGTGTTGTTTTTTGTTTGTCGGCTTAAGTTCGACTCTCTAATGTTATTCTGTCACTTTTTTTTTTTTTAACTAACCGGTTCCAGTTTCTATAAAAATAAGCTCTCCGTGGAAGACAACCCTCAATGTCTGTCAGGATCTGGGTGAAGGTTTTTTTGCAGTGATGTGAAGATAGAGTTGGGAGAGCACAGAGCTACAGCAGCTACAAGCCACACTGTGGGTCACCTAATAGCAAGAGTTCACAAAATTCTTGGCCAGCAAAAATCACTCTTACTGGGAATGATTGTTTTTTGTGAACCAGATCAAGTGGTCATTTGACATACAATGTCATGTGTTGTTGAGTAGATGCCTGCTAGTTTGCATGGTGTGTGATACGATGTGTTAACATGAAGCCCTTGCCAAACCTTTCAGATACTTTCGGACTGCTTGGGTTGGTTCATTTGGAAGAGGACAGATTTTGGGTTAGAGCATCTCCTTTGGCTTTTTGAATTAAGGGACTGAATCCCCATAGCTCCTCTGATGTGAAACCATTACGGATCTGTGCAGCCAAAAGTTGTCCTTGATTGTACAGCTGGCAGAAGACTTGACCTACAGCCCAGCCAACACAGCGTACTGTAATTCATAGCATTGGCTGTCATGACCATGCTCTGTGCTGCGTGGTGGCCGCTTGATGTGGGACTCTCCTGCGTGTGTTGTTAGAGGGGAATCATTCCGTGTAAGGGCTGCGAAAACAAATACACATGGTAAAAGTTGTGGGAAGCATAAGCACTGCTCTTTGGCTTGCTTCTCTTGGATGCACACTTTTTTCTGCATGTTATCAAAGGGGTGAGTCAAATACCTATGTACGGTTGGGGCTGGGGGAGCCTCCCGGGGTGGGTGAGGCTGGAAGAGCTGAAGGTGAAGCTTTGCTGTGTCTTGACCAAAGCATGATGGAGCGGCTTCTTGTTTGTTTTGGGGAAGACTGACGTTCCTTTTCCTCCTAGCTCTCAGTCTGTCTTCTCTCTTCCTTCCCCCCAGTCTAGATACTCATTCCCAAAGAATAAGTGAATTTTTTTTCAAATGCTTTTAAGGGAAGCTAGAAGTGTTCAAACCGAGATCAGATAATAATTTGTCTGAAATGGTGCAGTGAGGGTGCGTGTGTTTGGGGGTGCTGGGGAGCGAGTGGTGGGGTTGGAGCCATCCTCAGGCAGGAGGGCAAGCAGGAGAGCGCTGGCAGACCCTGAACGGCAGCGGCGCTATTGGGGGCCGCCGTGGTATCACTACTTTATTTTAATGTGATGCCTTTTACTTGATGTTAATGCAAGTTGTTCCTTACTTAAAGTAATAAAAGGAAATGAAGACACATTCTAAAATGAAACCTGACTCTAATCCATTCATCATCTAATACCAGCCTCTTTATCTTTGCTGGTACCTAATCTGGTTAAATGTCCCTGTTGTAGGATTTTAGTGAAAATCCTCTATGGGGAATAGGGTTTTTTGCAATTGGATTACTCACAGTAAATGGTCCAGCAGTTCGCTTGTTTCAGCTTAATTTTTTCTTTGTGATCTTGTAAGGGTAAGTTACAGTTCAGCCTGCCTTTTCCTTTCATTCATTCACTCCTTTTTTTTTTTCTTGTTGTTAAGAAAAAGATTCCCCCCTGCCCCCCGAGCTAGGAATGTGACAGGGAAAACCTCATGATATCTGCATGATTATTTTTCCCCCACAAGGGTGTTAATTTCAATGGCTTTATCTGTGGTTTTGCCATTATTTATATAGCTGAATATTTTAGTATCCTAATTCATCAGTATCCAGTTTCCATTTATTAGCACTCTCATGAATTGATAATTAATCAGTTCTTCTAAAATATATATATATAAAAAATATGCAGGTGATCGCTTGTCAGCTTAAGGCTTGCTGATGAAGGGAATACTCTAGCACTACAAAGGCTTTTTATCTGGAGTATTTGCAATGAGCGGTAAAATGCAGAACTGAAAGTGAGGACAGGAAGGGGAAAGGAAAAGACCTACCAGGTCAGTGAGCACCTGGGTCTCGTGCTAATTAAATGGGGGACTCTGTCAGCCCCTCACTGAGGAGTCTGCCTGCATCTTGGAGGTGAAGCGTAAGATTATAAACTAAAAAGGAAAGATTTTAAAGAATTGCTGTTGCTCCGTACAGGAGCACAACAGGTCAAAAAGATTAAAGAAACTCAAGAGCAAGGAAAGCATGTGAGGAGGTTTTAAGCAAGAGAGTGGGAAAACTGCAAGGGTGATGCCGAGAAGGGATCTGGAAAAGTCCGAGGACCGTGTTGAAATCCTGGGTACTCAGATTTCTGTATGCCATGCCTTGTGCTGCAGTGGGGAGTACCTGGCACTCCTCTAACGCTGTCAACCTTTTTCTCTTGACAGTCTAACAAAGTGCCAGTTGTGCAGCACCCACACCATGTACACCCTCTTACACCGCTTATCACGTACAGCAATGAGCACTTCACACCGGGAAACCCTCCTCCACACTTACCAGCCGACGTAGATCCCAAAACAGGTAGGTGGGAAATAGTGTGGGGCTTTTTGAGAGTGGGTGTGTGGATCTTTCCATTTTGCGTATTAGGGGGAAGGAGTGCGAGAGGAAGGATTTCCTATGCTGGAGCACCAAAGGGGGCATGTAAAATGTCACACGCATGCAAGAACCCAGACAAAATAGTTTCTTTTTAAGCCAATTAGGCTTCAGAAGGAAACCTACTGGGTGAATTTTCATAAAGCTTCTGCAGGGTGATACCAGAGTTGCCTGTGTGAGGTTGTTTGCAGGTGTATTTCTTTGCAAGCATGATACCCCAGCTAGTAGTTCGATCTACCAAGTGCTTGGTTTGCATGCACAACCCAGAGTTAAACATGTG
Source organism: Pygoscelis adeliae (assembly GCF_000699105.1). Taxonomy (NCBI): domain Eukaryota; kingdom Metazoa; phylum Chordata; class Aves; order Sphenisciformes; family Spheniscidae; genus Pygoscelis; species Pygoscelis adeliae. The sequence goes on along the minus strand of NW_008824986.1, from coordinate 16,526,525 downwards.
CGTTCTGTGATCTGCACTTACAAATTGCAGCTGGAATTTTAAAGGTGGTGGGTTATGACCAGTTTCAAAATGAATCTCTCTTAATTCCCCAAATCCCATTGTTTCTGTGTCAGGAGTTCAGCCATTTTTCTCCTATAATGTTGAATTTTCATCCACTCTTAACTACTTAGCTCCAGCTCTACACTTGCAACTCTTTTCCCCAATGTAAATCTGCCCAACTCTCAGTTCAGCCTGAAGGGCAGTCTTCTTGAATATAGAGCACCGCGTAAAACCCTGACTAGATTTATTGGTGTTACAGAGTAGAATTTACATGTTATTCTAACTTTTTAAGAGTCCCTGTTTAACCTGAGGGCTCAGAGAAGTCAAACAGTGTCAATCTTCTTTCTTCGGGCTGCACTGAGTTCCTAGTGACAGTGCTTTTGTTTTTGTTAATCCAAATCCCAGCTAGTTAATTGGAAAGTACATCAGAAACTGAATTCACGTCAAAGGAATTGCTCTATGTCAGCCCTAATGTATGCAGATAATTTATCTAAACTCCAGCCCTTGAATGAGGCTGTGCATTAGCTGGTTTTCACTCCCTACGCTTCAACTGGGGCCCCCTTTTAATTGTGCTTAATGCTAACTTCACATGGCTTAAAAGGAATCCATCTCGCCATCCCTGGGTATTGCAAGTGAATGGCATAGTCAACCTCTCATTTAAATAATGGTAGTACAGGGAATAGCTTTTAAATGGTTATCGTAAAACATATGATTAACGTCTGTGGACTGTTTACTTTTCTTCTGTGAACATTCTTTCAAGTGTGCAAATAGCTCGCCGGATGGTTAAAGCCCAGTTAATCTGTTTGGGTTTTGTAATGGAGAAAAAGCAATGTCTGCATGAAAATGTCACACAAGGAGATTTAATTTAGAGATTAAAAGCTTCCCGAGTGACTTAAAAAAATAGTTTTTAGCCATGAATACAGTACCCCTTCCTTTTAATGCTCTCTGTTTTAATTTTGCTTCTGCTGTGTAATTGTGCACTGGCTTGTTAATTGAAAGACCCAGTCTTGTAACCCTTACTCCTCTGAGTAATTCCTACTTGTTCTTAAGGTAAGGAGCGTTAAGATTTAAGGCTTGTGTCTGGAGCTGTCTTCTGCTCTCCGAGTAGGAACTGCACCAGTTTCAGAGAGGATGGATGGGCTTTCTGTTCTCCCCTGCATGCCTTCAACATCTGCCCCTGGTTTTACCAAGCATTTCCAGGGGCTCTCACCTCCACCCCTAGGTTTTGGGAAAGGTTTCCTAGGTCTGCTCAAAAGCAAACTTTGTTTGCAATTATAATGACTTTGTAACTCATTTTGGAGGTTACTTTGGAATAACGCCATGCTATTGAGTACCCAGTCAACGTATGGGTAGGGCCTGTGCTCTTTTGGTGACTTTGAGACTAAAATAACCATGAAGTTGATACAGGGACCATCTTTCTGTTGGGCATTTAAGACAGCATCTAGCATAGCATCACACCAAAACTATAGCTGAGACTCCTAAATTCTCATCCTAAATAACAAAATAATTATCTCTGATTGGAGAGGTGACTGAGGGAGCAAATCACATCAATTTTTCTGGTTGAATCTCATTTAACAAGATGCCAAGAGGCTCACTTTATAAAATAAGACTGTGAAACAGCCTTTGGAAACCCAAAGTGAAGCCATGAGTATTGTAATAAAAATGAATAGATAGCAATTTAGAAACGTATGTGTTTTTTCCTTATATTTTATTTATTTCCACGTCTCAATCCTAACGCTGCTTTATGTTCTTCTTCCATAGGAATTCCAAGGCCTCCACATCCTCCAGATATATCTCCTTATTATCCGTTATCACCAGGCACTGTAGGACAAATCCCCCATCCGCTAGGATGGTTAGTACCACAGTAAGGAGTTCCATTTTTTTAATTTCCTTTTTCTTTTTTGATGTGTAAAATTTATGTTAAAAATCGTGTGTGTGCGCATGTGTGTGGCATTGAGATAAGTCTGTTTGCCAACTGCCACTTCATTGAGTGGTTATGAATTTACCCACCTCATGAAGATTAATTAAAACTTATGCCAGGTCATGTGGTCTTAAACAAACATGAGCAGTTGGACGCAGCTTTGCATGTCATCTCAACCAGCTGACAGCTTGTGAAGCGTGAATTTTTAAACCCTTCTGCAGAAATGTCCTTTTCTTGTTGATGCATTTACACTTCACCACGTGGGTTTTTCTCAGATCTGGTTTTCTGGGGGCTCAGGGTAGTTCTCATGGACTGTTTTTTACCAGGGCCATCCTCACTATAAATGTGCAATTTGAAATTTCATTGGCCTTCCTTGTTGAAACCCCTTTCGTTTTTCCTGTGAAACAGTAGAGCTTTACATCAGCCAGTGAGCAGCATTCCTGGTCGAGACGTGGCTGGGCAGTTGGCATCTAAGGAATGGAATTTTCTTGCAAACAAGAAAGAGGAATTAGTTTACTTTCAAACCGGCTAAGAAAAAGAGCCGTGGAAAGTTAGTTTGGGGTTTTGTTTTCTTTTCAGCTCCTCATATCCCACTTGCAGACCCTTGTTGGGTATGAGGTTCCCTCCAGCAATTAAGTCCTTATTTTCTTTTTTTTCTTATGTTGCTGTCTCTGCAATGGGTTTATAATGCACTTAAGCCCTGCTGAGGCCTTTTGTACAGTATATTTGATTTAAATACTTACAAAATACATTTGTATTGCTGGATGCAACAGTTCTCTGCATTATAAATCAAGACTATTACCCTATTTTTCTCACATAACAGGCTTCATCAATTTTGAGGAGATCATATTTCTTTAGAAATGAATTGCCCAAAGCTAGAAAAAGTTTGTTCCAGCTCGAGGTTGTTTGGCCAGCTGTGCTAAAATACCTCTTCACAAGTTTGCCCTCTGTAAGGAAATGGAGTTCGCACCCCGTAGGAGAGCAGGGCAGAGCAGGGGGTCCCCACACACACGCAGGTCTTGGGCAGGGAGGCGAATTAGTGTCAAAGGCTTTGGGGGCCTCTCAAGCACAGAAGTGTGGATGCAGGAGAGCTGGAGCTCAGACCTCGGCCACAGCAGCCTGCTTCTGGCCACTTTGCAGGCTGCCCTTCCTCGCAGGGTGGTCGTGCAACTTGTTTGGGTAGAGGCTCTCCCACCCTGAGGGTGAAGCATGTCCATCAGCTCTCTGCAGAAGGCTGTTTCTCCAGAAGAGCACAGCATGAGCAGAAGAAAAACCCAGAGCCTTGCTCCCTGAAATCTTAAATTCCTCATTTGTGGTGATTTACTTTTTACGTAGGACACCCTGAACACTGGTAGAATGCATGTCAGCTCCTTTATTGCTTGCAGGGCCCAGCTGCAGTACAGCCATCTCATGCTCCTCTGTTGCAACTGCTTACCTCAAGTTTGCACAGTAACAGCCTCGGCATTTAAAACAAATATACTCAGCTAATGCCAAAAGTCAGTAACATTAAAGACGTGAGAGTGCAGGGAAGAAATTCCTCACTGTCATTGACCTGTGCCTCATTGCTCATCTGTGTCTCAGAGCCTTACATCTTTATGTTTGCAGACACAGGTTTGTCCTCCTTGCACCTCATGTCATGGCTGCCAAACCACTCAAATGTTGCCACGTGTGGCCAGTTTCATCAGGCTAATGGCCATCTCTGTCACAGGAAGACTGTGTCATCACCACTGGTTTATAACAAGTCAGCATCCATGGCGTACTTATCTACCACAGCTCTTACAGCTTCTCCAAGTGTTTTTTGTTGAGGGGTGATACCATCACATTTGCTTTTGCTCTAGGAGAATAGCATGGCCAACTTTGCAGAAGTAACCCAAGGTTTTTATTTCCCCTCTCGTTGCCACTCGTGCTTCACCATCAACTTCCAAACCCACCTATCCTCAACTGGCCTGCATGTCTCTAGCATAGGACCCCCCTCAGAAAGCATCCTGCCCAGTCAGATGATATATTTGAAGGACAGATGAAAAGAACTAGCCAGCACAGACAAACCTCAATCAGAAAAAGTTGTGTGTCTTTCATGAGGATGCTGTTTTGCATGTTGCTGTATTTTTTAATTATTGTAATGAGGTGTGATTGTCTATTGGTTACCCACAATACTTCTTGGGGACTCTCCCCCGGTAACTCTTGTCAACACTTGTTAATCTGACAAAAGGCTACAAATTAAGCTCTGTTAATTTAATGTTTTCTCACCGAGATCTAAATACCGAAAGAGGCCCAAAGCGCAACTGAAGTCCTTTGATTCACTGTACTTTATTTTGGTATAAATTTACATTCATTATTGTTTTCCTTTGGATGTGTAGCCCTCAATTAGTGTGATGGCTCCATTAAAGCAAGCGAGACTTCGCCTTTAATTATTACAACAAAACACCTAGTTTCAGCTTGGGGAGAGGGTCTCTATTGACATAAGCAGAGGTTATAAAATTTAATTAGCCATTCCTATCTGATTTATGGCATTCAAATTGTTCTGTGTTTCTTTCCTTTGATCCTTGCTGTACAATCCCCAAGATTTTTGTTCTGATCAAATGAGAATAAAGCTTACTG
>NW_008824986.1:16513328-16521891 GCF_000699105.1 Pygoscelis adeliae | reverse complement strand
CCCTTCTTTTTTGCCAGGCAAGGTCAGCCAGTATACCCAATCACGACAGGGGGTTTCCGCCACCCTTACCCAACAGCTCTGACCGTCAATGCTTCCATGTCAAGGTGAGTTCAAATGCTGAGGTCCTGAATTGAGAGCAAATGTAACTCCTCCTGCCGCCCTCTCTAGAGGAGGGCATTTCATCTAGGAAGCGTATTTCTGAAAGCACTTCAGTTAAATAGTCATCCTTAGTTTTTCGGTGGGGCAGAGGAGGAGAGGACGAGGGGTACCTTCCCATTTGAGGAGAAGAGGGTGTCCTAGTGCTGTCATTGGGCTTTAAGAATTTGTTTTTGAGGGAGAGGTGGAGGAGTGGGAAGTCATCTTTATAAGCCAAACTAAATGAAAAAGCTGGGAGAATGTGATGTTGAAAGAGCAGGGAGGAGAAGTCGTGATACCTTTTGCTTTCTCGGCGGCTATCACCCAGAGCAGCGCTCTGTGTGCGAGAGGGGAGTCTCGGGAGGGAGGAGGGCTGCTCTTCAAGCAGAGTTGGGAGGAAGGTTATTGCACTATGTTTTCCCCTACCAAAGCTCCAAACACTGATAGTCAACATAAAAGGGCCTGCCTGACCCTCTAAAGCTTTAGAAGTATATATTTCTCCCCCTCCCTACCTCCAATTAATTCCATCTAATTTTCCAGGGGCTGCTAGTTTTATTTACAAACTGGTTGGCAGCACTATGTTTAAGTAATCACTAATTGCTCCTAATGATAGTTTTATTTTCTGTTCATCTGATTTTCAGTCTGGTTAATTAAATCGGTGGAGGTTTAGACTTTCCTGATGGGCTGAAACAGCTAATCCATTTTGATGATGGCACATAATTAAATTAGCATGCATTACATAGCAAGGTTCCACATCTCTTCCTTGCTCTGTCCCTTCCTCTCCATCTCTGCAGTTTAATATGTGAAGGTTGGTGTATAGAGGATTTAAGGAGGAAAAGATGGGGGGGGGCTGGGGGGAAAAACACACCTCATTGAGAAATAGAAACCTGTAACTAGAGCTCGTGAATGAATGGGTAAGAAAATAGTGTGTTGTGTGCTTTAGATAAGTAGAGTAAAAGCAAAAAATTAAAATTTGCCCATGTTGCTCCAGCAAATAGAGAGACAACTGGAAAATCAACTTTAAAAAAAAAATTAATAGACCCAGCACAGGGGAGAAAAAATCCTGGATTGGGGAGAGCTGCAAATTTAAACAATGGTTCCCTCCCTCCATTTAATCTTTTTTAATATCTATAAAAGACTTGCAGGCATGGTGTGAGGCAAAGTAGAGCTTGATTTAGTTTAATTATTATTAGAGAGGCTAGTCATTTGAGGGAGGGGGGAGATGTGGGAGGGGTGAGGCTATATTCCCAAGATAGGCTTTATGAAAGGTATCTAGTTAAAAAGAGTACACAGCAAATTAAATACATTATTGTGGTAATGGGACGACAGAAGTAGAGGTCTATTATACTTATGGCAGTTATAGGAAATGTAGGCTCCTTGCCCTGTTCTAGCACATCCTTTGATATTCATTCCATTCAGCAGCAGGGCCAGGACTTCTCAGAATTAAGTGATGGGTCATTATACTTTAAACACCATGGAGAAGCCTAGATTGGCAATTAAACAGCACTTGCTGACACTCGCTTGTGCCACCCTGTGACCCCCTTTAGATTGAGTTGTTGGAGCTCGGGGCCCTCAGCCTGCTAAATTGGTAGCAGGCACTTCTCCTGACGAGGGCTGGCTCTGAAATCTGCCGGCTTCAAAGGGAGCAAGATCATGTATAAACCATAATGTGGGTGCACCGTGGCTCAAAAAATAAGGCAGGAATAGATGAAATGTTACAAGTGCAAGGGGAAAATGAGAGAATAATGACAAATCTAATGCAACTCAAAGCAGAATTGTTGCACAGAAAAATGCATCCCACTGCTTGTGCATAAAATCAAGGCAGGCAGATGACATCCAGTTAACAGAAACATGTCAACAGTGAAGTAAAGTGAGAGTGAGTAAGAGAGAAGCCCCTGAGACAGCCAGGAACAAAAAATTAGTTGTCCTTAACAAGTTAAGACTCATCATTATATTCTGGCTTGGAGCCATAAAAGGAGACAGTGGTGTATAATGAGCTGCTTAGAATTTTTAGGGTGTTTATTGCAATTCATGGAATACTTGTCTGGAGAAAAAAACACACGGGGATGTCTTAGGCGAAGGTGAGGGGTGTGCATATACGCACACAGCCTTTCTTTTTGTCTCTGACATAAGCCTGTACGCGCACACATGCTCAGGCACACACGCAGAGTGATGAATAGATTTAAGATGTTTATCCTTTGTTTCAGCCCAGAAACTTCTCTCCTGGTTTCCCATACATGGGAACACCCTCTGGGCAGACCGTGCTCTGATATGTGGTTCAACGCATGTTTTCTCATGCCTGCCGTATCAGCTAGAACACCTGAGCTCAGCTGTGGGACAGCCCTTGCCCTGAGTAGCCAACACAGTTGGGAGATGGGGCTGGCATGCCTGGGGATGCCCACGCTTGCCTGTAGACATGCCATTCATGGCTGGCCTCCTGGCAACAGCCCTGCAGTGCCCTGGTACAAGCCTTGGGGTTGCTGTGTTGACACTGCCCAAACGTTGAAGCCAGGGCAGACCCCAATCTCACCCCTCCATCCACATTTAAAGTAGTTCCTGTCTTTGCCTGCATTATGGTATAGACCTTTGGAGCATATAATGCTCCCCAACCCTGAATATTCCCTTAGCTTAGTAATTACAGTTCATTAGTTAGAGTGTGCTTATGAATAGTTTATAAAAGGTTAATGGGTGACTAATAGTGATTTTCATAAATGGTTTAGACTATTAAGGTAGTGTCTTCAGGTTGTTTTAACCATTTACAACTCTTTTCTCTGCTTGTAGTATTGCCCCACTCACTTTGTATGCATGCAACATGCTTATAACATCTCTTGATCCTTCATTACCCCTCTATAATATGCCCTTAATGTAAATTGAGACAGGGTTAACTGACTGATGGGCAAACAGTGGACCCACTATGAAAAAACAACTGCTGTGAGAGGAAATCAGGAAATAATTTAGCAGAGTTACGCCAGACAAACACTGCACAGCAGTTAGGTGGTGGCAGTGGAAAATACCTTCTGTAATTGAAATTTCAGGGGAAATTCACTTTTGCTGAATGTAATTACTGAAGTTGGTGTGTAGCCAGGAACTTAAAAATTAACACTCTTCCCCCACTCGTATTGCCATGGGGGTGGATGTCTACATGGAAATAAGTAGGCACTCAGACTTTGGGCTGAACTCTCACCCAGTCCACTGAAGTCCATGGGATTGTGAGAGCAACTTTGGGTTCTGGAGTGTGTTTTTATAGCCCCAAACATAGGAAGGGGTGTGTAAGTCTAATAGGCAGCCTTGTGTCTTGGAGAGAGAGATTCAGTGTGAAATAATGAAGGGTCATTAGCAATGAACACACAACTTCCTTGGGGAGACTGCCACCCCGAAAATAACTACTGAGCTGCAGATGCCTTGTTGATTAAGGCTGCCGTGTGTCTGAAGTTTAGAGCCCAGTGCTTAAAATTTCAGCCCAGCTGAAGTCCTTGCCATCCTCCAGACTTTCACACAACATGCGTACGTAGGCTTTTCCTCCTCCGCTGCCTTTCCTCCCCATCTGGTTACTCTCCGATGTGCAAATACTTTCTTTCTCCTAAATGGTAATTGGGAAAACATTTTTCCCATTATTAGGGGGAAGTTACATTTTTTGCAGATTTTCTTCACCCTCCTCAATTTTTTATTAGCTGGAGGTACTTAAATCTTCATCAAAAATAAACAAATAAAATAACCCCCTATCTTTTGTTGAATTTGTTTCCTTTGAACATCCTGACCGTACAACAATCCACCACGTAGGCAGAGTTCATTTTGCAGTGTGTTTTAATTTTTGACCAGATACTCATTTGAGAAGCAAGTCCATGACCCAGTTATCATGGCCACATCATGGGATCCTCTTCAGAAGCTTAACAAGCACCATCTTTTGTCCCCATTAACTCCAGCTGTAATTAGTCTTTTGTGATATTTGGGAGCCCTTCTCCAGTGATGAGTCTAATCTTATTCAAGTCCACTCTCATACCCTTCTGTCCTTGTGCTACCACTGCACTCAGCTCAGATCTTCTTCCTTGCTGGTGTATGCCCACTGCCCTTCCCACTGTGTCCTCATGTCAAACAAGCACAGCTCTTCCAGCCTGCTCCCTGAAGGTAGGCTTTTCATCTCCATCTTCATCCTTCATTGTCCCGTTGTCACTGGCTCTTGTTCCAGTTTGAACCCTAGCTAGCCCCAGCAGCATAGTCCTCTCTTGAACGCTGAGTCTTGCCTAGGACAGACAGTCATTTGATAGGATGTGTGTCAACTTTTTATCACTATGCTTATACCACTTTCAGTGAAGTCAGGATTTTGCCATGGGTTTTATTTTCGCCCATGTTCGTAAGTTATTTTTTTAAAAAAAGCTCTTACTGTCAGTTTTTATTGTTTGCATTGTACTATGGCTGAAGGCCCCAGGCACTGTGTGAACAAACTTTAAGTATGTCCAATCAAAATACATACACACAAAAATAAAGAAAGGGAGAACAAAAAAAAATGATACAAAGGCCCAGTTTGTGTCTTGCTGATGGTGAGGCAATTCTGTGGCAGAAGTGGGACCAGGACGTCGGTCTCCTTGCAGCCTCGCCATTGTCTTCTCTCCTGACCTACCGTGCACCAAAGCATTTCCCCAAACGTGCATTTCTCTCTCAACTACTTTTGTCAGAGAGTGGGGAAGGCATTTTGACAATCCACTTGGAGATTTGTGTCCGTGAGTCTTTAGCAGAGGTAGAAATGGCCATTTTGCTGCCTGTTTTCCTCTTCCCTTGCCATTACACCCTTCTCCTTTCCTTCCCTCCATGCCTTTGTTTGTGAGGAACTGCAATTCGCGCAGTTTGAACAATTTCACATTCTCCCTGTCAGTCCCTGCTCTTCCCACCACTGTCTTCAAAGACAAAATACTTCTGTATAATGATCCTGAGTACTACCAGCTGACAGACAAAGATCCTCAGAGCTCATAGTGGACAGTACCTCTTGTTCATGAAAGTACTACTGTATCATCTTGTGAATGTAGGGAATGTCTAGGCAGTTGGGGGGGGCAGGGTTTAAGATCAGTAGTGAATTTATAAGAGGGGAAAAATAAAGAAATCCCATTATATTTCTGATACTCGTACACAGTCTATTTATCCATGGTATATCACCCCATTTTAAGTCCTGTTTGATAGAAAAAGTCATTGTGTATTGATGATAGAAGAAATAATTCTTTATCCCGTTGTGTGTTCCATAGTCTTGGGGTATTTTATTTAGACCAAGATGGTTCAAAATCTGGGATGAGAGTAGGGATTTGCAATGATAAAAAACCTTGTCGTTTGCTAGATCACTTTAGCTTTGGAATTTTGGGGGAAATTATTTCTGAGCCAAAATTTTAGGCCAGATCCCATTCCCTGGAAACCTGTTGACTTCAGTGGGGGTTTTCTAAGGGAAGGGCACGCAGTCATAGTGTGCTTTCCTTATTCACTGCAAAATCTTTTTGAGACTGTTGAGAAATAATGATAAGAAGTCAATCTTGCTTTTGAGAAGTTTCTTCATTTTGGTTAAAAAGTAAAGAGTCTGAATGATTGTGCCATGTTCGTGCTGTGGCCCTGACCAAGCAATTAGATTCATGCAGAAGGGTTGCATATCCCTCTGAATCCAGTTGCAGGACTGGGGCCTGTCCATGTATATGACCATAAACCATAAAGCTGACAACATGTTTTCTCTTTAGAAAGGCTAGACTGTTATTTTGCATGAATTTAAGCCTTCCTAGGTTACCTAGGCCAAAACTGACTTAATTCCACAATCTTCCCACCTCCTGTTAAAGCAATGTGGCTCAGAAATTTATTAGACACAAATAAATATTTTCCTTTGCTCCATCAACAAAATGTAGCTAATGAGGCATCTATAAGGATTATCAAAAATGCATCTAGATTGTGTTGGCATTAATATTTTATTTTGCTGTCGATATGCAGCAAAAGATGTCATCCTAAATTCACAACATGATTCAGAACTATAAAAATTGATTCCTCGGTTGCCACAGGTAATTTCTTAGCAAAGAAATGGACTGGTGGATTTTCTTGCAGGTAGCTGAAATTCCACTTTCATCCAAGTTCATCCAGTTGAATTTGCCTTTTGTTAAAGATGTTAAAAATCATGATGTCTCATGTCAGTAATGATAATGAAGGGGAAGATTGGCTTTAATGACATTAGAAGAGTCATTATGTTTAATTTATTGCTAATTAATGCTGCCAGCTTTCATATGCTTTGTCTAGCTGTCATGTGCTTGTTATATGCCTTTTTTTTTTTTTAAATGTGTGTACACATCCCTCCCCATTCATTCATTTTTATTCTGACGATTTACACAGCTTTCTCTCCTCTAGGTTTCCTCCACACATGGTCCCGCCACACCATAGTTTACATACAACTGGAATCCCTCATCCGGCCATAGTCACACCAACAGTCAAACAGGAATCTTCCCAGAGCGACGTTGGCTCACTCCACAGCTCGTAAGTTGTTGCTTCCCGTGTCTTATTTTAGAACACCCAAAGCATCACCTGTGCATGTGTGGCTTTCAGAAAGGCTTGGATTTGTAGGAATGTTTTTGCTGTAAAATATTTGTTGAATTTCTTTTTCTCTTCTGTTCTAATTGATTTGAACATGTTTTAACTACCAAAGCGTGTCAAAATAATGGTAACAGTCTTTCAGAGTCATTCTGTGACATAGACAAGTAGTTATTAATTTCACCCATTTTAACAAGGAAGTGGAATTTTCTTGATCAATATTCAAGCTTCTTGACCAGTTTCCCTATTACTCAGTGCCTGGTTTGAAGCCATGAGATACCGGATGCGCAACAGGAGACAATAAATCAGAGCATAAATGGCTTGTTCAAAGCTGCAAAGAGAGCTGGTATCAAGTTCAGGTTTGAACCGAGGAGAGCCCTGGTCTACCTCTGCCCCTAGTGCTTCTGGTGCTTCTTGCCTTTCGTTTCACAGGTGAAGCAGAAGGATAGCATTTCAGTTCCCAGTGATGATGGGGTGTAATTATTTCCTCTACCATCATGCTCACAAGCCCTCCCCATGAACCCATTTTCCTGAGTGCCCATGTCCTTCTGAGGTTCTTCTAGGAGCTGAGAGGGTACTTGGTGATATTGTGTAAATATGAAATAGGTTTTCTTATAATGCTCTTAAAACTGTTCTCATACAGCAGCCAGGGTAAAGGCCCTAAAGAACCTTCTGGTCCTCTTTTTAGAGACTAATTTCTGAGGATTAATGCTAGAGGGATTGAGGGGATTAATTTAATAAATTCACAAGAGTTCTCACTGTGAGGTTTATGTCTGTTGTATCTCTACCCTTCAGAAAACATCAGGACTCCAAAAAAGAAGAAGAGAAAAAGAAGCCACACATAAAGAAACCTCTTAATGCATTTATGTTGTATATGAAGGAAATGAGAGCAAAAGTTGTAGCAGAATGCACATTGAAAGAGAGCGCAGCCATCAACCAAATCCTTGGTCGAAGGGTAGGTAATAAGGGAGAAGCCCACACAGGGACTGAAACTTGGTAGGATTCACGCTGCTTGCAGAGAAAGGGAGTTGCAACCTTCTGAATCACCATGTTTTGCTGTTCTTTTGGTAATAGATAGGGAAGTAACTAAACCAAAGACCTTCTTTTGGTTTTTGTTTCTGCAGACACTTTTTGCTAGTGGGGTCATTCACGACGAAGGGGGGGAGTTAATAGCAGTGTTATTTCAATGTTGTTTCCATCACCTGGGGATGGAAAAATCTCAAAGTTCTTATTTTGTCCTAGAAACAGGCAGAAAAGTAAATGGGGAAGGAAAAAGCCTTTGGGAAGTACAGTACCAGTATCAGCACCTGTGAGAGCCAGGAGAGGAGAGGGGGTGCCAGTGGGGAAAGGAGGGGGAGACCTTCTGTAAATCTGTAACTGAGATCTGGCTCACGACAAGTGGTTCAGCTCCTGGACCCTCTCCCTTGCTCTTTTGTTTTTGTTTAGTTCTCTTAATTCTCCTCTCTCATCAGGACACAAAGGGGTTGAGTGAACGTAAATTATAAGTTGTGACTCAGTTGAGTTTACTGGAGTTATAATCTGGAGTTATAAATAAAATATGAATGGCAGCATGCCAGATCATCTGTTTTTATCTCTTTTTTAATGAAAATCAACTCTCGCTGTATTTATATATAAATAATAGACGCTGCTGTTAACGTGCTTAAAAAAAAACACTTGTGCTTTTTATTTTGTCTTTTTCTCTTTTCTTCACCTCAGTGGCATGCGTTATCCAGAGAAGAACAAGCGAAATACTATGAACTAGCAAGAAAGGAACGACAGCTTCATATGCAGCTGTACCCAGGCTGGTCTGCACGGGATAACTATGTAGGTTCCTATGTAGGTGGAAATTTTTTTAGTAGTAGAGCTTGTAGAAATGTATATGTGA
>NW_008824986.1:16500811-16513276 GCF_000699105.1 Pygoscelis adeliae | reverse complement strand
TACGACCACACATTGCACACAAGCACTACTTGGAAAGCGTGCCTCAGGATCCCAATCTGGTAACAACAACGGACGCTTCCCTCTGCGATGCTAAAACTATTGGGGATAATTCCTAGCCCTCCACTTGAAAGAGGTTTCCTGGCTGGGACTAGTAAAAGGTTAGAATTGGGGCATGACAGTAGAGCTCTGTGAAGAAACTCTTGCCTTCACTTTTATCAGCATCTGGAAATGCTGTTTGGCTTGCTGGTCATTTTAAATTTCATTTTTTAAAACAAAATTAAAAATTCCCCTAGTATGGCTCCTCTCCTTTCCACCAAAAAGATGAATAATTAGTGTCTTGTGCTTATCTGTGTGAGAGTATAGTGGAAAGTGGAAGAATGACTTATCCTAGCTTCAGAGAAGGACTGGCAAAACCAAACGTGTGACTTGTTTGAAAGTCTTACTCTCAAGTGGGGTTAAATGAATTATTCCACGCTCTACTGTTGTATATTTCAATTATGTTTTGCTTTTTCATGGCCATGTTATCTTCCCCCCTCCTCATTTTTTAGAAGTGTTTTGGAGTTTGTGATCAATTCATGGAGTGTTTTTAAGATTGATTCCCCCCTCTGCCTTTCAGAAAGCCTGTTTTATAGCTACAAGTGGTAGAATTTTCTATCTGTTATAAACATAAGGCCAGCATTGTAACCACTTACTAGTAGTATATAACCCCTTCTTCCATGAAGGGTTAGCAGTGCATCTGGTAGTAAGTGTTCGCAAGCCTAAAACCATAAATTCTTGACAGATTTGTGGATTGGTGGGAGCTCTAAACCCTCTTTAATAGGATTATAGCAGCATCTTGATTATTTTTTTTTTAAGTGTAAATAAAAATCACCTAAAACTTTCAACATCTCTAACTCTGGAATAAACCATGCTCCCTACCTTCCAGGCAGACTTCTCTGCATGTTTGGGGACCAGCAGCTGTAAGATTGATGTCAGTTATGTATAGTGTTACACATTTTGTTTTTATTGAAGTCTGTCTCTTCCATCATCGTCATCATCACTGCCTATTTTACCGTATATATCCTATTTTGCCGTAAATCACATAAACTGTGTCCTTTGTATATGGCAATGTTTACCTCTGTGAGAATCTGCGCTTTTATGGGTACGGATGGGAAGAAACCAGTTCAGAGTCTGCAGCGAAGCCTAGAGCAGCAGCAGCTCTCTATGCTCTTCCACCATTTCAGCAGTGGAGAATACACATGCTCATTTATTTAGCAATATGTACTTAAGGACATTTTTTTAAATCCTTCTGTTCTTTCTTGATCATCTTTTCTTTCCGTTGGGCTCTGCCTCGCTCCCTCCTTTGTTCACCATTGCAGGTGTAGCTGTGCATGCTCTTCAGAGGAGACCTTGTTAAGCCCAATGAGGTACTGCTGCTTAAACACATTTTCCCTTTCTTTTGGGCATAGTCTGGCCTGAGACTGTCAGACCATAGGCTTGAGGTAGTTCCTCAACACTGTGCAGTATCGTCTTCTTGGGTGTTCAAAAGGGAGTATAGGCTCAACTGAGGTTTCGGGAATGCTCATTCTGCGCAGTGACTGTGCCACCGACAGATGGGCATGTACAAAGCCTTCAGTGTTTAGGACCTTTTACTTTTGTCCTCACCGTGTGAGCACTGAGAAGTCCTTTCTTCTTAAGCTAAAAAGGACAGGATGAGAAAGCCGGCGCTTTCCCAGCGGCTTGATGCTGTACCCCCAAGTGACCTTCAGGGGGAACCTTCCTGCCTGAGCAGAGCGTGGTACCTTGGCATCACACGATTGCATCATCCACAGGATTTATTTATTTCTCCTCTCCTGGTCCTTTCAGAGTTCCCCTCCTCCTCGGCATTTCATCGGGTCTCAAGCCCTTCATGCATCTAGAAGGGGAGTGCGTTTGGGCTGCTTGAAATGGTTAAATTTTTAGGCATCTCACATCAGGCACGAGGAAGAGGCCAGCTGTAGCCCAGGTCTTCAGAAACAGGAGCAGTACATGCAAGAAACACAGCTTTCAACCTGCTCTTAAATAAGAGAAGAGGATTCAGGGAATCCCTTGTGGCTTGTTGGTGTCACAAGGCACATTTGCTTTTCCTGAGATCTAATATAAGATGTTAAGCAGCGCTGAGTGCTGGACTCAGAAGTATGTAAGGGTCTAGTCACCTCGCCTGCCGCTTGCCTAGAAAATTAGTACCAAAGAACTCTGCAGTCCTGTCAAAACCCATGTTGGTTTGGCTCTGTAGAGGGAGCTGCCAAAACAGTTAGCAAATATTTACATTCACTTTTACTTGCAGGCTAAGAATTAGTATAGTACGATGATGGAAAATGTTACAGACCATCTGCTCAAGTCTTAGGAGGACAATCGGAGGCAAAGGCAAGACGGTGTCTTCTGCAGAGCACTTGAAAAACTGCTGCCATAATTCTTTTCTTAAGTCCATGTATTAATTTAGCTACGTAATCAAATATCTTCTCGTAGCACAGAAATTGAACAAGGAAGCCAGGTGACTCTTCTCCCTATTTCCTTTGAAAAGGGTGTAAAAGAAGTTAGTGGGACCTCTGTCAGTTCTTTGTTAGGAACAGTTTTCAAAGCTTGTGTTGAAAAGGAACCAGAAATTCCTGGTCCCTGGCTGACATTCCTGTATATTGGCCATTTTTAACAGGTTGCTCCCTAAAGGATTTATAGTACTTTAATACCTGGCTTAAAGAGTTTGTAAAGGGCAGGTGGCTCCTGACCTCCGTTCTGGCTGGCCCTTGTGTGAAGAAGTTATAAGGTCTCAGATTGGTGTAGCCCTTGAATTCCCAAATGTACTGCAAAAATTAAGCAAATTTGCCACAAGATGCAGTCTGTTAATTATGCAAGTGGCCTCCCTGAGATTAAATAAAAATCAGGCTTATGGTCCTGAGACAATTGTCTGGTTTTGGTTACGTTGTTATAAAGCTGGAAAAAATTCACTGACTTTCACAGAGTTGCTGTCAATCTAGATCAATATACGTGGAGCAGTCTGAGCCCCTTGTATCTTTATGTGATATGTGGACTTCAAGATACCATGTTTTTCCCTGTTTTTTTCTCAGGGAGCTTTAGGAGCAATGCTTGTCTATCTTGTCTTCCTGTCATGTTAGAATGGTGGTTGCTGTAGCAATTGACTCAGAGCAACAACTTTCCATATCCCCCAAAATGACCTCAGAGGTGTTGAAAGTGATTTCTCAGCAGCATCCAGGCCACAAGATTATGTGCACGTTGTTTAAAAATCCTTGAAAATTGACGGTGCACACAGCTTTTTCCATCGCCAGAAAGCTCTTGTGAACAAGACTGTGCTTGTCGTAGCCTGGACAGCAGGGTGGCAGTTTGTAACCCTGAGCAAGCAAGGGGGAATGAGTACAGAAGCCCTGTGCCAGAAAGCCAGCTTTTTGGGCGGAAAAATATGACAACAACAAATCAAAATCCAACATTCATGTTGGGGGAATTTTTTACCAATACATTCCAGGGAACGTATCATAGTGAGCGTCCCAATTGTTATAGTGGATGTCCCAAGCTGAAGCCCGATCTTAACCATTTAGCTGGGAGCCAGACCAACCTACTGAGAAAGATGTCCACCATGTGGGAGAACCTCTTGGCTTCCCCACAGATATGTCCAGCCGTTCAAAAGTGCTGTGAGATTTCTTTTTCCAAGACATGTTTGTTCTCTTTTGACCACAAGGGACTGCTGGCCTGGTGTCTTTTCACCAACTTCTCTTAGTACCGTATCTTCAAAAGCAGGGATCTCTGTGCTGTTAGTAGTTGACATTGCTGGCCCAAAAGTGATTGCTTTTAGCATCTGGGGAGCTGTGAAAATGAAATTACTCTGTCCCCTTGCACCGGCCTTTTTGTGCTGCTCTGCAAACCCTGTAGCGCAGTGTTAGAAAAGTTTTCTTAAAAAATCACTTTTCTCTTTTGAGCCATGCTTATTACTTTATAACTCTTTTGGAAAACGATCACTGGGTTTCCACAGAAGTCGGGCTCCTGGTCATGTCCTCTCCCACACTGCTGAAGGGAAATGGAGAAAGGGCCTTTCTCCCTCCAGTCAGAAACCGTAACAAATTGCATCATCTTGTGGGACAGTATTTGGGAAAGTGATGCAATTTAGCAAAACGTTACTGGTGATTTTCTCTTGTGATAGAGCAAAATGTGGGAAGTGTCTTAGTTATATCTGGATTTTTTTTCTCTTACTGGCTTTGCTTCCTAGGTTGTCAGTGCACTTATAAACCTGGGTAGGTTTTGCTCATTACTGTGGCTTCCTCATCTGCTTTAACAGTCAGTTTTGGGTGCTGAGGAACTCCAGGGGCTCAATCTGACCTCACTCATGGACTCTCTCACCTTGAATCTCTGCTGTTGCCCCTTCTTCCCCTTGCCACCCCACAGAAACATGACCAGGAATGATTTTTTTGAAGCAGGAGTGTACAAGTGTCAATGTTTCTGTTGTGATGATAATCTTATCTCAAAAGAAGCATCTTGCAAGTCATTCTGCCCCCTCCCCAGCTGCTTATGGCTTTGGTGGGTGTTCGTGTTGGGGGGGAGGGAGGGGGGCCTGCAGCCAGGCTGTCTGAAAAGGCAGGGGGAGGGCAGGCAGAGCCATCCCTGGGGTGCGAGCATCCCCTTGGGGCCCCCCACGCCTCCCTGCACCGGGATCGAGCTGGCACTGTACTTCGGTGTCCTCCCTGGGGAGCTTCCCCCACCAGCCGCAGCCCCATCGCTCAGTGCTGTCTTGCAAGGAGACATGTTTTGGAGGTTTTTTTAATCCTTCTCGTTTGTGTATGTTTCCTGCAGGGAAAGAAGAAGAAGAGGAAAAGGGATAAGCAGCCAGGAGAGACCAATGGTAAGTAAAAATAAGTCTAAATCTCTTGCTTAGTGGAAGTGTGTGGCAATCCTGCTGTGACACTCCTAGGTACGGGGGAGGTGGGTACGAGTCTCCTGGCCTCACGGGGAGCCGGTCCCTATACTAGGCAGCCTTTTTTTTTTAATGCACTCTAATTATTTACACGTTATTGCCCTTCTAAAACTAGTAACCAAGCCATTGCATGTAAGAGCCTCTTGTGACGTTAGTTGAATTTGTACGTAATAATTGCAAAGCCTTTAACTGCAGAGCCGTAGTTGTAATGCCTATGCCATCGTTTATAAAGTTGTCTGCTTATTTTACGCATATGTGTGTGCGTGTACGTACGTATGTATGTGTTTGGTATTAATTTGGGCTGTACCTGTATGTTCTGATGCATGCCTTACAGTGGTAAATCGCACCCATTTTAAATTAAGGAGGTTTGCCATTCTATATAGGAAATTAGAAATACTGCATAGGCAATCTCATAGTCAATTTTGAAGAAGCCCTGACTTAGTTTTTTTGAAGCCTTTGTATAATTTGTTCTTTTTTTTCAGAACACAGCGAATGTTTCCTAAATCCTTGCCTTTCACTTCCTCCGATTACAGGTGCTAACGTCATTTTGAGTCATTTAAAATAGTTTATAAACTGCTTTTTAATTTTTTTTTCCTGCCATTATAGATTTTAACATTAAACACGTATGACATTAAGAAAAAAATACCATCCACACGTTTTGATAGTATTTATTATCTATATATCTTTATATCTATTATATGTTTGATAGTATTTTTTAATTTTGTTTTTCGTTTTTGTAACAATTGCTATTAAAACAGTAATACAGTAAAAATAACACAAGAGTTGTACTAACTGTGCAAATTGAATATGCAGTATTTCTTTAAAGAGACTGATAAAGAATGGAAGCAAGTCAGTAATGAACCTCCTTAATCTAATGGCATTTTTCATGGCTCCCACTAAGTCTTCTCACATTAGCATGCATTTGCATTTTTTATTATTATTTTAGTTTTGGATTTTTTTTTTTCCTTTCTGCTCAAGCCTATTCATTGCAATTCACTAGCTGTACTAACTCAGCACCTTGCCATGCTTTTCGTTTTATTTTCTGGCTGATACTAATATACTCATTCCGCAATCTGCTTATTCTTATCCATTCTTTTAAATACAAGTTAATAAAAACAAATAAATTGAATGGTATTCCAAAAGCTGCATTATCCCAGGAGATATAATTTCCTTTTTTTTTTTTTTCTCTCTTATTTTTATTTTGTATCTGAGTTGAAGAAAAAAGCATGTTCAGGATCTAACTTCCATACTCAGCTTCTTTTCTTCCTTTTTTCCCCCCTCTCAAAAAAGAGAATAAAAAAAATCCAGCCCAAATAAATCTTGCCTGAAACATCCTGCTAGACCAGCCACAATGACTTTCCTCTACCTGCTCTTTTAAAAGGGAAAGAAACAGTCCTTTATAAAGGGATACTGCAGCTTTAATTGCAACAGCTAATCTCAAGAGTTGAATAAAAATGTGATTATCACTTTTTTTTAACTTTTAAATCAAAAGTCAATATTTTGCAATTAATAACAAGGACATTGATTTTTATTCCCTTTTTTATTTTTATTTTTTTCCTTATTTTTATCTTTCTCTTTTTTCTCCCCTTTTCTCTCTTTCTCTCTCTCTCTCTCTCTCCCCCCCTCTCCCCTTTTCTTTTTTTCCTCTCTCCCTTTTCTGCTCGCTTTTCTTGAACTCATTCAGACCTGAGCGCTCCTAAGAAATGCCGAGCGCGCTTTGGCCTTGATCAACAGAATAACTGGTGCGGCCCCTGCAGGTGTGTATAGTTTTCCCAGACTCGCTATGGCTGATTTGCAGCTGGTTTATTTGGTACTTTCCCCTTTTTTTTCCTGCCTTGTTGCTTTGTAGCTCTGTGTTGTGATCTAGAAGACACAAGGGAGTGGGATACTGCCATGAGTTATCATCTCTCTGAAAGGGTTTTGCTTTTTTTTTTCGTTGTTGGTCTTTTTTTTGCCTTCCTCTTTGCACCTACTAGCCAAAAACCCACTGTAAAACAGCATCAGCCTTTAAGCCCATCTGATCCGTGGCTCAACCACGCTTCTGCCCTCCAAGCCTCCACCCAAGGAAAGTCGCTCCCAAAGCCCTTGATAACACGGCATTGAGCACAATACTGACACCGGACAGACGCATGGCCGTGTCGGAGATTTTTCTTGGTTTTCTTTTGGCTTACTGTGAAAGTCCTGTTTTCTTTCCTGCCCTTGGTACGAGGGGAGATTACCAAATAAAACTAAGGTGATTGAAAGCTAAATGTAGCTGTAGCTAAGATGACGCAGTCCAAATGAGCTCTATCCACCATTGTGTTGTATTTTTTGTGTTTACCTTATGCTAACAGATGCAAATACTCCAAAGAAGTGTCGGGCATTGTTCGGGCTTGACCGACAGAGTTTATGGTGCAAACCGTGCAGGTATAATACTACCCATTAGGCCTTTGGGGAAATAAAAGCAATCTGTCCTCTTAGTGCATTTGTGTGATTTTATTTTTTTAATCTTTTTTCCCCCACTCCCCACCTTTCTCTCTCCCACAGCATCAATTGCTAATAATCTTTGATCTTTGGAATTTCCTGCTAATTTAATGCCATTTTCTCTCTTTCTTTACCAATAACCTCTCCCTGGTGGTAGAACTGGGAACGAGAAAACTTCAAGTCCTTAAAGCTGGCAGTTTTTTGGCTTTTTTATTATTTTTTCCAGATTGTCAGCAAAATGAATGTTTAGCTGGACATTAATATTTTGTCTTTCATTTGGGTCTATGTCCGCTGCCTCCAAAGGCTTTTTAAAAAGGTTCTGGGATCTGCAGCACTAGTGTTTTTCTCATTATTAGAGATGTAAAAGCCAGTGTTTACAGCTTATATTGTACACATTTTTTTGGTGTTATCTGCAAAATTAAATAGGTACCTGTAGGCTTCTAAGCCTCGGTAAGGTTTATATAGATATCAGTTTTTTAAATGATCTGATGTCTTTTTTTTTCTGATTCCAAAAATACCTTTTTTCCCATTTTATCCCAACAAGTGAGCTGTAAACACCTGAGCTTTAGACAAAACTAATTACAACTTTAGTAGGACAGTTTCCAGCATTAAAAGGAGGTGAAAGACATCAGAGAGCCCAAATTTCGACAGCCCATGTTCTACTGGAGTTTAATTCCATGTATAACTCAGTACGTACTTCTTTCTTGGTGGAGGGATACCGAGTAGTTCTTTTCTCATTCCTTTTTCCTTATATGATCGCATTTGGTTAAATTTGTTGTTTCTTTGTTCTGATACAAGCAGTCTTTGAATTTGGAATATTGTGATGGTAGGTATTCCAACCCAAACCACACTCTGTGTGTAGTGATTCCTCTCCCACATTTTCCCCTCTTACTCATGCCAGTCCCATGTGCTCCATCTCATTTAGAATGTAGACCAGACGTCCATCGTATTTTGTGTATGCACGCAGTCTTGTTTGTGCTTAGTGTCGAGGAAAACACGGATTGAGGGTGGTGTTGTATGTCAAAATACCAGCTAAGGCACCAGAAATGTCTTCAACAGATTGCATATTGTCCCATTCGAGGCATGCTAGTACCGGGTGTTGGGGTCTTAAATACCAGTACCAGTATGTATATTAAACAAGCTTTGAAAGCAGCAGTTGCTTAAAGCAGGAAGAGTTCAGTCCACAAGAGCTGGGTAGCCACTTCACTGGGTCAGGAGGCTCGAGTCTCATGCTAGCCAAAGACTCGAATGCTGTGTTTAATTAGGCTTTATTCTGTGGCTAGTTCACTACACACTATCAGCAGATATCTGTGTAGTCTAGAGATAGAGTATTTGAAGCATGTCAGGTTCTGTATGCCAAGCACTAGAACCGGGGGCACATCATGCTTGTGTCGCTTTCCTAGCTGCTTAAGTAAAGAGCATACTTTTAAAACTACATTTTATGAGCAAGGGGACTTTTCATTCTGTCTGTACGGTGCTTAGGTTACATGTGAAGCATAAGCCCTCTCTTAACTTATGCCAGATTTTGGTCAGAAATCTTTGCAGCAGCACATCAGAGACGACTTCGGTGGTGTAGCTGATAGCTTTAGACTTACTGATATAGAGTCAGCTGCTTTTTTTGTTTGGTGTTTTTTGGTTTGTTTTTTTTTTTTTTTTAAATGCATGGAGGCATTTTATCACTAGGTATTAGAGCATTTCTTTCCTAGCTCTGGTCCTAACCATTATAACACTGCATTTGCTAGCATGGTAGCATTTTGTAGCGCATCTTAGGTAGGTGCTAAAGATGTGCAGTTTGCTACTACAATAGAAACTGAGACATCTTTGCTCACAGCAACTGAATAAACCCTTGTCATCCCCTGTGGCTTTCACTCATGGCAATTGCAGCATCACAGGTTTCCCGATGCTGTCCTGGGGCTAGTTTCAAGGGCAACACGAGCGGGGTCAGGTCTGTTGGTGTTTGCCAGAATGATGTAACAGTTCATGCTTTCAGAGCGACGCACAAGTGAATAATCCTCACTAGTGCTTCTGAGGGGGATATATAGTATTTTTGTTCCCACTTTTAACAGAGCAAAACTGAGGCACAAAGAATTCCTTGGAGGTTTACTTATTCCCCTTCACCAGAGTTGCCTGGTGTTGTTCACTTCTGGGTGAACTTCTGGCTTGCAGGGTTTGGGGTTTTACTGTCTATGCATTCTGTCCCTCCTAACCCTGACACGTACACGACTGCAGATAACGCATGGTGGGAATGGCACAGGCTGGAGAAATGTCCCCCCCTTGAGCCATCATGATTTAAGTAAATGGCTTTTCAGACTAAAAGTGGCCACACTGTTAAAGAGTTTAATGTACAACAGAAGCAGAAGAAGCAATCTGCTCCCTTAATCCTAGTCAAAGGAAAATTACTTCACGTAGCAGACCAGTGGTTTAGTTTTAAGAAGGTTGTTAACTCTGCAGTCAGAAAGTCAGGTAGACCTGGTTTAAGTCTGCTTTGGGAGTCTGCCATTGGAACTCTTCCTTTCAGGCCATAGAACTTAAATAGTATTAAAAAAATCAGTTTGAATTTTTGGCATACTAGATTCAAACTGCCTCCAGTGAAATAATTAACTGCCTTGTAGGTTCAGAGCAATCCAGTTGAATGGCTTCTGGACAACCATCAATGAGGCAGGCAGAGCTTGGGTCTCTGCTTGCAAATTATTTTAATTTGACAAGGGGGGTGAGCCCTGCAGTCTCCAAATTGTGAAAACCCACCTTTCCGCACAGGTATTATCAGTGACCTTGGTGAATCATCACTGTTCTGCTTTGCCACTGGAGCTGTACAGAAGGTCGAAACATGAACTGTGGCCCTGGTAGCATTGCACAGCTGAAGCTAGGAAGTGCTGAGACAGAGGAGAGGGGAGGGGAGAAGGAGCAGTAGAACTTAGCCAAGAGCCAGAGGCTTCCCGTGTTGTTTGTTGATGGTAGAAGAATTAACAGGTTCTGTTTTGAGCCCACCAAATTAATATTTTTCTGTCTTTTAACGTTGCTCTAATAAAGCATGGTTTACAGCCGTCACTTGCTGTCTTCTATCTTTCTTTCTTTCTTTCTTTTTAACATTTAAGTTGCATGGTTGTCTTTAGTTTTTAGCATGTATTGATCTGTGGTTAAAACTCTAATAGCCCTAACCCCTTACCTTGCCATGTGGAACCTGGAGCAGAACCTGAGAGCAGAGCCGGAGTCTCTGGAGGAAGGGATGTCACAGCACTGGTCCCTCACTGAAGCTGGTGGAAAGATGGGGTGCCGGGCTTGCTGCTCCCTTTCTGGCTATGGGAGATGATATCTTTTAACTCCAGGATCAAGCTGGTTAGATCTCCCTTGCAGTCGAGAAACATTTAGCCCCATTGCCTAGACAGCAGTCCCTGGTTTAACCCAAGTCAAACGCAGTTGCCATACATAGGGGAGAACATGGACGACCAGCAGTGGAGCTAGGGCACCTATGTGAGTGGGGAATGTCACCCAGCGATGTTCAGCTGCTGTGCCACGCTCGGGCACTTCCTCTGATGAAGTTGCTGAGCTAGGGTGAGGTATCCACTGGAGGGGGAGAGCAACCGACTCCTTCATGTTGGTGGCGTTGCGCAGCTTAGCTGAGTCTCCAAAGTTTTTGTGGCAGAGCTGCTCTAGACAGACTCTGTCCTGTAACTCGGGCTGTGTAACAGCGGTGGAAAGCGTGCTTGTGAATAGGAGGGCTGGAGAGCCATCATTATTAGTTTCAAGGTGGCCGCTGAACGTCGTTCTGCCAGGTGCTGTCGTTGTTTGCCTCATTATTTCTGTCCTGCTGCTAGAATTGTCTTGCATATACTTGGCAAGAGAGATGGTGTGAAACTGTCATCTGTTTTCATTGCTCCTTTACATTATTAAGTGGACAGAGGGAGGAGAAAAGATCTCTGTCGGGTCACTTATTTATTTGAAGATGAGCGGCTCTTGCAAGACTTTCATATTCCCTGGTGTGAAATAAGCTCCCTGTGCTCCTCACCTGTGTACCTGTTGTCATGCTCTTCACCTACTGAAATTGGATCCCACTCTGGAGTTAACATGGATGGCCTCTCAGAGGAAAATTCCCCAAAATGCAGACGAGCAGCTTCCCAAATCTACCACTCTCCTTTAAAACAAAAAGTAAACCTGAGTCGATTTAAAGCCACAACCTGCAGGCCATACAACCAGTTATTCTTGTTATTTTGGATCATACTCTGTTTATCCTGTTCTTTTCCTGGTTTTTCTTCTGTTTGCTTTGTTTGTTCGTTTTGTTTTTATTTCCCCTCTCTCGTTCTCTCTATTATATATCCTTCCTGTCTGACTCTGACGTTTCTGGATTTGGTGTGGTTCTTAACAGAGGAGAAAGCAATGAGCAGTAGTTTGCAGCCGTCCTTGCCTCCCAAGGGCAGTGCATCGTAAGACACGACAGGTGACGCAGGTGTAGAGATAGCCCCGTTGAGTTGGACAGCGTTATGGGACATCTTGAGATACCATCAACTATCCAGAGCTTTTATTTTATAAGGATTAATTTTATTTCTTTTTTTCCCGGAGGAAAGTCGAGTTTGTAGATTAGCACAGTGGGCTCCAAAAATGTCTTATCTGATTTCCTGATTATTAAAATAGCTAAGGAAAGGAGGCGGCCTGAAGATGAGGGGGACGAAGAGACAATTGGTGAATCCTTTCCAAATCTGTTAGCTGAGGGGAGGTTCCCGAGCGGGCTCGGTGCCGAGGACACCCCGCCAGACCCCCAGGACGGCGCGAGGGGCCGGTGTGCCGCCCGTGCAGAGCCCAGAGTAGCTAACTGACGGCTCTTTGCTTTAGATAACTGTCTCCATCAGCGTCTCTGCCCTTTATTCACAGATAACTCTCTCCCTGTTTCTAGGAGAAAAAAAAAGTGCGTTCGCTACATACAAGGTGAAGGCAGCTGCGTCAGCCCACCCTCTTCAGATGGAAGCTTACTAGACTCTCCTCCGCCCCCCCCCGCCATACTCGCCTCCCCCTCCAGAGACTCGAAACCACAGACTGAACAAACGCAACCCCTCTCGCTCTCATTGAAGCCC
>NW_008824986.1:16462968-16500709 GCF_000699105.1 Pygoscelis adeliae | reverse complement strand
GCCGCCCTCCCGCCGGCCGCCGCCGCAGCCCCAGCACAGCCCTCGACGTCCTCCTTGCATTCCCACAGCTCACTGGCAGGGACACAGCCCCAGCCGCTCTCCCTCGTAACCAAGTCCTTAGAATAGCTTTAGCCTCGTTAGCCCTTTTGGTTTCCTTTGGGGGGATTGAATTCTGTTGGGATTTGTTTTGGGGTTTTTTTTTCCTTTAATTTTTTTTTTCCCTTCTCCTCCTCCTTGTCGTCCGCTGTTTGTTGTTGTTTCTCGGTTTCGTTTTTAATTCGTGCCACGTGGCTACATTAGTTGATGTTTTATCGAGTTCATTGGTCAATATTTGACCCATTCTTATTTCAATTTCTCCTTTTTAAATATGTAGATGAGAAAAGCCTCATGATTCTGCCAAAATTTTTATCAACAGCTGTTTAAAGTCTTTGTAGCGTTTAAAAAATATATATATATACATAATTGTTATGTAGTTCCAATAGCTTAGTTTTAAAGACTGATTTTAAAAATTAAAAAAAAAAAAAGAAGCAATTTTGAAGCAGCCCTTGCCGGAGGCATTGGTTCTTTATTATTTGTATTAAATACGAGCTTGCGAACCAATCATTTTACATCTGGTTTTTAAACCTTTAAGGGCACAATGAATGCAGTGCCGCTACTACTTCTTTTTTTTTTCTTCCTTGTGTGAAACAACCTTATTGTGATGTTACTTGTTATTGTTTAAATGTACAGAAACAAAGGGTTAAAAAAAATGTGTTAATATACCTTGTTCCATGGTGTTGTTCTTTTTGGGGGAGGGAACGCTACTCAACAATTAAAAGTATCACAACGCTATTGGACCAGTAGTATTTATTGCTTTAGAAATTGCTTGTTGTATCTGTATGTTGTCCCTTTTTAAATGTTTTTTTCTTCTTCTTTTCTTGAAACATTGTATAAAGGGTTTTTTTTTTCCCCTTAGTGTAAGCATCTTATATATAACAACTCATTTGTACAAGGTTTTTAAGTTTATATATAAATGTGTATATATATATTTTTTCCGGAATTTTTGTTTTTGATTTCCTTTCGTGATTTTTTTTTTTTTTTTTTTTTTTTTTTCTTTTTGTGTTTTTTTTTTTTTTTTTTTTTTTTTGTTGCTATATGAAACACAGTTGCCACCAAATGGACATTCGCAGATGCATTTTTTTCAAGGATCACTAGTGTAAAAAAAAAAATTGCTTTAAAAGCCATTACACACAAAAAGACTTGAAAATTTAGCAAGGGAATTTTTAGCAATGCTGTTTTAAAAATAGCAAGGTCCAAGTGTCTCCCGTTCAGAACTGCAGCTGAATCCCCTGCGACATTAGGACTGTAGGCTGTGTGCAAAATTTTTATGTGCCAAAATTCTCAGTGACTTTTAACTTTCTCCCAGCAACTTTTTTTTTTTAATGCTGTAATTTTTTTGTTCATCATGTTTTGCTGTGATGTTACATAGGTAGATATGTATGTAGTTTTAATGTCACCTATAACAGACGTGTTTGGTAGCAGATTGTCCGGAAAGCATTTAAAATGAAGAGGTATAAACCCTTAAGGGCCAAATTCTGTATATTAGATTATTCATAAAAGGAAAATCAGACTGCCACTTTTATGTACACTTACTACATACAGGTAGGTAGCAAACTTAAAAAAAAAAAAAACTAGGCATGTTGATGTTGCAAAAAACGCTGTATAAAGCTGAAAAATTGTTCATCTGTTCATTCAGTGCCATTGTAGTTGACATGAAGCGATTGTAAAACTGTCTCAGATTTTTCTCTGGTTTATTAAGATGCTAACTATAACATTTTTTGTGAATACTTTGAATGTTTCCTAACAGTTGTGATGTTACTGTTCCGTTTTATGCTCTTATTCCGATTTTCATTTTTAATGGTTTGGAAGCCATTTTTTGTAATGAATAAATGTTCATGCTGTACAGTATCTGTAGCATGCAGTTCTGGATTAATAAAAGCAACTTAGTATGTGCAGAGAATGACTTGTCAACTCATTTATGCGTTGACTGCATTTTACTCTGGCCAAAAAGATTTGTAGCCTGAGTGGAAAACTTCCTTGAAAAAAATTTTGTGAAAATGGTGGCAGCTTGCAGCCAGCTCTAGTTGTAAGAAATCCTCTCTTTCCTGTGGGTTCCCATGCTGCCGCCTGCTAAATTCCTTTTGCTCTAGCCCTCTCCCCGCTCAGCAAGCTTTTGTTGCAATAGTTGAAAATCCTTTTTTTTTCCTAAAGCAAATGGCACGTGATTTGGCAAAAGACAAATAGCACGTGAGTTAAAGTAATGTCGTCCCTCTGTGTGAAGTGATCCTGACTGGGGGACGGGAGACCGGGGCTGATGATACCTTTAATTTTAAAACATTTTTGTTCAACCTGGTGATCCCACAACACAGGGCTGATGCACTATAAAGGTCACACAGGAGAGCTTAGGTACCCCTAATTAGACAAGAGTCCTTGTGCTGTCCTTAGGGTTTATCTCCTAGATGGATATGAGGCCGTTTTTGCATATTTTTTTTAATGCAATGAGCCCTTGCAGCACAGCCTGCTCTCAGTGCTGAGCATGCAGCATCCACCTGATGCAGCAATGACTGCAGATGCTGCAGGGTGAGAGTGAAATTACATGCAAGAATTTTTATTAAATGATTCATTTGTTTGGGTTTTAAACTAAGTAGGGATTTAAGCTTTGTAATTTCCAGGAATCTCTCAGAAGTGGATGTCACCATAGCCTCAGTCATCTTGGAAAATCTCAGCCATAATAATTTCTACAATGGCACTCGAGGGCAATCAAACGCAAAGGTCTTGGAGCAGGCTTGTTCCCTGCCATCGTGCCAGTGTATTGCTCAGATAATGCACTTCTCTTCAGTCGGTCTTGATGGACTCCACAGGAAGGGTAAGTGTTCTTCCTCATATGGGGAAACAGGTGAAGTGATTTTCTGCAGAGACCTGGGAACGGGGCCATTTCGGGAAGCTCAGCCCTGGTGCTGAGACTGTGCTGTCCCTTGCTGGGAGATCCAGTAAAACCAAAACTGGCTGCAAAGCGGTTGTCTGTTGGCTTCAGAAGGAATTTGCTTTGTAGAGGGGCTGGGAGCTACTGAGTGAAGTACTAAATAATGTTTAAACAGAATATATAGTACTTTAAATTACTACCACTTTTTTAAATGACTAGTTTACAAGCAAGAAGCCTTTTTTTGTTTCAAACGTTAATAAAGGGAGTGTTGCTTCATATTTCCTATTAGAAGGATTAAGTCACGGTGAATTTTTTACCAGGCTCCATTTATCTCCCTTGATCCAAGGCCTGATGCTGTTTCTGTTGTGGTCTAACACAACACTCCCCTTGACTTGAGTGGAACATGTCCCCTCATCACCCGCAACAGGCGTGACGGCAGGCAGGTGGGATGGGACTCTGCGACGGGGAAGAAAACGTTGCTGCGAAGCCGTTGCGGAAGATGCCAAATCTTGCTGTTGTTGGTAGCCAGCAAATTGAACGCGATGCTCAAATTACTCTCCTGCTATTTAAGGTTTCTAGGGAATTTTTTTTTTTCTTTCTCCTAAACGTTTTGACTCCTGCTAGGGAATGGCCATCCATCAGCCAGACACATGTGCTGCATCTCTGCTGGGGATAACTGCTCTCTTCTAATGTAAAACATAGTGCTCCAGGGAGATCTTTGAATGCCATGATTCAAAGGAGACACCATCAAGGTATGATTCATATATTCAGCAAAATAGTATGTTCTTTGCTCGTTGCTTTATTAGCAATCCTTTGGAAAGCAGAGTCCAAAAACACTGTTCCTGGACAAATTGGTTTTCCTTCTGCGTGTGCGGTGAGAAACGCACGTGTTTGAAAGATAGGTTGAACAGAGCTCGCGAGTGGTGGATGACTCGTGCTGGAAACTCATTTGCTGTGGAAAAAAATTACACGTTCCTGGGAAAGCAACCACTTGGGTTTCCTGTAGGTTGTGCATTGGCTGTGTCTTTTGATGGGCTTATGCCTTCAGATTTGCCTCCAAATTACCCTTGCTCAGAGGGCCTGAGCTGGGTCAAGGCTCCCAGGAGAAAATTACTATTATTTATATATACTCCCTTTGTGCCCAGGAGTCACAGCCAAGAACCCCATTGGACCAGGTACACTGGAAACGTGGTGGAAAGACAGCCCTTCCCATACACTGTAGGTGTAAAATAGGGTGAGCAACTGGCTACAGGGGTATGGCCTGATCACCCTGTTCACCCCCAGATCCACGCAAGTGAGGGCAACCTCTAGAGTGGCGCGGTGACAAACTGGCAGCTCTGTCCTTGTATAGGGCTGCCACGGGACAGCATGGGGCCCTATGTACAGTAGGTAATTCACTGTAGCTATTGCTTCCATCTGTTTTCACGGGATAAGGCAAGGAAGCAAGTCAATGTGTTGCATGTTCAGGAGACATTTATTTTCCATTAGTTTTGTAAATCTCATTTTTCACTTAGTGTATGGAATTTTAAAAAGTTTAAGCAATTGCTGACTCAATAAAGCAGTGCCACATGGTTTTAAGCTTTGCGTAAAAGAAAAAAAGGAAGGGAAAGGCAGGAAAAGAGAGCAATCTTCAGACTCCTGTTCATTTCATCAGACAATAAAAAGATGTAAAGAGAATTCACAGTAAAATAGTTGCATGGGCCACTGCAACAATCATGAAAGCAAACAATAATAATGATGATAATAATAATAAAAAAAATGAACGTGTGTGACAGTGCTGCCCAGCTATGTCTGGCATACACATAGGAATGCTTTACCACCTAAGACTCTGGGTAAAGATTTTGGATGCTGTTTTGGGAGAGATGCTCCAGCTGAAGATTAAATTCAGTACAGGACCAGTATTGAGCTTCCGTGATCTTTGTTGGACAAGAATGCTAAAGCTCTTGGAGCCTTAAAACTATGAATATGCAAATGTGCTCAGAGATTGTAGCAATTGCTATATTATTAAAAAAGGGTAGACAGGTACTTTAGCATTTATTTTAAGATGTTCTTGGAAAACATCTTGAGACTTTTAAGGCATATCAGCTACAACTGAATGCATCCCAATGGCCCATCATTGTCAATAATGTCACCAGCCCATTTTAAGGACTCCCTGAGGAGAGGAGTCTGCCAGCCCCTGAACTGATTTCCTTCAGGGATCAATCAAAAATATTCACTAATGACTTGCATCGATGTTCTAGGAGTTGCTCTTTTTCTGAAGTTGGAAATGCATTTAATTTGGGGCGGGGGGGTGTTAGCCTGGACCTCTAAGGCAGTGGAGATCACGAAGTCATGCCGTCTGTCCATCTGTTTGACCATCTTCTGGTAATTCTTGAATCCTCTGGCATTTTGAAACAGATTTGACAGCGGCAGTCAAACTCTTGGAGATTATAAAGTCCCTCTGAGTTCCAGGGAAATCTCTGCCGGCACTGAGAGGCTTTCCAGATCCGCTGCTGAAGAAAAGGCAGGGAGAGCTCAGCTGTTATCCATTCTCTCTGGCAGTGTCCAGATGGCCAATTATCACACGTCTACTTCTGGACCAGCATCTGCACTCTCCTGCCCAGCTGGCAGGCCAAGAAGATTACGTAGGAGACACGGAGAGCGTTGGGGTGTTGGAGGGAACAAGGGACATGGGAGAGAGTTAAAGGTATAGGGCAAACTGGAAATACTGCAGCTGCAGTATGTGATATTATGTAAGATTGGAGCGGGGAAGCGAGGGGAGGGGAAGGACGATGGGGAGACAGGAGGCACATCTGCAGGACACCAGGCCTCGCTAACGTCGCTGCTCACAGAGCAAAGCTGCTCTGGAAGACTAGATGCCATGGTGTTACCAGCTCCTTGTCTCCTTCCTTCCAGTTATTTGTTTGCACCAGCTTACCAAGGAGAAGCACAGCCCCATTTGGGAGGTACCTGCTGGCAGGGGCTCTGGCCAGGCAGGCTGCAATGCCCTGGCCTGGCCCCCCACCAGAAAGGTCTGCAGGGTGGGAAAAGCTTGGGGTGTTTCCACAGTCCTGTAGCATGGTGAGGAATGGAGTTGGGTGTGCGCAGCAAGAAGGTTTTGTTGGGTTTTTTTTTTCAAAAAAAAAGAGAAAAAAGATTGTAATCTTATTTGCAAACAAGCCCATTTGTAGTAGCTGGTTCCCAGGCATTAGTAAACACCCTGGTTTTAATCCTCCTCAGAAAACGTCTCTGTGCTCCCTTATTTTGTGTTCCCTTTTGAATATGCTGCTGGGGTATTTTTGGATCTAACTATATCTTTTTAATCTGTTCCCCCCACCCCTTCTCAGCCCCCGCTGCCTCCCTGCCTGCTCCTCCTTCAAACTTATATAATGGCACATTATACAAAATAACTAAGCAGGTGGTATTTTTAAAGACAGTGAGTGAGCATTTTTTTGGCCTAAATTTGGAACGAAACAGATGGATTTTAAGACTCTGCTTTTTTCTATGAATAGTAACCGTTGTTCTCCACTGCCTTAAACACCAGTTTCAAGACCACCTCCAGCAACCAATCAGCACTCCGTTATTTAATTATAACAAAATTCTTAGCTCTGTCTGCTGCTGCATGGGCAAGTGGGGGGCACTGGATCAACTTCTGGAGCCAGGCAGACTTGCCAACAATAATTTTCCTTTTCCCAGAGGGCCGAGGGGGCCTGGAGCGGGTTCCAAGTTCCTCCTAAACTGGCTGTTCAGTTTGGGCTCCCTGACAGAGTGCTTGAAAAGGGTTATAGAAAGGCAGATAAATGCACTTCTTGTTGCAAGCTTCCCTGACAAGCCAGGCCTCCAGAACAGTGATCTCATTCCTGCCTCATTATTAGTGGTGCCAGATTTTTTCCATTAACAGGTAATTGAGTCGAAACTAAAATAAGCAAAGTTTGTTTTATCCAATGCATTTTCTTGCTTGCTTGTGAAATAAAAACACTTTAGAGAGGAGTTTGCTTTTAATGTTCATGGAAATGTATTTACATCTTAGAGATTCCTCTCTGCTCTAGTGTAATTAACCTGACTGGTCTTTTTGTTATTGTTGTTTTGATTTTTAAAGAAAAGAGATTGGCGAGGCTTAATTCTTTTTTTTAATGGTTTGAATTCCCTGGGACCAGCAGGGTTGAAATTGCCCGTTCTGTGCACGGCCACGCACGTTATCCCACTCCTCTGTGTGTGTGTGTGTGTGTGTGTGTTCATGCTGCGTGATTGATTTCACCCATGGCCCCAGAGGGGAAGCAGGAACAGGAGCCCAACCGGACGATACTGTGCACCACTTCCAGGCTCACAACGAGCTCTCCCTTCCAGAGGGGCCGCGGGGACACTGCTGGGACCAGCCAGTGTCTTCTCTCCTGATCAAGGAGGAAAACAAAGTGGCTGCCTGTGAAATGCTCATGGTCTTACTGAAGATCATTCTTTGTTTCTAATCCATGCAGTTGTGAGGGCAGAAGGGACAAGTGTAAAATCTGAGCTACGCATGCTTCTGTTGAGATGATGTTGCTTGTAGAGGAGGAGAGAAACTTTCTACCTGTCTGGGTGTGTCCATGCACAGGGGTTGCCATGCTGTCTGCTCTGAGCCAAGGCAGTGCCAGCGCCAAGAAAACCTGAGCAATTCCTCAGCCAGCGGCTTCAGGCTTCCCTGTGCAGCCAGCAGGCCACCTCCTCCCCCTCCTCGGCTGCAGGAGAGCCGGCCCTGCCCTGGGTGAAAGGCAAAGGCCTCAAGAACAACATGTGAAATGCTGCAAGCCCTTGGGGACGAGCATGTCCTGCAGAGAAATTGCTACTAGTGTGGATGTCTTCCCATTTTTTGAGGCATCTCCCTGATGCCTCCTAATCCTCTGGTGTTGGGCTGCCTTGGGGGACTCTGGGCCACCCTACACATCAAGCAGTGAATTCCCTCTGAAATTCATGGGACCGATGCCCAGAAGCAGGGCTGTTTTCTGACCTAGCTTGGGCATCTGAGACAGTTGCTTATGGAGTCAGCTCTGACCTTACCACTAGGCAAAGCAGGCGCCTCTTGTTTGCACCCCCCCACATGTGTCCTGAGGTAAGCAAAACCCGCAGAGATTTTGCATCATTTCAGCTACTAGTTTAACAGGAAACAGTTAACGATGCTGAAGAACAGACAAGTTTCATGGTTGTGGATTTGCTCTTTTGCTTCTGTTTTGGGCTATTCATGGAGGTAGGTGCCTGCCTACTTTACCCTTGTGAAAGAGGCCATGTCCACCAGTGACACTAGGACTTGACCGCTTTGCCCACAAAGTGACATCCTTGTATCAACCACGTTTCTGTGTGACCTCTTCGCCAGCCCTTTGCAAAGGAGCAAAGGGATAGGAGCGTTGCAGAAGGGCCGGTAGCCCTGGACAGAGGCGGGGGGGAGGTTGAGCAAGGAGGGTGCTGAGAGCGGGCTGCGGGACGGGGACCGCGGCGTGCCCCACTGCAGCTGAGACGCGGCAGCAGGGCAGGGGAAGCGGGTGGCTGCAGAAGTGTTGAGCGTGGCAGCGGTGCCTGCTTGCTGACTGCTGCCTCAGCCTCACACCCCCTGGGCTCTGAGAGGCCAATTACCAATTCACAGAGCCTGTTTCAGCACAAACAGGACCTTCAAAGAGTTTGGAGCCTTTCTGGTTTTGTTTTCTTTATGCCCTCCTAAAAAAATAAAAGCAGAAAGACCCACACTTTAAGGTCAAGTACATAATTGTTTCTAATAGGAATTTCAAACATTGGCTCTTCCTGGCTGGGTCAATTACCCTGACTACCCGAGGACAGACTCGAGACACAATAACCGCCATCTGCACTTGAACACATCCTCTCTAAAGTAGAATTTAAAGGGGGTTTTTTGTTTTGTTTTGTTTAGTCACACAACTTTTGGGGGTTTTCTGGTTGGAGAATTTAGCTTTCATCTCATGGAGGTCTGATGCTGAGAATTCTCTGGCAGTGAAGCTGTAGGAGAAATCAGGCGGGTGACATGGGAGCCATGGTCCTGCGATAGCCCTTGTCTGGGCTGAGGTGGGGGGTCCGTGTGGGGAAGATGTACTGTGTACAAAGGAGCGTACCAGAAAATGCCTGTTAATGGCTGAAACAAACCACGATGCCCAAATTACATTCCTAGCAGTCTGGGATATGCATTAACCAAGTCCCTCAGTTTACCTGGCTCTAAAATGGCTGTAAAAAAGATGCAGTCATGAGGTGCGCTGGCTTGCACAGCTCTTATTCTCTGTAATAAGCATGTTCAGGACCTGCACAGCAAAATCAGGGTTGCCACAATGGCAGGAGATGAAATTCCTTCTCCAGTCACCCATTCCAACATATTTGCTTCTCAGTGGGTTTTCTGGGGTACTCGTTGTACCGACGATGTGTTTTAATTCCCTGTTTATTGCATGAATTTTGTTAAAGCAGCCAAGTGGCTTGCTTTTGTGAACTTCTCCTCTGCATCATGAGGGGTGACAAAGAACTTGGATTAGTGAAAAACCATTAAACAAAATAACTTCAAATTGTTTCATTTTAAGAGATGAACTTTTTCTTTCCTCCACCCTCTTTAAATTTCTAAGTGAATTTAAATTAACAGACATCACTCAGGTGTAGGCAACACACAGATAGGAAAGATTTGCCGTCTGCAAAGCTGTTCACTCATTAAAGCCTCTCTTTAGTTAGAGACCACCCGCAGTGTGGACAACAACAGCACAGACCCCTCTGAGCTCTGTCCTTTCTTCAGGCTACTCCGACCTGGATGAATGAGCTGAGGGATGAGACAGGCACTCTGCCTCCTTCTTCCTTCAGATCCTTTTTTTCCATTCACACTTTACACAGTGTTCATCACCGTTGCATCTCAGCACCTCAGGTTCCTTCCAAGAGCTGCCAGGTTTACCAGTTGTCCTGCATTTCACAGGGATGTCAGTGGCGTCAGCTCCACCTCACATGTTCCTAACCTGACTCTAAGGACCATTTTTTGGGTTAAGTTTCACATTTGCAGAATATTTGGTACGTTTTTCAACAAAAGCATCTATTAGCAGTGAATATAATGGTGAGACAAACTGCTTCAAGTCAGCTGAGACCAGCAACTAGATCTGGCCTCGTAGAGCAGACCTAGTAATGTGGAAGAGAACATGAGGACTGGTTGTACAACATCGATGACTTTAATATCCTCATAGGTTCAGTCAAGACCTTTTACCTGGGTATTAGCATCTTTGAACTTTGTACTGACTTGCGTCTTTTCTCTTTTCTGGGATGAAATGTCCAAGATTTCCAATGGCAACTCATGGCCTTGGGTGCCCCATTTGATGAAGGAAGCTGGTTCACAGCAAGAACCGGATTCCTTTTATTCCAGGGGGAAAGGAATCTGTGTAAAATGTCTCAACTTCAGCTCTAAAACTGAAGTCAAAACAATCAGTAGCTACTACTTAAAAATCTACAGTGATCTTATTTTAATTTAATCCATGAGATACATTTAGCACACCTTTGGTACTGCATAAAATAATAATTTTCATGTTAGAGAAGGCAAAAGGAACAAGAGTATAAGTAATTCTATATGTTAGTTGCATTTAAATATGCTCAAGTTTCACTGTTTCATGTAAGTCCTTTGGATTTGGTCCAACCTAAAAATCATATTTACCCAAACTTAAATATTTTGTTGGTTTTTTTTTTTCCCCTGAATATACCTGTCTTTTTTAGTGGTGATGTTGTTCTGGTTAGTTTTCTTTACCCTAACAGAGGTGACTCCGCAGCACATTTCTTTTGACAAAAACACACAAAACCAACACGGATCAGTTAACACAGATGACATCTTTAAACTTGAATACATTTTTTCACTATAAACGCCACCAGTCAACTTTCGTGTAGGTAGGTTTCCATTGTTAGTTGTCAAAGTCTTCTTGAGTGGATTTCCCACTGTGTTACTTTTGTGTGAGTCAAATCAAGAT
Organism: Pygoscelis adeliae; assembly: GCF_000699105.1. Taxonomy (NCBI): domain Eukaryota; kingdom Metazoa; phylum Chordata; class Aves; order Sphenisciformes; family Spheniscidae; genus Pygoscelis; species Pygoscelis adeliae. The sequence goes on along the minus strand of NW_008824986.1, from coordinate 16,489,813 downwards.
TATAGGTAACAGAGAAGAAAAAGAAAAAGAAGAGAAGGTTAGACCCTCATTTTAGAGTTTAAGAAAAATCTGCCAGCAGGTTGCAGTTCGAGTTGGTAATATACATGAAAGGGGGAGTCCAAGCCGTGTCACAGGTATCACTATATTAGGCTTTCAGGAAAAAGCATACAAAACACATATTGTAGTGGTCACACACAGAGACATAAATTTAGGAACAAGATCTGCCTTAGCTTGAACATGGTCAGCTCTGATAATAAGGAACAATGGACTGAAGCTATTATGAAATGAAACCCAGGTGCCTGAATGGAGGGAGCTTTTAGTTGAGTTCTCCTGGAATAAAAAAAGTCTAACTTTTTTCACAGATATATGTTGTCCTAATTTTTCCCTGTTCTCACTTTAGAAGACAGGTGATTTTATTTGGGATTTGATTAGTGAACATGATTAAGGTGTTCCATGCTGAAATTTTCTAGAGTAACATTTAAATGAATTTTTTTTTGTTTCATCTTGTCTGTCTTAAATCATTTCAGTTTCGTTGGGATTTTGGATGTGCAAGGAAAACACACTAAGGTATCCTCTGTGTCATATCCACGAGGTAGTAGCCAGGATGGATTTCAGATACTTTGTAATAGTTTGGGTAGTTTCTAGTCTTACATGAGTGGTGTAAAAATACCTCTAGAAGTGTAATATTCGTTAATTCACTTAGTGAGATTATCAGAAACAACCTCAAGGAGGAAAAGACAGTGAATACCTAAACCTGGGCAAAAGCTTGATTTATGGCAAAAATCACTTGTTTGACTCTTTGTCCTGACCTGTATGGGATGACAACAGACTGCTGAGACGTGTCTAAGAAAGCTGGAGGACTGGGAGAGCAGAAACCTTCAGCAGAATTTGAAGAGTCCCACAAGGACATAAGAAGGACGGAGGCAAGGTGCAGGTTGTCGGAGGTATCTGATGATGTCAGACCTCCAGCAGTGGAATTTGCAGGTAAGTTTGATTTTTCTCTCAAAAGGAGTATGGGTACATTCTAGGTTTGAGAGATATGTGCATAGGTCTTTGGTCATACTGAAGACCTTTTCTCTTTGCTAAGGAGATTGTCTCACATGCCATCCAATTTTATTATTGCTAGGAGTAAACCAGCTTAATATGAGAAATTTATCTTTTACTTTTGCCTTAACCACAGGCCACTAGCTTCCAATGGAAACCACTGCATCTGGTCCTCCTGAGGTAAGCATGGTGAGTCCATACCACGTAGCGCTGCACCCCCAGAGTTTTGTCTAAGGGCCTGAACGTTATGGGAACCTCCCTCAGGGATTCAGTAGTATGGAGCAATGTTCTCTTGACTTGAAGGAGCAATAAGAATATCTGGGGAACAAACAAGGCTGAGCTAGCCTTGTATTCAGGTCAAACAGGGTTTCTCTCCCCTGCAGAATCAATGGCAATTACCAGATTTGCATCAAAGGTTTAGTCAGCAAAAGGTTAATAATATTAGGCATGAATATTTTGGCCTATTGTGCAAAACATACAAATATTGAAGGGTGTTTGCACTGAGGCTTTTGGCTGGACCTCTATAAAGATACAAGCAAGAAGCCAAACATATGTTCTGGTGTTCTAGGCTTTGATTCTTAATCATGTTCTGTGCTTGCGTTCAGAGGTTTGCTTTGGGACCATCTCCAGTGTGAGAAAATATGACAGAGAAATCAAACACAGAGGTTATGCATAACGGTGCGGTGTTCATATCTGAAGGGGAGCTTTTGTAAGCACTAACATTATTCTTCTTTTGACAGTAGTTGCACATTTTCACTCGGTTTATCTTAACTGGGAATAACCCCTAAGACAGGATGTCTCCGGGCACTTCAGAGAAGTGCTTTTTGAAGGCAAAGGAAATAATGTTACAGGGCTGTGCCTCACATCTCTTCGACTGTTAACAATCCTATAAATACCACTGCTGAGTGCAGTATGTGTCCATGGCTGGTCTCAAGTGTAGCTGCAGTGCCTGGCTCGTAGCACAGGAATGTTCTCTTGATCTAGGAGAATGTTCCCCAGCTTTACTAATACTTGGCTCCCTGACACAGACTAAACCAGCTCTGAGAGGCCATATAAGAAGGCACTGGCTGGGCATGTAAACTAGGCAATATGTCACGGTATGGGAAAAATCAGGTACCAGCTGTCACAAAGAGTGAATTCTGAAAGATTCCCAGGAACAGAAAAAGATGGAAATTAGGGTTTTGGGATGGCTTTTTTAACCTGACGTTATGCTCTTCCATGGCTATGAAACTTTTCAGGAATGGCTTTCATCACCCTTTTACCCATTCTGTTTACCAGGAAAGAGGGCTTACTTGTAAGCTGAACTTTCCTTTTCCTTCCCTCTTTCTATCCAGAAAGGTTCCTCTTCCTTAATTTTTAAGGTTCTTTTTAACAGTTTAAAATACTCTAAGGGAAAAAGTCAATCAGTATATGGAGAGAAGTGTAAAAATTAGCCAAAAAAACCATTGGCTAATTCTAAAATGCATTTCATCTCTTTTGTAACTTTTTGCACTTTGGTAATTCAGTAATTACAAGGGAATGTACTTCACTAGTTAGATCTAATATCTGATATATCTGCAAAGGAAAAGCCATGAAGTCAGTGGAAATATTTCAGTAACCTGAGGTCAAGATGTAGTTTCTTGAAAAAACAGAAACTCAGTTTCTTTTCTTCCAATATCAGTCTTGTCATCTCTTCTTCCTCACATGTGCAACTTCATTTTCCAATGCACATTTCTGTCCTATGACTGCTGAGGCACGTGGCAGGTGTGAAAAGTCTGATCTATCAGCTATTGAAGCCAATGGATTTTGATCACAGCTCACTTTGCATTGGGCTCTAAATGGTTCTTTCTGCAGAAAATGTCACAAAATATTGGTCAGGAACTTGTAAGAGGAAAATGGAACTGAATTTAGAAAACACCCCACAGCAGCAGAGAACGTTGAGAGTAAAAGAGCAGCGACAGGAAGAATATCATCCACTGCTGGCCAAACTGCAAGATAATTAAACCAGAAATAGCATGGGGCAAGAAAGAGGCCAATTATTTCCATCAGAAGGATGTCATCTAGCAGTTCAAGACAAAAAGGAAGCACTGTATAAAGTGGAGATGAGCATGGCAGCCTGCCAATCTATCACAATCTTCTTTTATTTGAGATGCTTATTAGTATCTTATGTTTCAAATTAAATATTTATAATTCTGTTAATAACATGCGAGAATCGGGCCTATTCCAGAGATTAGTCTGTACAAGAAGTTGTCCACTGATGTAAATTAGATCAGTGAAGCTTGGGATATTCATGCTTGCAGTCTTGTCATCATTTGTATTTTGGGGTGGCAGCTAAGCTACCTCTAGGCACATTACTCTCCTCGCCATGAATGTGCGTACCTCTTACTTTCCTGCAAAGTGTTTCACCTGCATCAACTGTTTTGTGCTTCAACAAGTCTTTTAAGTGATTCTGTGTTGTAATTTTCATGGTTGGCAGGCCAGTGTCGTTATTCCCATTCTCCCACATGGAGACTCCTGCAGCTTTTAAAGGAGTTGCCCAAGGACATGCAGAGAAGCAGTGCCAGCTTTATGAATATACAGCCCCACCATTCTTATTAGATTCCATGAAAGATGAGAATAGGCACTTTGATGCTTTCAGTGACTGCTGAAGTCTTTACCGGTGTTGTGAAAGGTCATTAGAGAAGAGCTGGGGGACCAAATTCAACACCTACTCATGGGAATGGTCCTTGGGATGTGGAACTAGTCCAGGAGAAAATGTGACAGGAGAAGTGATTTATATTGAAATGAGGGTTATGAAGACAGCAATGACCACTGAAACATACACAACAATAACTCAGAACAACCTCTCCCTGGCACACTCTGCTGTGCCATCTTTTTAAACCTGGAGGAGGCAGCTGGGAAGAGAGATTTAGAGCAGATCTGTGGGACTGATATGAGTGAACAAATCTGACTTCTATCTAGGTGTTTCTGGGTTCTCATCAGCCCCTTTCAAGGCGTAAGGGAAACCATCTTGGTCCTCTGTGATCTGCTCCCTGGGATACAGGTAGCAGGACAAAGCAGTCATTTTCTTTTTCTCCCATGGTAAGTGGTCTCTGCCCTTTTGATATTAAATATATGGGGTCTTTCCAGAAAGGTAGTGTGAAATGTCAAAGAGATAATGTATTTAAACATTCATCTGGTTTGCAACCATTTTATACCCACCACACAAAGACATAGAAGGCTTCTCACTCATTTCTCTGCACTCATCATGCTGCCATTGTGGGACCAGAAGATAATGAGATGAATAGGAAGCATTTCCACAGCATGAGCAATGTAGGAACATCATTATTAATGTTCGTACAAAATATCCCATCTCTACATGATGTCTACATATCTGAGATACAGCCCTCTGCCAGATATAAAGAACCATGACCATCCAACAGTGATCTGTTACTTAATGGAAAGTCTGCTCAAATTTCAGTTTAAATTGCATTTATTATTTATGTCTCAAGTACAGAGTATGTATACTGAGTATGTCTTCCCCTTATAGTGCTAGAGGATTAGTAGTTTCCATTTAAACAGGCAGATATTGGCCCAGAAGGATGTCGAATGTGTCCATATTCAATATTTAAAAATTGTAAAAATCCTTTGAAATCAGTGCAAAAATTATAATCAAGTAACTTTTTCTATATATATACTGAGGTCCACATTTTCATGCGGCCGGGGCCAGGTACCTGCAGCTTAGCTCCCAATCACTAGTCCTTTTCCCTCTGGCTCCGGGTGGGTTAAGTGCAAACTCCTCCTGGGTGAGTGTGCCAGCCTGATGGCAGAATCTGTAAGGATGGGGTTCAAAAGGATGTACGGGGTAGAGACGGACAGTTCTATGTGTGGTGTTGCAGGTGATGCACACAAGGATGGTTGCAGTGGCGTTACCTGCAGGTAAACATTACACTAAATAATATTTTGATTTTCGTCATCCTTTTCTCTTTGTAGCTTGCCCTCCAGCAGGGATGGTTTTCAAATATAATCTTGAGGTGACATTTTTAGTAGTTAATTTCTGACATTTGTTATCTGTGACTCGTTCACAAGCAGCCCATTGCACACGCTCAGTGCTCAGCAACCTGTGTGATGCCTCTTGACCTTGCTTGGGTGGGTTGCATGCCGCCAGGCAGGAATGGGTGTCCATAGCCCTGCAGATCTCACCGGCACAGTGAATCCAGGTATTTGAAAAATTCATTGCCAAGATATCTGGACCAATCTGACAAACTTTGTGTTTCAGGTTTTTTTTTCTAAAGCCTTGGAACAATGCAGTTTATCTTCTCACACTAACTCATTCATATTCATATTTGCTATAGCAGACATTTTGAATGCTTTACTTAAAGCTGCACCCAGAAGTTCACAGTGGAACAGATGGTAGAAAGAGCTAGGAATTTTCTTGATATTTTATGGGTTGGACAACAACCACAACCTGATCCAACAAATTTTCTTGTTCTCAAACATTTTACTGTCAATACACTCCTCAGGAATGTACTCAGAGTTGTTTGGGGACATGGAAAAATATTTACCTCAGCCTTCCACAATTTATTACTTATTGTTTGAAAAAGTTGCCTCTTTTCTGTGCCAGCATTTATCATCTTGGGAAACATATTGGAATATAGCAGTGATATTAAACAATAATATGCTCTTTGCTGGGATAAAAAAATATTGCTGGGCCACTGCAGAGGAAGCCAAAAACCACATGTGAAATGGTTCCTTCGGAAGGGCAAAAAGTCTCAAAGTTTGTTAGCAAATAATTCAGCTAGTGGTGCAGACATCAAATGGCTTCGGCAGCACTTGCAAAGCTATTCTGAATATACTTTTTCCCTGGAGTGCTGGGGCACAAAGCCACTGTAATGAAGGTTAGAACCGTAATAATAAGAATCCCTCACTGGTAAAAAATAATAATATAATAAAATAAATAAAAAAAACTTGCAGAAGAATTAAGGGAAGAAAGGACAGACTGCGTGAGTCTTTCAGCAATTCATATTAATTTAACTTCTGTTTGCATGGCCCTGAATTAGGGGCTGCCTTAGCTCCTGGGTGGGGGTGGCAGCTCAAGTTTCCTTTTTCCTTCTTCACCCTGGCTGGAGAGGGAGAGGCTGCCATCCTTCTCCTCCAGTTGTTAAGCTGCTTTCTTAGCTGAGCATTTCTGCTCCCCGCCCCCCCCGCAACTAGTTTAATACTTTCTCTTGTGCAGCCCCTTATGTTTGGTGGAGATTTCCCATACAAAACTGCACAGCTACTAATGCAGCATTCTTTAAATAGTTCCCTAAAATCCCCACCTTGCTGAGCTGCCTATGAAATACTTGATAAGAGCTACACAGTCCTGTGTGTATAGTAAAATGAATGTCCTCAAAGACTTCCTCACTGTCTAGTTGTGCCTGTCTACTACCTCTTGTTGTAGGATACCCCGTAAGTTTAGGGGAGGAGAGACCATCTTTACTGTAGTGCTTCAATGCAGCCTGCTACAGAGAGCCCTTGAAGCTTCCTCCATAACTCATAAATCAGATGAATGCAATACAACAGCTAATCTAAGATGTATTTTGAATCACCCCTCTCTTCTGCTTGCTTCAGCTGGGCACCAAGAGCTCTGTGCTCCTCAGCAGCTGAACCTGACAACTCCCAAATGGGGCATCTCCAGCAGGACCCTCTGTGGGTCCCTCTTTGCTGCCCTAGGAGCATGTGGGTGTGCGGCAACCAGTTCTGGGACAGCTGAAGGGACCTCAGCATGGAGGGGGCTGCAATTTTCCTGGGAGGTGGTGGGGTGCAATTGCACCGTTTCAGCTGATTGCTCTGTGAGTTATGCACCCGTTTTGGCACAATGCATGGTATGTTATTTAACCTTCTAAAGACTTGCTCGTCCTGTGGGTGCCCTTGCATGCACTGAAGAAAAAATACAAACTTTACTTCTCTTTTGATGTACGCAAAGGGGAAAAGAGGGGGGAAAGGATCAGCGCTGTGCTTGGAGGGAGAAGAAACAGCATTAGAATGGATGGGTAAGCTGAAAGGGATAGCGCAATTCTCAAAAAATATTAATAACTACTAATAACGGCACATCTGAATACCGAGTTTAGTTCTGAAGGATCCAAAGAGCCCTGCATGCGCTGGAATTGTCCTGGCCCACCTCTGAAGTGCTCCCACCTGAAGGGCAGGGTGCCCCAGTTTCTTGAAAGTGCGCTCTGGACTCGACACAAGGTGTGAAACAAATCTTTGAACCCTGGGTGCTTTGCCCAATGCCTGTTCCTTTATTAGAAGCCCAGAAGCCAGCATGGAATAAGCAGGGTAGCAGTACAGCGCGGCACATTTTTATAGCAAGGCCAAATCTTTATTATGCTTCTTGGCCCAGTTTAGTGGAGAACACTGCTGGGCCTGATTTCAGTTTTGATATCGTACACTGAGGCTGCAGACCCTTAAGAGTACAAGCTGGAGAAAAGAACATAGAAAATGTTAGGAATGAGAAAAGGCCATTCAACACATTGATGCTTGTCTCTTGTAATACAGCGTTTCCCCCAGGATAGCATCTAATTGCTTCTTGAACGAGCCCACTGTCTTTGCCTCAACAACCTTGCCCAGTAGGCCATTCCAAACATTTATTATTCTTTGAGTGACAAAGCACTTCCTTATGTCTCCTCTGAATTTGTTTTTTGAACTTCCATTTATGCCCCCGATCCTGTCATCTGTGCAGTATCAAAAGTAGTAACATGCATTGATATCATCCATTCAGCCAAGATTTTTGTATACTTCAGTTAGACCCCCCTTAAATGTCTTTTTATTTTTTTTTTTAAGTTGAATAGATTGAGGGTTTTTTTCACCTTTCAGTAACTTCTACAATTTTATCCTGGAACCAAGTCGAGCAAAAATATTTGTTAAAGCCTGACTTACATTAGACCACACTGAATGGATTTATAAAGTCTACTGTAGAAACACATTTCAGTAAGGTTTTTTTCCCCCTCTTTTGGAGACTAAACTATCATTTAGTTTCCCTGATGCTTGTGTCTGGTTAGTTTGACAAAAGTTAACTAGGAAGAAGACAAGAATAAAAAGCTTGATATGAAATTTGGAAAAAGCCGATAATCTCTAAATTTTTCCATTTATACTGTGGGCTTCCACCCCCCCAACCCAAGTAGTGGGTTTTTTGGAAAAGAGAATTGTTTATCATATGGGATTTTCCATGTGACAATGCTTTGCAGAATCTTCATGAAGAAATGTTAAAATTCATCAGCAATCCCCCCAAAAGCCACAGAATCACAGCTTCAGCCCTCATCCACCACCACAACTGAGGTGAATAGTTCATTACCTTTTTGGATGAAACTCTACAGCATGTGTTATGCAAGAGGCCAGAACTGATGATCTCATGGTCCCTCCTGGCCCTAAAAAAAATTTACAAGTAATGATTATAGATTAAATATATATGCCCTGCACAAAGTCAAAACCAGTAGGCTTTGGGTGGGAACAAGAAACTAAGGAAAGGAATTTTGCCTTAGCTCTTTCCCAGAAGCTGGACAAACAGCTACAAGCATTAGCCTGACTGCAGCAGTGGCTGTTTATTCATTGTCTCTCCATTTTTTTCATTATATTAACAATGTGGGGGTTTTTTAGGCCATCTGTAAATCTTTTTGTTTTCTCTGAATTCCTTCCCGATGCGTTTCTAGGAATGTGGGATCTGAGCGAGATGGGCGGGTTGTCCCTGTCATGGCTGAGCTGAGAGTATTTCCTCACGGGCTCTTCACGGATGTAAACACACGCTTTCCACAGCATCACTGAGTTTTGGGTCAGGTAAACTAGTATCAGGACTAATTAGCTTAGGCAAAGCACTAGTATAATTTGTAGTTTGGAAATGAGTTTGTTAAGCATTATCTTGTGTATTTTCTGCACAGGGTTGCAGTGTGGGATCCAGACACGCTGCTGGATGCATCGCAGCCGAACAAGTCATTCTCCTTTCCCTTGGTTGGGACTGTAGCTGTCAGTCAGCCCCATGCCAGCGCTGGACTATACTGGATCATCTGGGGGTAATGAGCAAGTCAGCCCCATAGGTCTCGGGAAATTATTTGTGCTATTATAGTACCAGGGAGAGTAAGTTGACGTATGAGATGGTGATTATCAGGATCACGCTTCAGTTCTTCTCTGAAAAGTCTGTACAATATTTGCTTTGCTCCAGGCCCTGGGAATCTCCCATGATTTGTCAAAAAATAATTGTTGGTGATACAATAAATATGTTATTAAATTCCCTAAGTGTTCTGGGATGTATGCAATCTGGAAAACTGATTTGTTTATATTCATATTTTCTCTATATTTCCTTACCCATTCTTTGTCATTATTTTTACAGGTTTATTTTTCTCCAGTGTTTTCTAGTTGTTCAAACTTTGTGTTTCTATATTTATTTAAAGGCAGATTTCAAAAAAGTTCAGTCCCTTGGTTTACTGAAGGATTGAACTTCTCGCTAGTACTTCATCTCCCCTGGTATTTTTGCAAACGCTCTTTTTCTCCTTACCCATCTATCTAGCACTAACCTCTTTAGTCTCTTTGCTGCTCATGTCTGTTGCTCACAAACCCCAGAGTCCTGGTTTTAAACCACAGTCCCCTTATATTCAGCACATCTTTGGACATTATCTGCTGCTTGTTCTGCATCTTTTTTTACAGAGGACTTTTGATGTTTCTTGAACTGAGGTATTTTTAGAAGTCTCCAGCATTTTTCTGCACAGATAGATTTCCATTGTCTTGTCTGGGAGGACTTCATACCTACCCCACGTAACACTGCTGCTGGGAGCCGAGGGCCTGGAGCCTGGCACCAGTCACTGCCAGGAGAGATGGTGCAGGGGCAGGGTACCAGCCCAGGGCATGGACGAGCCCGGACCAAGCCTTTCTTCTCTCACAGACTTCCCCTGATTTAAACCCATCTGTAACACGCAGCTGCAAAGAGACTTTTAGAAGCGTCCGAGGGTGTCAGACACTGTGCAAAGGGCTTTGCCGTCCAAGGTGCGCTGTGGCCCAGCATGAAAGCGTCATGCTTCTGCTCCCCGCAAATGTCTTCCTCACTCCTTGTGTGGTGTGTAAGGCCCCCACCAGGCGAACCTTCAATGCAAAGGACATCTGCCGTGTCCCTTGGGTCAGAGCTGCCCAGAGGGCAGAACATCTCCAGGAGGACCGAGACCGTGATAACTCCACATCCTGGCAGAGGAGATGTGAAAAGGGCTGTGAGGCTTTCGTTATCTTTGGCAAGCCATTCTGTCCAGTGTTTCAGATTGTTAGGACTGCTTGTCCTGTCAGACCTACCAAATATAACTAGAGCATTCACTGGATTTAAACATTTTCAAGTGTTTACAACCACATCTCCTCCCCGGGGGAATCTCCGAACTGCGCTGCTTGCTGTATTGTCTTTGGCTGGGTCTTTAGAGTTTCTGAATTTATGCGCTTAAAAATCAATGAGCCTTGGTTAGACAAGAACCCAAACACTGTGACTTCTCATTTGGGTGACTCCACTCCTAGGATTTCACAGAGATTATGAGAGATATAAATAAAACTCTGTTTTGTAGCCTTCAGAGTTTCTATCAAAGTTTTAAGTCAATTTAAATTTAAAGGCCAGATATGCCACGTGAATCACACTTGAAACCATAGGTAGTCTTTATGCGGTAAACCTAAGAAGATATTTAAATATTAAATGAATTGTAACTGAGGTTTCTTTAGCCTCTGCTAGCCAACAAGAGCTAGTGACAAAGAAGCCCATGGTAATGAAAAGCTTGGCTGTATAAATATTATCACTCAGCTCTGGGCTCTTTTGCACCGTGTAGATCTCATGCCCTGTAGATCCCAAGGGCAACTGGGTGGCAAACGCAGGCGTGCAGACATGTCCACAGCCAGGCCTGTCCTCCCTGCACTGCGGGCAGCATGAATGCGAGCTTTCTCCTCTGGACTTCAGAGCTCCCTAAAGGCCCATCCAGGCTCTTTGAAAGTGAAATGAGCAGAGTTTGAACCTTTGCTTAAAATACAGCCTGGCCATACCTAAAGGAGTGTACTGGGACACCCTCACTTGGTTGTGGGCCACGTGGCCAAAGTCCTCATCACAGATTCTCTCTCTGCCGCAGTATTTTGTGTCAAGTTGAAGCAAACAAGATTCTTCCTTCTCCTTTGAAAGAGCCATAAAAGAGACATGGAGAGATGGAAGAAACAACCAGAAGAAACCAGGGAGGAAAAAAGACAAGAGAGAGAAAGAAAGAGACTGAGAGGGAGAGGGTGAAAGGGGAGAGAAATAGCTGTCTCTCTCAGCAGTCAAGGGAATAGGTGATGTGCCATCTCCCTCTCAGTACAAAGAGGTTGTGTGGGAAGGGGGAGATGACAGATAATATATCAAAGGAAATGAATTGCAGTATTAAGATCCTGACTTTGCTTTGTCAAATTTGGAGGTGATTCTTTTACCTTCACCTTCACATTCTCTGCAGCTCCTCTAAGTGATGGAAATGCTCTTCAGATCCTCAAGACACAGTACTACTGGTAAAAACAACAGCTCTCAGAGAGATGTTTTCCTGAAGTAGCAGAAGGCTTCTTAAATCTCCTTCAGACTTCTTCCGACACTGTTACCCATTCTGTGTAGTCTCTGTGTACTTGAGATGCACTTTCCTCCCTGACTGACAGAAAAATTAGGGGTCCAAAAATACAGTGGGAATCTCTGAAGTAAAATTTAGTTCAAATTTATATTTTCCAAGTTGATGTGATAATCAACACACTTCAAAACTATTGTTTTCATATCAAGAACCAAGGGTAACTCTTATAGCATAAATCAGTGAACATACGGCAAGCATGGCCTTATGGTAAGCATGCTGGAGGAGGAATTGATCAGTGGTCCACCAAATTAGGTCAGATGTGATCCCAAAACACCATTGAAAGCCCTGGATAAGTTTTTAATGACAGCAGGGGATTCCTGAGCAAACCTTTTGACAGTAGCAATTTTCACAGGTAGCTGACATTGATAGACATGAAAGCTGAAGGTTGCTGACGGTCAAAATGTGACCAAAGGATTTACTGTGATGGAACAGCAAAAGAGGAGTTTGGTGTGGCCAACAGCTCAATAGCAGGCATGAAAATTGCCTGCCCATGTAAAAAGGATACCGAAGAGTGATAGAATGCATGCAAAGAAACAAAAGAAACTCATATTTCAAAATATTGCGACAAAAAAATCTCAATGATTTAAAAAAAACAAAACCAAACAACTCTTCAGGGAAGTGTTTCAGATTTTTGCTCATTGCTCAAAAATCAAGTCAACCTTTCATTTATTTTTCTGTTTGATCATCTGCTCTTTTCTTTCTCCTCTTCTTTTACCATCTGCTTTTTCAGTGACGAAGGAAATATAGAGAATGATAGAAGGAGAGAGGAAAAGGAAGAAACCAAGACAAAAAAGCCAAAATGAAAAAAAGCTAAATATTTCCAGGCACTCTGACCATATTCCATATCCTTTGGAAAGGAAATGACTTCAGAGTGGTTTGTGGGTTTTCCTCCCTCTGGTTTTGAACCCCAGTAGAAACAGGGCATGGAGAAACCTTGCGCAAGCTGGTACATCCCGAAGGTGAGACGTCTACAGCGCAGCTGGAGTGGGGCTCACTGGGAGGTGGGAAGGGCTTCAGTTACAACAGCCCTGGGCACAATGTATGCGTAAGACCTGCATAGGTAAGGATTCATACTCAGAAAATTCTTCAATTTTTTGGATAAGATCAGCTGGTCAAATGAAGATATTATAACTTCTGTCCTACAAATCAAGTATCTTTAACACTCTTATTCTGTAGTAGGTACAGTATCCTTTGAAGCATCCTCAGACTTTCAGCTCCTACAAATCAGTGCTTTGCCCTGGGAAACAAAATGAACATTAAAAAAAACATATAAAAGGATTGTGTCCATTGTGACCTACCCCTGTCTGGGGTGGAAGCTGGGGACTGGAGGGAAGGCTATTTCTTGTTAACCAGTCTGAAGTGGTTCCCAAACACTGAAACACAGAACAGTGAAGGAAATTTATAACTACATCTCTCTCTTGGCCTTTCCCCAACCCTTAGTACTCATCATTCGTGGCTTTAAAATGGTAAAAGAAAGGGAGAGTTGTAAATGGACAACAAAATCAAACCAAAACAAACCTCTTAAAAACAAACTCAGATCCAAGAGATCGCTTTTGCCCTCCAAATCAGGAAAATTCACACCTCATTGCCATCAATGGGGTTTCCATACAAGGCATATCCAAATGGGAAGAAAGTTATCTGAATGAAAAATTCAGCCATCCTCCTTCCTCTGCCTTCCTTCCTTGGCTGTCAGAACTGGCACGCAGAAAGAGACCTCTTTGGCCTCATAACTTTTGAAATGAAACTTTTTGGGGAATACTGAAAGTCACTCACAGTCCCAGGGGAATGATGAGCCATTTTTTCCGCCCTCCCTTCTTTGTAGTTTACTTTCCCCTATATACTTTCCTTTTCTTACTGCAGCTTTTCTGATCACAGTATCACAGTGACTTTATCACCATGACCTCCCCACTGTGAACCAGCCCACCCCTTGGAGGCAGAGAGCCATTGTGGAGGTGGTAAAAGTAATTTGTTTTGTTCAATGGATTTTTTGTTATGCATGCATGCAAAGCCCCTTTTATCTCACATTTAAATTTGTGTTTTCCCTCTTATGATTGGTTTTGTGACATCAAAAAGCTTTCAGCTTCTTCAAAAATCAAGAAGAACAAACTCTTAGAAAAATAAAGTAAAAATAAAAAGAAATCCTTCCTAATACACCCAGAATTTCAGTGCCGCTTTAGAAACAAACAGAGTCACATGGGATACTGGCTACTAACAACTATGGAAATAAGCCTGATTTTTTGATCTCTAGGCCCAAACATGATTCGTATTTTTTTCCTCAGCCTCAGACAATGTCTTCAGATAGCCCAGGTAAAAGCAAGCCAGAAACAAAACAACATCATAGAGAAATTGCTTCATGCAGATACTTTCAGCTACGCTACACAACTCACATTGTCTTTGAACCCAGTGTGATGAGAGAATGATTTGAAACTCCAGGGATGACTCCTGGATATGTTTTTACTTCAGCATATTGTAGTGAGACAGAAGTCTTTGGCTTAAGAAATGTGTTCAGCAATCTTCGGCATTTGGGGAGGGTTATTATTATTTCTATCGCTCTAGTAACACTTTGGACAACGTTGAGAGCTGAGGTCAAGGAGCAGGCTGTACATATGAGGTTATGCAGACTCTCCTTAACCTTTAAGAAAATGGTTTGTCCACGCTTAGTGGGAGGCTGAGAGCAAGAGTGGGAAGTCTGAGCCAAACCCTCCTCCTCAAAATCAGGAGAAGTGGCTATAATTGTTAGGCTGCTTTTCAGGAAAGGAGCCACATATATCCTTTGATTTTCAGTCACCTGCCTACTTTGCTAAGAATGCTGTTATCAATTGACTTTTTGGGAACTGGTTAGCATTTGCCTAAGTATCTACAATGAATTGAAATATTGAACCTCAGTATAAGTTAATTGTACACAGCCCATGTACTCTGATGTGCAGTACCCAGATTTTTAGATTCAAATAACTTGAGGAGAAAGGCACTTGAAACACAGTCCACAGAATGGCTGTCAGAGGTTGTCTGAGAAATTGCATCATAAACTGTTTGAGAGATTGCATCATAAACTGTTTGGGACATCCATTTATCTACAATTCTATCTTGTTTCTCTAAAATTCAGGTTCATTTTAGAAGCAACTGAATGGCAAATATTTTTTAAAAATTGATGCTCTATGACATTTCCCATTCAATACTCATTCTTTGATAAAGAGGTGTGGACCATAGGGCAAGGGATCTTCTCTGAAGCAGCAAGGCATTGCAACCAGCAGATGCCCTGCTGCCTCCCAGGCATCCTGGCCCTCCAAGCCATGGTGAATAAGTAATGCTGGCTGGGACATGTCTGCTTTTAAGAAAATGCGCTTTAGTGTGGAAAAAACAGAACCCTGTCTTGCTGAAAATTTACAGTTATGACGCTGGAGCCACTTTATTGACCAAAATGGAACCCTTAGCAAAAAATGTGCAGGTCAAATTTAAGCATGAGCATGATCTTACATCTCAAACTGTAGGACAGACATGGGATACAGAAACTGCTATCCCGTGCTTCCAATAAAATCTTTTGTTCTAGATGTTTCCTGGGACAGGGGATTTTCCTTGCCCCAAGCTGGGAACTATCGCATTCCCAGAACTGTGGCAGGAGGCGGGGGACCAGGTTCACAGCTGCTCATGTGACCCTCCCCCACACACAAATAGGGAACACATCTCTCACCGTTCGGCCCAACACATGCGTGCACTGAGGCTCAAAAAAATGCATGAGAAACATCACACAGTCCAAAGCAGAGGTGTGACCTAAATTCTGTGTTGTGCACCAGCCAACCCCCTGCCCCTGTTTTTAAATTGCTTGCCATATCCATGGCAGCCACAGAAAAGAGAAATCTCTGCAATAAACAAAAACATTATTGAGAGTTAATTCCACTGCAGGGATATCTGCAGGATGTTTAAGGTGACATGTAGGTTTTGTTATCCCAGCTATCTAACCCGTGAGTGCCATTGGGACTGGACCCAGAGCCACAGGGATCTTTAGGTGCCTAATTCTGGTAAAGATGTCCCTTTCTAACTTCCTGATGAAACCAGTTCTTGCCTTCTCAGCTCCTTTGTGAATGTGGACTGAAGGTATTAATCATCCTGAGAAAGGGATTTGGGGTACTGTGGCAGGCTTTCTGCTGCCTTGAATGGGAGCAGGATTGAGCCCTCATTGCCTGATTAAAAAGGTAATTTGAGGCCATTACTAGCGAAGGGAGGAGGAAGGAGGTCTTCTCACAGGGCATGAAACCTTCCCCCTCCAACCCCACTCTCACTGCTGCCCTTGGATTTGAGGGGCTTTTCATTCCGGCAAATATATTTTATGAACCTGATGTACACTTAGCTAGAACAATCCAACACTGGGATCTAATTTCAAACCTGCAAAGGTTGATTTATCTTTTTTCAGGCTATATACTCATTTGAACTAAAATTACCCTGCTGCCAGCCTCCTTGATAGCAATTACATCTAAAGAGAGAGAACCACTGAACTTCATGTATTGATAATGGTCTTTCTGTCTATATTTTTCCTTGGGGATAAGGTTGTATGGGAAAATTAGACACATTAGCCTAGGAAAAACAGTGAACAAAAATACATATTTTATACTTTTTAAAAGTATCCTCATGCTACCAATTAGAGACATTATTTAATGCAGGTAGTTTAGCATTATGGTGCCAGTCTGTATATAAAGCAGAACAAAACCATTTTTGATAGTTATTTAAGGGCATCCTAAATACACTCAAGAATAGTACATTTTAATTTTCAATAATGCCAGCAGACTCAAGCATTCAGATTTTAGCATAACCAGCAGGAAAACTGTTTGATGTTTTAATTATGTCCCAGAAAATGCTGAATGTGTTATAAAAGAAATCTGAAGAGGGGAGGGGGGAAAAAAAGGTTTTTATTACTGCTCAAGAGGAAGGACGTTTTACAACATAGCATTAAAAATGTAAAATGGAATAAAAAAGAACTCTGATAGTCAAAACTTTGTCTGCAACAAAGTAGGCCAGAGAAGTAAAATAATATGTCTGTTAGAAGCAGTCGGCAGTGAGAAGTGGAAGAGAGCATTTACATAGAGATAAGGTTGAAGGAAAGGAAAAACCTTAAAATAACCCCAAAGTCTTTTAAATTATGTTTAAGACTAGCCAGAACCCGGTAACCATTCCCAACAAGGTGTCTCGGAGGATTTCAGAGTTCCTGATTAATGTGGTGACCTACTGCTCTCTGATGCAATGTGATTAAAACCCAGCTGGGTATTCGCAGTCGGGATGAGGCTGTTGGGACTTCCCGGGGCTCTATCCTGCTGGCACCGGGGTCAGGCTCTGCAGCAAGACTCAGGAAAGGTGTCCCCAAGGGAGGGGAAAAACGAGAACCTGAATTGTTGGGAATGAATTGAACCAGATGTACAAAGCTCCAGCAATTCAAGCAGCGATAGGAAGTAGTGAAAGGGGAAAAAAAATTGCTGAGGTTTAACTCTTCCTTCCCTTAGCAGGTGTAGGAGGAGGATGAGGGGGGACAGCACGGGGCACTGCCACGTCCCGTGGTGCTGCCCAGTGTCCCCAGCACAGGGACCAATGCAGGGTGCCAGAGCCACAGCAGGACGGGGCTGGTTGGGGGCGGTGTAGAGCCAAAGCCTCTCCTCCACTCCTCACGCCCATGCCAAGCACGGGACATCTTGCCATTTCTCACACACACACATATATACACAATTTCACTCATTCCTGGCACTCGACTCTTTCGTCAACCTACTATTGTGAGCTACCTTAAAAAAGCGACATCTTCAATTTGGTTCAGATACATAATTTATGTTGTGTCGATACATTTGTATCTCTTAAAGCAGGCTCTCAAAAAACTATCCCAAGAAATGTTTACTTCAGATTTTTTAAAACATCAATAACCATAGATTTGTATATGTATATTTATACTCACATACATATACAATAAATATGAAAGGCGGATCCATGATTGTATTAGATATATACCTCTTAGTGTCATTGATGCTTTAAAAAAGCCAGCACAAAGCTTTCCATGGCTATGGCTTGTTAAAAAAATAACCCTTTATTGATAAAAATCATAAATTATGTATCTAAACAAAAAAAAGAAAGCCTGTTTTATCATGTAGTTGATAATGTCAAAATGATGAAAGAATTTGGAGTCAGATGTGAATGAAAAGTGTGGTGAATTCTCCTTCAGCAGTATGGTATTTCAAAATGTCCGGTGTCAAGCGTGGGTATTATGATATATGTTTCTTATTTACCGTTTAAGTTCTTAGAGCTTCTGTGCTTTGTTATTTGATACCTTGACTGTTTGCTTAAACTCTGTATGCAAATACAAAGCTCAAATACAAAGCTGGAGTATTAAGATTAAAGAAGAACTAGGATTCCAAGATTAAAAAGTGAGATGAATGTCTCTTGTAAATGTGTATTGCTGGTCTGATTTTTAGAGGCTGTTTGGAAATTATTTTTAAAAAAATCAGCATTGTAAAAGAAATGGCCCAAAATGCTTTAAAAAGCGTGCATAGTAGGAAAACCTGTCTACAGCTGTAAATGAACTGCACAGTCTGGTACCCACCACAAAAGTTATTGTTAGAGGAGCAGCTAAGCCCAAAATGATGCCGTTTGAATACTTTTCACTTATTGCACCCTATTCTCTTATCTTTTTTTTTTTTATCTGATTATAGCCTCAGCAAGCTACAGAGGGTTTGCATTCCCTGTAACAATTCAGATGGCAGAGGCACGAGAGAGGCGGATGCTCTTCCCCAAGGCCAGGCAGATGCTCCGTGCCCAGGCACAGTCTCCTGGTCCCTCTCCCGATGCAGAGCCATTTCTCAGACCACCTGGAGACATGGACACATTTAGACCGCAGCTCTCGGGTACCAAAATAGTCCCACAGCATTAGCATCCAGGCTGCTGGCTTCTCCTCCCCACCCTCTCATCCCTCCTGCATCAGAAGTGGAACTTGTTGCCAAGAGAGCAGCTGGCATTGTTATTCAAGACTCTAAACTTTCACCTTTTGAATAGTATTTCTGTGTCTTTGAGGAGGCTGGAAGTCTAAGAGTTCGGGGAGAAAAAAACTTGCTCAACAGGCAAAACTTTTTTTTTTTAAAAAGAAGAAGGAGAGGCAAAAAAAATGCTCCAAACTGGTAGGAATAGGTGAAAGTGATAGAGGCTAAAGACAAAGATGAGAAGGGATCCTGAACGCGCCAGTATCGGAGGCTGCTGGGAGAGTGATCGGCAGTGCTACGGACCCTGCTGCTCACCCAGAGAGGAGGCAATCAAAAACCTGTCAGCTAGTGCCAAGTTTGGTGGGAGGTGGGAGGCATCAGCCAGGGAGCTAGGAGATGTGGGGGATGCTTTAGATGCAATTGCTTCCTACAATCCTTTTTGCTTCTTTCCATTGTTTGCACTTGCTTCTGGTCATGGCCGGAGAGGAGGCAGAGTTCCCCCGGCCGCCTGTGGATGGGCTCCTTGGGCAGAGCAGTTGTCTGCTGCCTGGGAAGGCAGAAGCGGGCAGGGCTGCAGCCCCGGGGAGTCCTCGCCTCGCTCCCTGACGAGGCTGAGCATCGCCGGCTGCTGCGCATGGAAAGCAGCTACAAATCACTGGTCACTTACAGGCTGTTCCTCAGTTTCTGTTTCTGCATTTTTCACCTTTTTTGATTTGTGGGCCATGAAGCGCTTTCCAGAGGAGCGGGTCCCTTTTGAAATACACATTCTTAAAGTGCTGTACAGCATAAATGGACTTGTTTTTCTTAGCTACCTCTCACAGACACCTTAGAAGTAGACCACAGAGCTCCCCAGTGGTCTGCAGACCCCCAGGTTGAAAACTAGCACTCTAATGTTAGTCCTTTCAGCTGTCCAGTCCAGGAAATGTGATTATTTTGCAACTGAGAGAAGAGAGACAAAGGAAGGTGATGCTGAAAATCAGGAATTTTAAAAGTGCTGCTCTGATCTAGGAGCACAGCGACCACTGGAAGTGAGGGCTGGTTTTCCTAAGTGTCTTTCAGATGCTATTGTAATCACTCCCTAAGTGTTCCCCTTTCATTAGGTGTCTAAATTCGCACCCATAGGTGCTAAGTGCTCACAAATCCCTCTGAACTCAGAGCCATGCATGCCTGCCTACTACCTATGAAAATCAGACCTTTTTGATATGTCTCTTTTTAGATAGCCCTATTTGAAGCAGTGGTCATGCCTGGGCCATGGAAGGAGTCAGTGTCAGGTTTTGGATGAGATACTGAGTTTTTAGAGCTAGTTGCTATTCATAAACACTAGGAGCACGTCTCCACCTACTCTCCTGGGATTCCTATCCCTTAAAGTCGAGCACACTTTGAACACTTTGATTCCTGCAAGTACATTCAAATTACATCTGGCATTCAGAGATTTGTAGATTTTTAAGGTGAGTGCATCCTTTTTTTCACCCGTTTTCCCCTGCATTCAGCCCAGTAACTTGCATCTGACTAGAGCATAGCTTTTGTTTGATTAAAGCACATCTGCCAGAAAAGCATTCAGACTTGATTTGAAGACATCAGGAGAGAGAGAATCCACCTCCTCCCTTGGTGTTTCATTCTAGTGGCTAATCACCCTCAGTGTTAAATATTTGTGCCATTCTTTCTAGATTAAAGAGCATTTCAGTACGTGGCATTCCTATGAGATAATGCTTGCAATGAAGTAACCTTTTAATCTTCTTTTTGATAAATTAAACAGTGTGAGATCTTTAGGTTTCTCACTGTCAACATCATCTACAGTCAGTAAATCATTTCTGTGGCTCTTTTCTAAGCCTTCTCCAATTTTGCCATGCCCTTTTTTAACATGACAACTGGATCCTATAGTCTAGCATATGCTTGCCTGGGGTGTATTCTCCAGCCTGCTTATTCTCTTCTTTGCTATGAGGGTGAGAAACATCCCACCTAAGTTTAGCCAGACTAGAATTTTTGGCATCTAAAAGTTAGTCATCTAATTTCAGTTCATCTCCTAGGCTCCCTCAACAGTCAGCAGAGAGAGATGGACACTTCTGAAGGGCACGCTTTCCCATGTGTGTAATTTTGCTTCGGGCTGTATCAGAACGCCTCCTCTTTGAATTCTTCCCACCTTGCCGGAAGTCTCAGTGTGTTGCAAGTGCCACCCCCACATCAGCAGCCCCCTCTTTTGTCCCTCTGTCAGGCTTTCTGTTCTCCCATACCTGTAATCAGCAAAGACTGAGAGAGAGCAGGTCAGAAACATTTTCAATGAGATGAAATTTTCCAAAAACAATTTGCAGAGATGTTCTGATGTAGACATAATTTTTACTGAGACTAATTCATGTGCATGAGGCTATTGATGTTTACTAACTGAATCCACTGAAGAAAACATCAGCTAGTTGCAGACCAGTACTACTCATTGCTAAATTTTGTTAAGGAAAAATCCCATTCAGCAATGACTCTCTGTTGACAGTTGTCTTTTGGAGATCTGCCAAGTAGCCAGATCTTCACCCATTCATCTTGTGCCTTATCAGTATTGCAAATACTGATTTTTCCATTGAAATAGTATGTGAATTAAACTTAACAGCAATTCCATAATTATCTTGCTTAAGAAATTAATTATAAATTACCTCTAATCTTCATTTGCATTTTTCTGTCTTTTTTTCTTATTCCTTTCAATTTATTTTTGATTAATTTGCTCTTTTGAGCCAACCACTTACGCTACTTGCTTGGACTCTCCTGTTTGTACCATTGGTACAACTATACGTGTCTAGTGACCATCGTCTTTCATGCTTGTATCTAATTAACTCCTGGCAGTCAGGAATGATGTACAGGATCTGTACTTTTCTCATTAAAGGAATTGTCCTCTATACTTCTTTTTCTCTCTCTCTGTCTTATTTTGTTGAGAAATCCAAGTAATGCTTTATTTACCGGCTGCATGAGACCTCCAGCATATGCCTCCCAAACTGAGGACCCCCCAACAGTGCAGTTCTTCCCCTTGATGTGTTCCAGACAGGTCTTAAGGAGTAACACATCCTGTTTTCTGGTTTGATTTAGTGGTCTACAAAGTCTTCTACCACTATCACCTCCTGAGCTTTCTGAGTCAGCTCAGTGATCGAAGAGGCAGTTGAAGTCCTGGGGTTCACTCTAGGCTCTCAATAGCTGGAAAACCAGATAATGGCACTTTTAATGTTCATACCTCACCTCTTTTACCCCATCTGTTGTTCCTGAACAGGATGAGATGGCTCCAGGAAATGGCACCACAAAGTTAGCAGCGTGAAGTGGATGATGATGTGGTGTCATTTGCAGAAAGTCTTCTGCTGCTGGTATCTATCTCATGAAGCATCTTGACAGTGTGATGGCATCCCACAGCTCCTTGTGCATCTTCAGGTAAGTGCACAGTGTACCCACAGGGCGGCCAAATCATAGGATCAGAGTTAAAGACAGGCAAGATCTGTCAGATCACAGAGCACGTGCCCCTGCCAGTGAGTGCTGTCATCCCTGATACAGCATGCGTCAAATCTCAAACAGGTAATACTACTGATCTAAGCCAAAAGGCCAAAGGGAGTTGGATGTATTTTTTTGTATCTGAAACCTAATATTTGCAACTGTTCAGAAAGACCTTCCGTTATATGCTGATGGATGGAAAGCTGAGTCCAACACTTGAGTCTGGTTGCTGTCCTTCCCTGACTGGTGGTGAGTCTGACCTTGCTCCCAAAGGGGAGACAATGTCTCAGAGCAGCCCCCTTTGTCCACCTCTCACCCAGAGAGTCATGTTGGACATTAATAAAGTGAGCCATCTCTCCTCATCCAGAAAGGTGTTTTTTCTGAGACAGCTCTTAGACAGTCCAGGGAGAAATGGAGCCCCAGTGCCAGCTAGAGGAAAGAACACAATAACACCAAGGACTGTGAAACCTGTAACACAAAATTCACAGTGATCAAAGCCAAGTACTTAAATAGCTTTGAGGTAAAAAAACCCCAAAACATGTTGTTGGGTTTTTTTTTTAAGATGCCAACAAGGTAGAAATTTGGTATCTCCTCTGCTGGTGCCTGGGACACAGTAGGGAATGAGAAGTCAGCCACGCTGATGAACGTCACGATGATGAGGACAAGCCTCTGAGGGAAGAGGATTTGGACCTGGCAATAAACAGAGGAAGGGATGGAAAAGAGTAGAAGTGGGAAGGCTTAGTGGGTATGAGGAGAGCAGATCAGAGCGTGTGTAGAGCTGTGGGCCAGAGATGGAAGCTTGGAGGCCTAGATAACTGCAGGGGAAACAGGAGTGGGAACCAGGGAGAGTGGGTACGGCTACAACCAGAGAAAGCATTTGGGAAAGGTTAGTGAGGAAGGATCAGAAGGAGAAAGGCAGGCGTGCATGTGTGTAGTGAGCAGATAGGAGCAGAGCAGAGGGGCTGGCAGGGTGAAGGTAAGTAGGGGGACTGGAAGGGTGTAGGCACGTCTATGTGAGTTAAGATATAGACCACCTCTGTATCCCCTCCACTACATCCCATTTGCTCAGAGCACAGCCCTCCACAAGGCTACGTTGGGGGTGATGCCCAAAGCCCTATTTGTCCAGGCTGGGACCACCTGAAGCCGAGGCTGCTCTGGCCACTTAGGCTCCAGCATCTCCAACCTGCTGAGCTTTGGGGTCAGCAACCTGCCAGTCATGCAGCAGAACTGCTGTTGTGTGTTGTGTTATTCTAATGCAGCAGGAAGTATACATTCAACTCCAGAAACAGCATAGCAACCCAGTCTTGAAAGTCATGGTGCATTCAGCTTGCTTCCTCTCTATGCAACTTTTTATGACACGAGTTTAATCCAGGGGGATGTTTGCAACTCATGATTTTTACTGTCCTTTCCTGGGATTCATTTAGAACCTACTTGTGCCTGTTTAGCGGGTCCTTATCTCCCACTGAATTGGCAAAATTTCAGGCGAGGTAGGTCTCTTGAAGAGCAAAGTTCACTTCACATGGCTACAGAAGAGCCTTAGGAAGTTTGGGCCATTCAGTTATGGGCCAAAAGAAATACTTTGTGATCATAGGTACCACTCAGAGAGCTGGACTTCTCTGTCCCAGCTTGCTGGGCGGTCGCTATGATCCGTTAGGAGTGCACCATACCTCAGGAATGCGGACAGATGTTTTGCAACAAGCAGTTTTGAGGAACTAGCAAATCAGAAAAAAAAGGTGATAAAAAAAAAATCAGGACTTAAGGTACATAACAGTTAGTGTGTCCTTCTGGTTTTTATAGGGGAGATTTGGAAGCCCTTCTCCCCCAGCCTGAAGTACACTGAGCTGAGTAACCCACGGCAATCACTGCAAATTGTGGAGGTTCAAACAGCCTTCTCTATACCTGTGCTAGGCCTGATTGTTTCTCCCTCTTGCCCCATATTATTTACTGTACAAATCCATTAGCATTGCTTTTTCTTGCTGCATCCAAGATACTGCAGTCTATCACTTGAGTTATTCACATGACATTTTATCCTTTCTTTGGAAGACAATCATGTCTTCAATCAAAGACCTCTTGACAAAAGGAAATAGGAGCAAGAACTAGAGATGGCATAATGCAGTAAAGTGCTTTCTGTACACCTGCATAATATGATTCACTTTGCCTTTACTTTCAAAATTATGCTGAAAGATTTCTCTTGTTTACATTTTTTTGTGTGCCCCGACCCATTGCTCATTTAACCTTGAGGTTCCCTTCATTCTTCCTTCACCCTATAGCTTTCCTCGTCTACACCTCCAGCAGTAATTATTTTCTTTGTTGGTTGCAGTTTGTGTAATTGTGTTGCTGCAGTCAACATGCAAGCATTTATTAGTCTGTTTTCATGCCAAGGAGACTGAACGCAACAGTCTGGTCAGTGTAAATATTTTAGGTGGTTTGTCAAACACAATCTAGTGTCTCATTTTTAGGACATCCTCTTTAGGGCCAGTGATGAAGGGCTTTAGGTGGGTTCAGGATTTTTTATGTAATGAATGAAAGGACATATTTGAGGGAAAAAGTGCTGAAAAATCAAAGGTATGATTGAAATGATGGTGCAGCACTGGAGTTCCAGCAAGACCTGCAGCTGATTTCAGTTGAGTCACGTTGTCCTCTGAGAGGGTGCTGGACAGATTCCCTGTGGGAGGCTGAGGGAGACAGGAATTATTGCTTTCCTATGCAAAGGTAGCTCGTACAGCTCCCACAGGGTGGGTGGAAATCATGCTGTGTTATTGACACCCACCCCATCCTGTTACAGATTGCTTTGGGTTTTGTTGAGGAGCACACTGAGGATACAGTTGCCATGTCCTAGCCATCCTGTCTCTTTTTTGGACTGTGCTGGGTCCTTCATTTGTTCCTCAGTGTGGTTGGCATGTCTGTGGTCACTTTTTGCTTTCTCAAACTGCTCTGTGACAATTTATTTGCCATCTTGTACATAAACTTAAAATCTTATGCCTGATCCAAAGCCTGTTGACTTCATTGGGGGTCTGTCTGCTGTGATGAGGTAGGTTTTTTTAGACTGGTTTCCTAGATCACCTGAGAAGCAAAAAGTGAGGAGGCAGTCTGAGGGCAACTCCAGCAGCGTGTCTTTCCTTGTAGAAAGGTCCCTTAAATCCTTTGATCTCTGCTTCCCAACATATAAATGTGCACCTGCTTCCAAAAGGGTTGCAAAACTTTGTTAATGCTGGTATATTTGTTTGAGACAGGCCTTCTCAATACTAATGAAAATCTACTTCACTTATCATTACTCTGCATGTCAGCAATATTTCAGACTTTCTGTGGCCCTTAGGCTGGTGGTTTTGAATCTTGACCTTCTCACCATATTAGTGCTATCCCACAGACTGTATCTTTGCCCTTTTCTCAAAAGAAGAGCATAATAAAATTTAGTCAATCTTTTCCTTTGTGCCTGGGTATAGGCACCCCTTGGCACAAAATCATCATTGTTAATTATGTGATGCAATTGTTCCCTGCCAGTGAAAGAAGGAGACACTGGTCCATTTTGTCTGGAGCTCTGGACAGGTGTTGACATGGCTGATCCTTCCAGCGGGTTCACCTCAACCTCCGTGGGAGATGTAAAAAGGTGCTAACTGGTATAAGCCTGGCAAGACCTTCCTATGCATGGTATTGTACGGGCCAGCCTGTTTAGTGAGTATGCATCTTGGAAGATGGTGTGCCCTTGCGGTCCCTCAGGCAGGAGGGGCTGTGAGGAATCCAGCTGGGACAAAGCACTTCTAAAGCAGAAATTAGGTTGGCAAGGGTAGTGAGGGACTTAAAAGCATGTTAGAAATACCAATCCCTGCATTGTTTAGAAGCTTGATGTAGATTTAAATGTTGCAAAATTAGTACAGAACTAGGGCTGTAGTGCTGGCAGATAATAGGTGTTCCCACCTCGTGGTAAACGATACCCCCCTACCTTTTACCCTCCATTCCCTTGTTTCATAATTAACGCTGCTTCTTTTCAGTAAGAAGTTGTAAATTATGATGAGTTATGTTTAGCTACCAGCAGGTAATGGCTTTTCATCATTCACCAGGTCAAAAAGAAGAAAGGTTACGCGATATTCATCAGCTGCAACCTGGGGTTTCAATGCTAAAAAATGCAAGTACCAACTTCTCTTACTGTCTCCAAAATATTAAAAAGCATCTGTTTTTTAAACAGAGGACATTTCTAGAGCTGCCATATGGAAAGGCAGAAAATGAGCTTAACCTTGTCAGAAGCATTTATAGCTGATCTTATTTGCAAAGAGAGCAATATTGAAGGATCACCTTTTAGATACAACACACAACATTTAGATGTGGTTTCCCAAAGATTTTTTGCCCAGCATGTTGTTCCAAGCAAGTAGCTTTAAATGTCCTAGTGTTCATCGCTGCCCCTGTGCTGGCATCCTGGGACCACTGACACCCCGCAGTGGTCAGGGGTTACACTGGAGGGATCCCATGGTTTAGGATGGAAATGTCAAATGACCTACAATTTTCAGTATTCCTGATGGTGAAACCTGTTCCCACTCACACAGTTATCAGGGTCAAGCCTGTTCAGTCACAGCTGTTAAGAATCCTGCAGATGATTCATAAGACCCGCTCACCCCCTTGATGACTGTCATAATCTGTGCTCCATATTTAATCTCAGATGACAATTTGTAACAGGAATCATTATTTTCACAGCCAGAAAACAAAGAATGAGAAGTTGGTAATTGTGTCCACTAAAAATCCCAAGTGACTTATGATTTATGGGACAGTTTATTTATTCTCCACCTCTTCTGTGTATATTCCTGTTTTGTATAA
>NW_008824986.1:16437101-16462953 GCF_000699105.1 Pygoscelis adeliae | reverse complement strand
CTTTCTACCTCAGAGATGTTTGCATTTTGATAGTGAAACCAAGTCATTGGTACAAACACACTATTTCTAATACTGCATAGTCCCCTACAGTCTGTAATAGCTGCTATGTAAGTGAATCTCTCATGATGATGTCCTTATTTGAATGCAAAATCTGGCTACTGACATTTTCTTTGCATTACTCAACTCCATAAGTCTGTGCTCTGTAAATTCACTGGAGTCATTTGAGCTATGTTGTTTTCTACCAGTGAAGGACCTGACTCTCACTCTCTGGTGACTGAGGTGCAAGCAATTCAAATCTTTTGGGTTAACAATTCTGGACCTTTATCCCTCCCTTCTTTCCTCTCACTTTTTCCAATGGAGATGCCACCTATTACTTTTACATTTCTCTGCGATCCACTGACCTCCAAGGCCCTCTGCTCATCTCTCTCTCCAACTCTACATGGGATAAGATACTAGTACACATCCCAGTACCAACCCAGCTCAACATACACGCTTTCAGGGAGGCAGGGGACCATTTGGGGTTTATGCCTCTCAGCAAAGGCTTTTACTGTAGGTGCAGTTGCAGAAGCACCTCTGAATATACCTCACTGGTATTGTTTTGGATGGACTATAGATCCTTTGGAGAGACAGTTGTCAGCATAATCAGGAAATAATAGGATTTTTTTTCTTTTTCCATCCTTCCTTCCCTAGTTAATTGTTTTTCTCTCTTTAAACTTATCCGTAGACTTATATCATCTCACCTCGGACTTGGGAGACAGCATAAAAAGAGCTTACCCACCAGGTGGCATTTTCTCACGTGTCCAGCCCTAATTCTAACATGAATGCTTTGTACATATAATTATAAAACCAAGGGCCACTAAAGTGCACCTGTAGAGCAGAACCTTGACTGTTCTCGATTCTGTTTTAATTATCAAGCCTTAGAGCAAAAACTAGGTTTCAAAGAAAACTTTCTGTACAGGCCTCAATAGAGTTAAAGGAGAAACATTTTAAGCTGATGAGCTGACACTTGTAGAAGCAAATATATTAAATAAATCATGATTCGTTTTGGGGCTAAATCTGACTTACATCAACTCTGGAAAAACTAGATCCTAATGAGTGACAGTTTGGTGTTTTCTGTCACTTCCTACAGTAATGGCCCCAAGCTGACACTGCTCTGTGGGAGTCTAATACTTCTGAACAAAAGTTTTTTGGAGTGAGATAGACAAGGTAGAAATCCCAAGGTGACTGGAAGGAATGTCTAATGACTGGAAAGACATATTTACTGGCAGACTGTATGTAAGCTGTGACAGTTGA
Source organism: Pygoscelis adeliae (assembly GCF_000699105.1). Taxonomy (NCBI): domain Eukaryota; kingdom Metazoa; phylum Chordata; class Aves; order Sphenisciformes; family Spheniscidae; genus Pygoscelis; species Pygoscelis adeliae. The sequence goes on along the minus strand of NW_008824986.1, from coordinate 16,461,660 downwards.
CAGGGCTTGATTGTAATAAATACGGTTGATGAAGGGAAGGCTGACAGGTGAGGACAGAGAGAGAAAAAGAGTCAAAAGATCTGCATTGGCTGAACCCTATTAATGGTAAGTTGGTAACAAAGCCCAGAGTCATAAAAGAAAACAGGTATCGCAAACTGATGTCTAAACACTGAAATGTGTAGGACTTGCAGGTTGCCGTAACAAGCTCAGATTTGTTGACATTTCTTCTAGCTATTTTGTAAGTGGTGCTTTCAGTTGGAATTCACACCAGCAGCAGGCAGGCACCTGATATTCTTAAATATCGTGTATGATTAATCATGTAACAGAATAAACCCTGATCAAGGTCATAATTATTGCTTCAATCTCTAACTTTCATTGCTTTGATCGGAGGATTTGATGTTGGAAAATGTGCCTCCACATGCTGTGAAGGAAGCAATCTTGCTGGAGATCTGTTCTGCTGAAAACAAAATGAATTCCTGTAAAGGAAATTAAGCAACATAAAACCTGAAAATATTTCTTTAAATGCACAGGCTCACCACACACACGCACACACATACACAGATGGAGTGATTGACCCTGAAAATGGAAACAACTCTGGCATATTAAATCATGACACTTTATAACTGACTGGTCAGAGTTTCAGCAATAAGATTTCCAATGAGCTCTGCACTTTCTTCCCCCAGGCAAATGTCACACACTGAAACTAAACAGGATCTTTTTTTTCTTGTTCATCCGACGTGCTGTTTTCTGTGCCCAAGATATGAATGTCTATTTGAAAATGCCTTAACCCTTTGGAAGGGCAACCCTCCCTCTCCATGCCCCAGGAGGAGGGAGTTTTGCAGCAGGCGTGGGACATAGGGGACATTGTGCCTGCATTGGCACCGGGGTCAGTCAGCACGTTTATTGCGCTCCCATTTCAAAAGGGAAGAAAGGAAAAAAACCAGTCGTAAGGGAATGTCTGGAGGAAAGCACTCAGGAATTGCACAAACTTAATGTAGAAGTTAATAAAGAGGAATATCCCTTGATGGGAATATCAAATGAGAGTCCTTCTCAACTCTGGAAATGGGCCTATTTAGCAGCAGGGTCACTGTTTGCTTGTTTTCATCACCACATGGACAGAGGTGAAAATCCCTTCACCTTCTTGCTCGTATGAAACACAAAAGCATTTGTAAAATATTTAGACAACTAAAATATTGAGAGAACTTTTCTCTTTAAAAGTTGCTGCTATTTTGAATGGATCCCCTTCTTCCCTTCCCACCAGATGCCACAGTCTCTTCAAGTGGTGCTGCCACTAAATGAGTTGTGGGGAGTGCCAAGAAAAACAAATGAGGCTATATAGGTGCACAACAAAGACTCTCAGAGCAGCACAATACTTACGTGTCAATCACACCGATGCTCCCTCTTTGCCGGCTGCCTGTCTCCCACACAGCAGTGGATCCAGCCACTCTGCTTCTCACCGCTGCCTCTTTGGAATCGCAGGATTCAGAGCCTTGTCTCATCAGCACAGGAGTTGTCAGCCTAATTGGCACGTATGCACACACTTTATACACGTCTCTGCTTGTCAGTGACGGCTTATGCACATATGCACACTATATAGGTAGGCATGAGTGTGTCCTTTCATGTAGAAAGTTCTCCATGCAAGCACACAGATGCTTTATGGATTGATATCCACGAATATCCATATACTTGTATACTGGTGTATTCATGTATGGTTGCATACCTGGACATATACACACATCTCATCTACTGTCCTCTCTGAATGTGGTGTTAACGTGGCAAAGTTAATCTGTGGTCATTTACTTCAGTGGCTGTCTTTTGATGCCCAGGCAGAATACAGGGCAAAATTATATTTAAATAGAATGAAAACACATAATTTTGTGTATATCTTTGTAAACACACAGAGAGTTTCTGTTCTGCAACCCAGCCTCATGCAGCCTGAACTCCATGTAAACAAATTTCTTATATACTGAAGGCCTTGAGCCAGGCAACTGAAGGGACAAGACAAAGGAACTGATATTTAAGCTATGCTGCAACCCTTTTCTTTTTATATATGTTTATGTATTTGTGTACATACTTTACACATTTTTTTGGTTTGGCCTTTTGCAGAGACTTTACCACAATTTTAAGCTGATGAGAACATGCAAACTTTCTTCACTCAAAAAGCAGTGTGGTAAAGCCAATGTAAGTGGCTTTGCTTTGCCATCTCTTTTAGGTTCCAGGACACATTCAAAGTCAGTTCCTTGTCAAAAGATGTAAGCAGAAGACAAAGCAGGAACAAAAATCTTCATGGAGTGTACCTCCTTTCATATGGAAACCTGGCTGAAGTCAACATGACTTTGACCATTGCCTGCATCATGGTCGGGCTTTCATTTCAATACTACCAAAAAGGTAAGAACGCTAGTATATGGCTTTTTGCTACTGGGTTTTTAATGCAAATATAGGATTAACACAAGACACAAATTTTTAAAGTTACATGGTCTAATCAAAATACCGTTGAAAGTAAAAACTGAAACCAAATATCAGGGAAAATATTCTGTGGTGAAATTTATAAGGAAAGAGAATATTCTCCTGAAAACTGGGGGATACTCTGTAGAGTGAATTGCTGTTGCTGAGACAGGGTTAATCTTGCACATGTAGGAATTTTTAATGGAAGTCGTATAATAGTTCTGCCACATATTTTACATCTTTGAACCTACGTTGATTTTGGATAGCTTCTGAGAGACAAGTTTCCCAAGGGGCAATAATCTTCAGTCGGTTGTATATGATGCCAGATGTATTGCAGAGGACCCTAATAATGGTTCTGAAGACTGAGAGTCTCACTTGAGACAAAACTTTTCTGAGCCTACACTTGAGAGAAAAGAAGACTTTCAAAAAGAACAAAACCAAACTGTTCTTGTGATTCTAAAGTTTGAAGTAGACGAGGTCCCGCATCATGGTAAGAATAATTTTTAAAGGTCTATTCATGCAATTGGGATAGGAATGAAGATTTTTTATAACCCTTCTGTGTAACTTCTGTTCTGCACACTTGATCTGGTCCCAAATGCAGATAAGCACCTTGCTTGAAAAGATTCATACCTTTCCAGGTTTTGCATAAATTTTTCCTGCAGAAATTGTTTAGTGTGTTCAGATCTCGTCCTTTGGTTTAGACTCTCTCTACAATTATTTTACAAGACAAAAAAAAAAAAAGCAGACAAAAAAAATCCCTTTTGTATCACAACGATAGAATTCATAATAACTCAGAGTAAAACTTCAACTAGAAGCAGAGCTATGTGTGGTGCCAAACACGACATGAAGACATGAAAACACTCAGTAGCACTGACATAAGATTTATAATTGTACTTAAGTTGTTAAGAGAAAAAAAGTGTTTTGATTGCCACAGTGGGTGGAGTTTAATGCCCAGGACTTCAGCTGTAAAACTCCTATTTTGCCTTTTGCTACTTGTTCATAAAAGCTTGGCAAGTGCGTGGACCCTCATTATACACCTTGCTGTTGTAATAACAGCATGAGAATATCCAGCAAGTTCTTTGTGCCGGAGGAGACTTCTGTGAGAAAGAGAAGCAAGTACATGATTCTGTACTTTCAACAGACACTGTTGAGAGCTATGTTTGGGGACTGATGTGTCAGCTGCTCATCAATGTAGCCATGGAGTTGAATACATCAGGGAAACTTTAAGAAGAATGAGAGAAATAGAAAAAGTGTGTGAGTAAGAATAGTGGGTCAAAATTATTTCCAGTATAAATGTGCTGAAGCAAATGTAATTTCACCAAGGAGAAGTTTGCCCTGTTGCGTTCCAGGCTTCTCACTTAGGTTGATTACATGGCAACATGGAATTGATTTCTTGAGCTTAGGACAGTTGGCAAACTTGACTAGACTTAAAATGAACCTCTTTGATTCTGTCTACAAAATTAGAGCAGATTTGATAAAGTAAAGATGTATCCTTTGAAGTATTCCCTATCAACATAAGTGCTAAGAACACTTGAGCGAAGGAATTTTAACAGTTTTGAAAGCAGTAGCAAAGGAACATCAATAAGGATTGCAGCTAAGGGCATGCCCACAAGGCACTATACTAACTGCATCTATCCTGCAGGCAATAAGCGATTGCTAAAGATTCCAGACTTTTTAAAGTTCATAGTTCATCTCATAAAAACTTTACATGTAACTTATGATAGGATTTTGCTGGGTTTGGTTTTCAGTTAGTGACTCCAAGAGGAGGCGTTTGCAAGTTGATCTGCATGTAAGGACATGAAGAAGCTTTCTTTTTTTCATGTCAAATGATGAATGATGATAGGTTGATCTTGCAAGGTGTGAAGTGTGCTCATGTCCTGTTATATCCAGTGTTATGAGCATGGAAGCTACAAATCTTCCAGGCACTTCAGCACATAAAGAAAAGTACCAGCCCAAATGCTTTGTTGAATCAAGTCTACATCATGGAAGAGAAAAGGGCTGTCTCTCGCATTGCAAATTCCTCATGAGTGCTAGATTTGAGCTGCCCATGTTGCTGCAAGATGTTTTTCCTTGAGTAGGAAACAATATGAAGGCCAACCAATGATTCAGTGGTAGTTTCAGTTAGGCCAGATATCTACTTGGCAACTCTGATTCTGCTGGCCCATCAACATCGGTGCTCCTACCGCTGTGGATAGCACTTGTGTTGGGTAACTTGCTGTGGCCTTGCAAATTTATCATTAGCAAGGATGAGCACAAAGGAAGGAAAGAACAGAAGGATCTGGAAAGAAATGTGTTGGAAACAGAAAAGGAGGTTTTAAATAGCAAAGAAGATCTGAGTTTCTGGCACTTGGAAATGAGTCACTAAACAACTTTGATATTTAATTTGGGTAGTAAAGGAGATGTAATTAAAAAGCTTTTACTTTTTTATGTAGATTTCATACTGGTGGTACTTGATAGATTTCGGTGCGACCACAGCAAATTAGTGGTAGCCACAGTCATGACAATTAGGATTCTTAAAACGTGGTCATGTTACTGTGGCTTAATGAACTACTGCGTGTCAGCTGAGCTGTGGGAAGTGGCATGTGTGTGCCCTTAGCTGGTCACAAACATGATACAGTGAGTCAGTGTAAACATCTTTCAGTAAGTTTTAAGCAAACACCTCTCAGCTTATACTTGCAATGGACAAACAGCGTATACAGGCAGTTGCTGGTGCTCAGCTGGTGAGTAGAAAGGATTCATTAGACTGCAGTAATTAAAAAATGTCTGACTCCTTAAAGAAAAAATGGGAGAAACATGTACATGACGTTTTAGATCACCTAGCGTGTTTCCCCAAGGCATGTGGTTCCCAAATTCCCTTCACAGTTGTCCTTCCCCAAATTTGCTGTGAAGGCATTACTTCCACAATGGTACAGTAATAAAAAGAATTATAAGTGGCTGTAAACAGAGAGCAGCTGAAATGGATTCAAGAGTAGCAAAGTGTGAACAACTGTTCTCACCACGAGCCTGATCCAAAGGCAGTGGACTTACCAAGGTGGTTTTCTCTGTTGACTTCAAGAAGTTTGGAATCAAACCCAGTTTCTCATGGTTTAATGAAGAAAATGTAGGCCAGGAAAACAGTCTTTGTTCTGATGTATCTTTTTGCTGGATGTCATGGCAATAGCTGCCTTATAAATGCCCACAATAATAATTAATAATGGAAATTAATAATTTTTTACCTTTGTGTTTTTCCTACATGAAACTCTACCTTGCTCAATACTGAAGTTTTACTGCTGATTAGGTATCACTTTATGAATTAATTGAAAGCTAATAAAAACTGGCTGATTAGACAACCCCAGGCAGCACATCTTAAATAGTCATTAAACAATCATTACAGATAGAAACAGCTACAACTGGCTTCTGTTGAAATGCTGCTTATTATTATATAACCCTTTTTCAAGTCAAAATGAATACATAATCAAAGCACAAAGCAAACATTTTGAAAGTTCTGAGCTGGCTGTGCAAAGCTATAATGCATCAACGAACCTCTAAATTAGTGCTCAAATCAGTAGATGAGGGTTGAAGTACAGCAGAAGAAGTAATCGAGGAAAAAGTATGGATCCATGGGCATAGGCGAAATAAGAGCTTCTTCTGAAATAGTTTCACGTAGAGCCCTACAGGAAACCATTGCAGCTTTGACCCAAAGACACTTGTCTGGTGTCAAGGAGCAAAGATGAGCATACAGTTCTGGTGTGTCTTATTGCTATTACAGATACTGTCATTTACAAAGAATCACATTAAACTTTGCAGATGAAGACACACAAACTTTGAGATAAATCTGGTACAGGACCAAAACACTGTGAATTGACCCTTACCCAATAACATTTCTGCTTTTAACAGACTCCTTAATGAAAATTCATGAGAAACTCTCCAGATAAATAAGGATACATTCTGATCCTTATTATACTGGTATAAATTTGGAGCAACTTCAATGAAACTAGTGGAATTGCTCTGCATTTACTAATAGTGCAAATGAGCACAGAATGAGAACCAGAGACTTTGGGAAGCCTTAAGCCAACAACTCAGCTTTCTGAATTGAGAAGATAGCTTATTAAGTTTATAGTACAAAATCTCTGTCTTCTTCCTTCTCTGTAATAACATCTTCCTTAATAGTCCTTACTTAATCTTTACATATTCTGCATGAAATAAATGGTCAGGATGTTTAAGTTTCCACGCTGTACCACCTGCAAGTTACAGGCCAGATCCATTTGCTTGATTGAGGCAACACAAGAGTCATTACCACATTGGTCAGCTGATTTTTCCCCCCTTAAACACCTGCAAATGCAGGTCACCTGGGAGTTTGAACCTATTAAGGTTCTTATAATTGAGACAAGGGCAAAAGAGTTTGTAAAATGGTACATGAACAGAAAGATGAGAGAGAGGGAGAGAGAAAGAGAAAGACACTCTGGTTGGATGACAGGAAATCATATAACCATATTTGCAAGTGAGCTTTGGGAGCATGGTCTTTGTAACGGAGTTAGCTAATCCAGATAGTAATAAGGATAGGAAAGTCAGCAATCATAATCATATTTAATGGATTCCAGATGGAGAAATATAATTGTTCTCATTATCATTGTGAAAACTCCAAGGAAATACAATCTCAAGATACTTTACCTTGACAGGCAACCAGGAACAATATTGACATCAAGTCATGGGTTTTGTAGGTAGAGTTGTCAGTTATTTCCTTTTTGTAGCATTCCCTTCTCATGTAATGGTTTGATTAACCTAAGACATTTTGATGTGAGTATAAAAGCAATGTTAATGAAATGCCTGCTTAATTGACTGTGCATCTCTATACCATATGATGTGGTGACTTACTAAATACATTGTGGATTTAAAAAGAAAACCTGAAAGCCTTGTATATCATGCAACTTTTTCTTTGTAATGTGGTTAAAATGAAATACGACTGTAAGCACAGGCCTTTTTGGGTGCAGCTGTTCTTTTTGTTTGGGTTGATAATTGGAACCAGTCCCATGGGCCTATTTGATGTTATCTCTTGTTTAAAACTAAACTGTCAAAGCTTATCCTCCCTGTGTACTCAACAGGGAGTAGTTCTGGGGAAACTTTCTTCTTAAGTATTTTTAACCCCTCCTCCCTGCACGCATTCTCTAAACTGAACTGGGGCAGTCATGAAATGATGTCTTCACAGGAACACTTGTATGGCAAAATATTTCTTTGTGGAAAATTGAGCCTTTTCATGTTACATGTCTTTGTAAGAGTGGCCTAAAAGAAAAGATCCCACAGCAGAAGTCAGATGATCAGGGTGTGATCTCTCAGCTTTATAACAACTTGCCTCTGCACAAAGGGTGTCCTGTGCAGCATCCCCCTGGCATGGGAGGAGCTCAGGGTGTGGGGCAGAGACGCAGATGTCTCCCACAATATGAACCAATATTTGATCCAGGAACAAGCATACTTGTGTTTCCATGCAAGCATGACTTTAATGTGCCCGATCCCAAGCTAATGCATTCAGGCAGCGTTGCACTGTTGGAGACCTACCAGTTGGGCTGACATTATCTCAGAGTTTTCTGTAAGAGTAGGCATGCCCTGCTCATTGTAATATTCAGATGTAACCTCAGAATATTTAGATTTGCTTAAGTTCAGGAGAAGTTAGATCCTGTGTTTTGGTTAGTTTCTTGAATGGCAGGTGGTAGCAAGGAGCATGCCTCCTGCAGTCAGGTGAGGAGATATTTTGGGTTTGCTTCGCACCTGTCATTTTCCTTTGCAGTTACTGTCTTTGGAGTTATGGAATTGAGGCAACTCAACTGTGTGATCTCAAATTAACAGCACTAAAAAAGGAGTTATTCTTTTGGCGATAGGACCGATGGGTCTTTTTCTTTGCTCTGTTTCAGTTATATTTTTATCAAAAAACATAAGGCCTTCTGCTAGATATTTTTGTTTGTACTGACAATTTTGTCAGGCCTTTACACACATGCTATTATGGTACCTATAGAGCCAACTTTAACGGAAAAGGAGGAAGGAGAGATAAGAATCACTGATAGATGTCAGAGTCATCTCCACTATCTTGGGCAAATGAGAGGGACAAAAGTTACAGGCTTGCTAGGTGTTTCTGCCAGCTCTTGCATGTGCTGTGTCATGTGCTACTCTTCTTGAATGGCCCACACACAGAATAAGAGAACCTTTCAGTTATTACCCCATAGATTATTTATGCACACTATTCACAGTCACACTATTTTTTTAAAAGGATAGCATGCCAATATATTGGTTTCTCCTCTAGCTGACATATGTACACTGTGGAGATGTGGCAGTGGCCTGCAGTGATTGGAAGTTGTGTGCTGGTACCATGTTTGCCTTTCTATCACACACAGAGCATTTCTAATAAGGGCTGTGATGTACTCCCTTGGCCTTTGTTGCATTAGATCTCACCTTTGTCTTAGCACTCTTTGTCACTCTCTTTCCTTCTGGTCTTTAAGACCAAATGCAGCAGTGTCTCCTCATCTTCCACAAATAAGCATCTATTTCTGTCCTATAGACTCATGTCAGGCCACCTGGAAGAGCCCTTCTGAGTAAAATCAGAAGTAAAAGCTGCTGCTGATAGCTGTAAAAACAGCAAATGAGCTTCCTATCTCATGCAGCACTCAACGCAACTAAGATGCTTCTGGGAAGCAACCTCTTTGCAGTGCACTTTAGAGAGCGACTGAGTAGAACATCTAAGCACAGGCTGTAGGTTGCAGGCTGATTATGTGCCCCAAGAGAACAAAGGTGCTTGTGATGCCCATTCATGGAAGAGCAATGGCCAAGCTATAGGTCCCTCTTGCCATCGCAAACCAATCTCCGTAGAGCTGTCATACATGTGAGATTGGGAATGATTCTTATGTCCCTTGGGGGATGCCAGGACTCAGTACTTTGTAGATAAATATAAGTTTCTATTTAAAACCAGTACTACTGGGACTAGATGTAAAAGGGGCTGGAAAAAGCCATTTCTAAAAATACAGGAAATAGCTATATGGTTACAGAAGTGAATTTCCAGCTGTGGGTAATCATATAACTCACATATTAACAATGAGAATCCACTGTGTAAGGGGGAAAAACAACAATTCACATAAGCATGAAAGACAATAGGCCAATTCCTGATCAGACTGTGGAAAAAGAAGGAGCAGAGAGAATATATGGAGGGTAGAAAAAATAGGGGGCTGGTGCTTTGTTACAGAAGAGCCAGTGGAGAAGGCAATTCTAGAAAGGTCAGTAAGGACAAAGGAAAATGTTCATTTACATTTAGGAGGTTCTGCTTGCAAAAGTGAGGTTAAGAGCATGGAGCTGAAACAGTCGGGAAGCCCCTTTGCTGGACTGTCCCATCTGTTCATAGATTCAGCTCTGGAAGCAGCAGCCCCAGAAATTAATCCAGTATAATCCACACAACACCTAGCATCCAAGGCTCTCCCAGCAATTTTGAACTACTTCTAATACCAGACTGCCTCGCTGTTGACAGAGAACCGATTAGCCCATGCATGTTACAGATGGGAAAACTGAGGCATTCACCTTGTCAGTTACTGAAAGAGTAGAAACAGAACTCATCCGTCTTTGCCCCGTTTTCATCAATTTTAATTAGTCATCCAAACTTCCATTTCCTGTCAGGCCTTTTAGCTGCAAATACCCTATCTCACAGAGTTTTCCCGGTGTGTTCTGGAAAAGTTCATTTTGTCATTTTTTTTTTGTCCTCAGCCCTGCTGTCGAGAACTTCAGTCTTCCTTTTTTCTTCCTATGGGCCGCTCCAGTGCCTATTCCTTTAAAATCCCTTCCTAGTAATCGTCACTGTTATTCTAAGCAATAGTAGACAGTTTGTATCTGTGGAGCTATGTAAAATCTGTGTTCTCAACCTGACTCTCTATCTGTTTTTATTCCTCAGTGTTGGAGCTTAATTCTCATGGGCTTGATCAGAACAGTTGCTTTTGTGTAGTGGGACTAATTTTAACCAATCATCTAATTGTCAAGGGGTTTCTCCTCTCATTCCAAGGCGGCTTCTTTAGAGTATTCTCTTTGGTTCCCCCCCACTTTACAGCAGAGGTTGTGCAATAACACTACAGAAGTATAGTTATTGCTGGAAGGCTTTTTAGTTTCTAACATGGTTTCCTCCCCAGAGGAGGGGGGCATATTTGTCTTAATAGAATCATTGTGGCTCATTTCAGTGGTGCAGGCTGCTCCTAGGTCCTCCTGCTGGAACTGGGATTTTGCTTACAGCTTATGCTTCTCTACTCTTCCATGGCAAGCAGAATCCTTCACTCTACTAATCTGCAAGCTCGAGTAAATCAGGTAGTTTTAGCCACTGACAAAGGATCTGATCCAAACTCAGAGGAAGTCAATGGGAGCACCAATATGTTTACGTGAACAATAATCCCCCCAAAATTGGCCAGTTATGTCTGCAACTGGGGGTTCATTCTCCTCCCACTCCACTTTCCATAACCCTGTTATTACAGTGCATTGCAAAAGCTGTTGTCCAGCATCACCTAATCTGCAGGACCAATGTAAAAAAAACCTGCATGCAAAAATCCCTCTCCTCTCCTCTCCTCTCCTCTCCTCTGGCATAAAAAATCTGACAGTGGTGTTTGTGCTCAGACAGGATAAAATTCTTTATGCTACAGGAAGTGTCCCCAGAGATGCCCATCTGATTACGTATCATGTCCTGCTAGGGCTGCCTGAAGATAGGAATCATCATACTTGCAGAATTACCTGATTCTCAGCAGAGTTAAAATACTGATCTTGTGTAAACATAAAGCGAAAACATTTTCTGCAGTTTTGGTTTTGTATTTCTTTTACCTATAGGCAGGATAGACAATGTATGTCTATTCCGGCCTCCTACTTTTATGCACTACAGCAAGACCCTGAAATGTAATTGCAGTGTTCAGGTAAAAAAATTTCAGTGTGTTTTACAATTAAAGAAAGAAAAATAACTTTCATGACAAAATGACAAACTAATTTTTACTTCCACTGTTTCTGTAATATCTGTGTCTCCTTGATAGTATGCAAGTTTGTCTCCTCTGAATAAAACAGCAACAACAACAACGTTTGCCATTCTTTATGTTTATCCATTGCTTTTGGACCTGCAGGATTGGATCAACCCTTATTTTCAGGGTTTTCAGTACCATCTCAGAGACTGAAAACATAGTCAGACTGAAAGCTGAGCTCCTTGGATTGCAGGCTTTCGGGGCTGAAGGAAGCATGCCCAGGACTGCAAGATGCAGTAGAAAACTGGAGAGCTGGCAGCTCTGGCTGGTGGTGGAGTGTGTTCATGCCTTCAAAAGCCAGCAAGCCCTGCTGCCTTGATGTGGAATTTAGCTTGAAAAAGCAGTATCAGTGCTCATTTCATAATAAAATTGTTTATTTGTTTTAGAGGGGTAGCAGCTAAGGACCTGGTCAGAGATGGTAGGCAACGCACGCACAAAAAGGACAGAATTGAGAAACAGGCTGTGGCAGTACACCAAACTAAGCTCACTTGCCAGGTTTTTTTGGCTTTGCCAGCTCATTTTCCAGTTTTTACAAATATTTCTTTCTCCCAGGTTGCTGTATGAAAGAGCTGCACAGAGTGGAGGGGAACTGCGTGGCTGGCTGCTCCTGCGGGAGCGCGTAGTGAGCAGCTGCGTGGAGATGCCAGGTCCCCTCTTTCTCACTCTACCCATGTGCACATCCATGTTTTCAAACCTGCTGCCAGGTTGTATAATCCTGGGTGCTACTTGTAGGAAGAAGCAATTAAGAAAAGAAATACAGAGTGAGATGGAAGTGGTGGTATTTAATTCGGCCGTGTGCTTTTGTAGCTGGACTGCTGGAGCTTAGTCTGGGCTCAGTTTCATTCAGAGCCCAGGGAAAGCCGAGGTGACCGCTGTGAAAACACCTTTCATTTCCACAGTCGACAGCGGGGCTTAGGGCTGTGTCGAGCCCTGCTATTGCATGTGACCTTGCGTGCAGCTGTCCTTGCAATGTTGCTCAGAGATGTTTTAATGGATGCTCTTTATCTGGTGCATTAGAGGGACATTTGTTGGAGCTGTTTAGATGTACTGATAAAATCCGTGCTTGGGGACTTTTAAAAAAGTTGTGTTTTGACCCAACAGACCATAACGAGCCTTTTGATTGTATTTACAGAGGCAAACAGGTATTCAGGGACTCCTAAATGTGCATATAGCTACCACGAATGCATGTGAGGGCTCTGGGTACACCTTGGAGCTACAGTGTGGGGCACATCAAGTAGCACCTCTAGATACATTTACCACTGCTGGCAGGGAGGATATTGCAGCCATGGTCATGCGTTGCAGACACATGCCGGGCCAGCACGCTCCTCTGTGACCGTACCTGAGCACAGCCACGCAGCAGAGCGCACCCTGGGATGCCACCCATCCGATACCTGGCCCATGGTGCATCTCTGACTCCATCGTTGGCCTGGGTGGAGGTTGAGTTTTCCAAGGGGACCTGGTCCTTCCTGAGAAAGGATCCACACGTGGATAGCATTGCCTCTATGCCTTCCAGGCCTGGCTTTGGACGAACTGAAGGCTGAGAGGGATATTAGTCTGAAGGGGTTTTATTTTGTTTTTGTTTGTTTTTAATTTATGTTCAATTATTATTCATAGCGAGCACTTGGAAGCGAGTTCAAGAGCCATACTTCAGCTGCAGCTCGGCCTTTCTTTACTGCCTTCTCTTGTTCTGCTTTACAGAGCGGACTGGAGGTTAAAGCAGGTCAAATATAACATTTGCTTGTGCTGTTGGTTTTTTTTTTTCCGATTGTTTGTTTTTTCACTACTGTTTACTGGATCTGACCAAGTGCAGAGAATAATTGTAAAGCTAAAATGAAATGGAAATCATCTGGGAGGCAAAAATGCTTGCAAAAGCTGCTAAAACCAAACAAATCCCTCTCAAAGGAGTCAAAAGCATGCAAGATAATGCAGGAAACATTAACATAATATTATCTTAACCTTGTAGATAAGATTATCTGATGCGTGAAAATGGTCATCTTTTGTATTGATTCCACCGTGCCATGCAGCAGTTCTTAGGAAAATGAATGGGTCATTAAATGTTCATTACTTGATAGGCTCTAAAGCAGAAAAGATGTATTAGCAAATGAATTAACTGCTTTGTTACAGTTTGAATATATCATTAATGTGTATGTTTTTCTCACACAAGGAATGAATTCTATGCATCTGCAGGGCAGCAGTGTCTGTAGACTGCTGGAGAGCAATATTTACTTAATACTTGAGGGACATTTACACTTCTAGAAAATTCAGGTAACCACCAGTCATTTGTCTGGTAACCGGAAAGGGAGAATTTGGTGAATTATTTATCCATTTATGAAAACTGTCATAGGAGAGTTATGCCTCATGTGAATAGGATGCCCTGGTTGAGAGTAGAGGTGATGCGCTGACTGCAGCAGTGCTGCCCCCGCCATGCCTGTGCCTGTGGGGAGCACTGCTGCTCCCCTGAGAGACCTGACAGAAACTGGGGGAGATGCCTATGCTAGCACAGAAGCAACAGCCAAAATACTTCACAATCCCAGGGCTGCTGGAGGGCTCGGCAGCACAGCTTTGGCCATCTCTGTGCTCCAAGGGCTCTGCTGCCCTCAGATACTGCCCGCTTTCTGCAGCCCCTGGCTGACCCTCACAAGAGCCATGGGGCAGAGGGTGCTTCCAGTAGCAGAAGGTGTTGGAAACTCAGCATCACCTAACCTTGCTCAGGGCTGCCCAGCGGAGAAAAGTCTCATTACACACTGCTTGAAACAACGACCCGGTGCCACGGTAAAAACGCCAAAGGCCTTTCTTGCCCCATCTACAGGATCACTCCCACCTGCACCAGCAACAGACAGGAGGATTTTTTTCTCTCTTTCTTTTAAAAGCCAATAAAGCTTATAATTGTATTTGAAGCTGCTTTTCAAAGCCATTTGTGTCCACGCCCGCTACGACTTTAAGCGATATTATAAGCGTATTAACCAATTAAGTGACATATTACCCAGAGGGACAGTCAAGAGCATGATTTCGGCTCACACAATTGTTAGAGAAATCCCAGGCTGCAAAGCTGGATAGCAAAACCGTGCCAGGAAACCTCTGCCGACGGTTCTGAACACAGCACAGCTGCGAGCGTGAGTGCGGCTCAAGCTGTAGCTTGGACGGGGCCTCAGAGACTAATAGCACTGGTTTGAGCCAGACAGTATGCAGTCAAGAGCTGATCAAAACTCTGCTTTGTAGCTCACTCCTAACCTGCAACACCACCTGCTGTTTCAATGCACGGTGTCTCCTCGACAGCAGAGATTGTTGCTGATACGCTGAGAGCAGCAAAGCAACTTTGTCCTCTAACCCCAAGTATTCAGAAGTAGGTCTTACTTGGGAAATGTGAATAAGGGTGTTAGCTGAAAAGTTGATAGGGCTGAAAAACAAACATGGAAAAATATGTATAAAATCTTTTCTCCAGTCCCTTCTTCTTCTCTCCCCTGGTTCAGATTTGTTAAGTGCTAAACCAAAACCTAAGGGCTCCTGCTGGCCACCTACAGGGAGGCTTTAACCATATTATCCTTCATCTATGGGGTAAAGTGAGGTGGCAGCCGCCCTTTTCAAGCCCTTTTCCTGTGGAAGTTCTTGTATCCTCCTAAATCACCCAGCTCCTGACCTTTCCCTCCCTTAGTTCTCACTGCTCCTTCAGTAGATGTTGTGCTGCTGCAAGCCCTCAACTTGTCTGGAGCAGGTAGACTGTGAGCTGAGGGAGCTTTGACTCTGTCCCTTACTCTGCTTTGCAGCACACAGTTAAACAAGCAAGAGTGGGGGCAGGCTGAGGTGGCATTTTCATCTCCCCCTGCTCCAGCAGTCAGGGACTGTCCCTTTGTGGGCCAGCAGAAAGTCAGCAGGGAGCTTTATCTCAGATGAGCATCCCCATGACTTAATGCCTTCACCGTTCTGCTCCTGGGGTGATACCATTTATGGACTTTTCTCAGGACAGGGTCTAACGTCTCAGCCAAGTGCTAAATAAGTAACAGAAAGATGATTTCATTCTTCTGTTTAATTTAGGTTTCACAATCTGCAAGAATATCACCCTGAGCCTTCTCCCCCAACTTCCCAAGATGATTTTTATTGCTGTCCCATCACTTTTTTCTCTGGGAAGCTGGGCTACGATCCTGCAGGAATAAAAGAGCTCTGCACCCATGAAAAGCCCATTTTCTTGGCACTATCAGGAGCTAAGCTGTTTGTCCACATTCAGCATTGGCTTTACATGGGACAAGAGGAGCTGTGTTCTACAAAACAATGTTTTCACCAGAAGTCTGAGGAGTTTCCAACTTTGGGTTTTATTTGTATTTTAAATTTAGCATTTGCAGATGTTTTATAGGCATCCAACTATGTCAACAAAATGATCACTTGACAATATTATATTGCTAAGCCTTGAACTCTGGCCAGATTGCTTTGTTTACATAAGACCACCTGCAGCCATGGTATATTTTGTGACCTTCTATGGAGAGACAAAATTGTGAGTAGGGGAGCATTACTCAGGTCTTTTTCAGTTCATGAATGAAGCCCACTACGACGTGTACAGCAGGGTATGAGAAGGAGATGAATTAATCATGACACACTACAGAGAATGAAGTGCTTGCCATTCATTTAACAGTCAATCAAGTATCTAAGAAACTATAGGGCCCTTTGTGGCACAGGAGCACACGACTCCATCATGGGTTATTCCTGTTCATTTGGCCTATTGCAAATTTCCATGAAACATCAATGGAGAACTAAAAAAAAAAGGTCCACTCCTGGGCTAAGCAATGGTGAGATGTGTCTTGCCAAATGCTACATGTAATGTCAATGCACAAGTGCATCTGCCCACCTCATGTTCCTCTACCTTTGTGTAGAAATTAAACACTGTCAAACAGGCAGGGCACTGCAGAATGAAAAGGGTAAGGCAGGAACATTTATTAGAATTTTGAAGAAAACATCTTCTCCTGCAGAGGTACCAACCAAACTCCATTATAATATAAGTACAAGGTGAAATGTTAAATGCTGATGTTTCTTAGTCAACTATATATGACCTTGTTTCTGAGCAGCTGAACTATGGATAGAGTCCAAGTGGCTCTCTGTAAGAGGTGATTGCACTCAGAACCAGCCAACAAATGTTAAAACACATAAAATTTGATGCTATAAATCTTATTGCCATCTGGCCGGTGCAACCAGTTTGCTTCTATTAAAGTTCATGAAGAGCAAGGGGAGAAGCTCTTGATTACAGTTGGTTCACAACAAGAATTTATTCAGCAGCTCCAGTCTTGTATTTTTATGGTTCAGCTAAAATAGATTATTCCCAACCTAAATTATTCTCAGATTTTTTTTGCCTAACCAGTTCATAATCACTGAGAAAAACTAAAGCCCACCCTGGTTAACGCATTTTTGTGTGAGGCAATGCTGAAACCATTTATCAGAATTTCCACTTGTCTTTAGAGAGATGCTTGATAGGCCTGTAAACTCAAACCACAGCAATTTGTTTATTTTTTGTGAAAACACAATATGTCATCCTTACTGCATGTCTGATCTTCACTGCTTTAGCACAGTATTGGCCCTGATCCTGCAGCCCTTATGCATATGAGTAGCTATACTAAAGGCATCCAAATCAGTGGGACCAGAGCAAAACTTCCTGCAGGATTGTTCCCGAAGAGCTGTTTGCTGTGAAAAGTCGTGACAACAGCTCTTGCTCTTGCTTTTGCCTCTGCAAAGGACTTGCTGCTACCAATGGGCAACCACAAGGTTTGAGTCTAGCTGGGAGAACATTTCCCCTGGTGTTTCCTTCCAGCCATCTACACCTATGCAGTGGTATGAAACCCAGGAGCCCTGTGCTCTTTCCAGCCCTGTTTTACGTGCCAGGGAGTTTAGATAAAGGCTTAGAAAGCATACTGGAGGCTGAAATGTATCTCCAGGCCTTGAGGGCATTTTAATTCTGAACCTTGGCTGCAGGAACGCCTTGTGTACCACACAGAGAGTCCGGACTGAATTAATTGGGTGAGTCCATTCGAGCGGCTGGACATCACTTGGCAGACACAACATGTACCAGTGCCATCCTGTCTTTCTCAGGAAAATCATTGCTACCCAGCCCACCGGCCTCTTTCCCCTGAAATGATTGTTTCTTTAATTCACGATGTCAGTTTACTCTTTACTTGCTCCTTTTACAAATATCTTTCTTACGCCCCCTTCATTTCCCTTGCCATCTTAGCCTGGAAATGGGCCTCAATTGTTTCAGTTCACACAATCTGAGCAGAGATGAGCTGCAGCCAAATCTCTCGTCTTGGGCTAATTAATGACACAGTAGCACAGTTTCCCTGAAGAAAAGTCTGTCGCATTCCCCGAGTTCACATATTCGCCTTTGTACAATTCGAGAAGTGACAAAGCACTACCCCAAACCTGTCTCTCCATCGCTTGTGTTTCCCATTTAATCTGTTTCTCCTTCCTCTCTAAACTCTTTTCTCTGTCTTTCAGCAAGTGTGAAACAATTTCCTCTTTTCACAGGGGTCTAGTGGCAAGCAGATTAATGAACCCTTAACGCAACACGGAACGCCGCTGCCAAAAAATGTATGAAATGCATTCAGCAGTCCCCACAGTGCACTGTGTGAGGGACAATTATAGAAAACAAAAGCTGTGGAGCAGTTCACTTAGGTTTCCAGCAGTCTGAAAGGTTTGGATCAGACCTAGGGAACTACAGAAATGACCCTGACTTTTCTTTTAATTTTTATTAGTCAGCACCGGGTATCTTTTATGACTTTAAATGTAGCAGAAGTCAGGTCCAGGGATAGGAACCTGCAGCCTCCTTTATTTCTGGTGTAACTGCTCTCCGGTCGATGATTTGACATCAGGGACAAATTTGACTTGCACTACCCCCTGACATTAATGTGCTTCTGCTTGAGCTCTCTGTATTGTTCTGAACTGGAACTTAACATTTTAGATTTCAGAGGGGCTTTAGCAGGGAGATCCTTTGGTTTCTCGTTGGCCTTTGCAGCTCCATGCTAACCCTGCCTAATGGCTCTGTATACAATATTTGGCAAATAGCTTGCTTTCTGTCTTCCCTTCCTTTTTTTTTCTCTTTTTTCCCCCCTCCCCCAACTTTAATGAGCCTTTGTTGGTCCAGCTTGCTCTCTCGGTCTCTTAACACACTTGTGTGTGGAACACTAACTCCTTGAAATGCGAAACAGATGGATGAAGTGTGGGACTCAGAGATATTTGTTTTGGAACAGCACTGCACATCAGTGTCTGTGGAAGAATTTCCAGCAGCTGGGTAAGCCCACTGAGAGTTCCCCAGTTTCAGTACAAAAGAGAGTCCCCAAAGAACTTTTGGCGGTCCCTAGATCTCCCCCAGGGAGTTTTTGCAGCTCATGAAATGTAGACTTTGCAATCCCAGGTTGACATATGGTACTTCCAAGTTCAAGTGCTAAAGGTGAAGTTATTTTATTTTGGGGAGCTTCAGGCATTTTGTTTGCTTGTTTGCAAAATGCTCAAGAAGCAATGTGATTTAAAAAGCTGTATTAACAACGTTTTGGATTTCAACAGCAGCTTCCACCCTAAGAAATAAAATTATGCTTTGTAGCCACTAATGACTACAGCCTCCCAACACTCCTGTGAAAAAAACAGCCTGGTTAATCATATTTTGTAGGTGGGAACACAGAAGGTGAAATCCAGGTCCCAGCTGAAGTCAAAGGGAAAATTCCCTTGATTTCAGTAGGGCCAGGATTCCACTGGCTGTGATTAGGAGGCTGAGTCTGCAAATCCATACTCAGAGTCTGGCCATTACACAGACAAGCAGTCCATTGTAGCTGTGCACTCGCATAAACAAGACTTAGTGGGAACGAGTTCCCAGACCTACGTTTTTATTTTCAAAAGTGGTCACTGATTTGGGATGCCTGGCTTGAGACACCTGAAAAGGCTTTTTCAGTGTCAGGGAACATTCGTGCCCGAAATCCATCAGAGCTGGACCTAAGGCAACACCTCCAAGAAGTCACTCTCAGTTTAGCAATCACTCTCATAAAAATTTGGCTTTTTTATGTCACTGTGAAAGGCCAAGAATAGCAGACTCAGGATTTGGGATTCCTTGTCCTTGGGACTGTATCTAAATTCTTTACATTTATCATTTAAGTTGGGGTTATTGGGACCACTTCTCAGAATGGTTATCCTTATCTACTATGAGTTAGAGTGTTCCCCCCACCAAGGCTGGTAGCTGGATCCCTAAGCCGGAGTATGCCCACAGAAACAAGTCACCATGAAGCAATCCAAGTGGAGGTGACTTGAGGTTTCTCAACTCTGCAATCAAAAATGTACCACGCGGCCACAATCCTCGGGCACTGCTGTCCCCACATGGTTCCCAGAGGGACAATGGGAGGTGGGTAGCAGGGACCTGGGGGTGCAGAGCTGGGCTGAGGTGGGGACTGTGGGAGCACATGACGAGAGATGATTTACCTTGAACTACACACAAAGTTACCCTAACAAAGGCACGAAAGAGCTGTCACCAGTGGAAGGGGCTTTAAAGGTTCACAGCACTGCAGAGGGAGGAGAAGGGTGGCTATGGGAGGCAGATTTGCTTTCCTTCCACAAAGCCCCGCCCCCACCGCTGCACCACAGCACATCTGAGCTCAGCCTGACCTTGGTGGTTTCATCCCACAATGAGGTCTGCCTTCTGGTGGCCACTGTTCTGCATGGGAGATTCAAGGCCTGGCCCTCACAGCACAGGGAAAACACCCCAAAAACTGCAGAGACACCCGGTGCCCCCAGCGCAGAGCCCAGGAGCATACCTACACAGCATGGGAAGACACGTATGGACCTTGGGCTGGGTGAATCCCTGGCAAGATGTGCAGACAGCACTGCTGCACCTTTGGGGCTGGTGCTGGTGAGCCACTTGGCAAGGGAGAGAGGGTCTCCGGTGCACCAAGCTTGTCTGGACACCCCAGCAGGTACCCACTGAACATGGCCCCAGGTTTGGCTATTCACAACACTGCTCCATTGCAGCAATTCGCTGTCAAGACCTTGCAGAACCAGGGGTGCAATCAGAGCTTTATAATCTGGGGAGGCCAGACCCGGTCTTGCTGCCCTCATCATCTTCATGCCCAGCAGCTACCTATTTCTAAAGCAAGTTGTGATATATGGTGCAAACTTACAGCACACCAGCTAGTCTGTGGTAACTTGTGCTTGCGCTTGGCCCCGTGAGGTAGTTGTGGTAAGCCCTTGCATTAAATATGAAGTAGCTTAACTGTCAAAGAGCGAGGGCTGGACTGCTTTGCATCCATCGTGGCTTGCAAGCTCACACAGTTATTGTGGAGCAGCTGACGCGCTGCAAATTTGCACCTTAGCATTTCTTGTGGAGAGCTGTTCATGTGGCTAGACCCATGGAGAAAGCGCATGAGCTAAAGTTGGGCTATTGAAATTCAGTAGGGCAGCAGCACACCCTCACTCACTCCCTCACTCACCCCCTCCCTCACACACACACACACACACACAGTTTCTTTCTGTGGATTCCTGCTTTCCAGGAGATTAAGGTCAGCTGAACCAAAGCTGACAGTGAAACTCTGCCAAAAATGGCAAATTTTACCTGCTTTACTGTTGAAGACAGACAAAAGTCAGTTATTGGCTCTGGTTTCTGGATCTCCGTGAATAACTGTACTTGTTTCTCTAGCACCTTTACTGTGCAGATATCAGACGGCCTCATGAAGTATTACAAGCACATTTTACGTGTGAACGTAACAGATTTAACACCCTTGCCTGTAATTCAGACCGCAGTTTGGTTTAGCGTTATTGTAATTTTCTTAAGGCCACACAGAGAGCAAGAACTGATGGTAGGAGGAGATCTTGGGTCCCCTGACCCTGGTCTGTGCTGTCCCAGCACTCTCCACTGGCTCCAACCTGGAGCTGAACCTGGTTGAAGTTTCAGGTCTATTTTGCCTGGTCTGACTTTGCTATGAAAGTATTGCACAGGCGGCAAGGCTGGACTGATAGGGGCCATTTATGATGAACTGGCTAGAGACTGATTAGAAAGTATCAATGGCAAAGGAATGAACAAGGAACTGTTGCAAGCAACATGCTGACGAGCAGCGATGGTAATGAACATGGTGGGGAAGGGACCTGAATCCTGGTCCTCCATACCAAGGTGCTTAAACTGATACCTTCCCAATGAATATTTATTTTACATTGGAGCCCATTCAGAAAACAAGGGCCCTGAAAGCAGAGCTCTCTGACTGGGACATTGGTATTTCCATATCTGCCTCCTGACTCCATCACTCCTTCATTTCTCCAGTGAAGACTCATGGGGACTTGGCCCATCGTGTGCTGCACTTTGCTCACCCCTGGGGCACAAGGTCTGCATTGCAGCTCCTTGGACGGAGGGGAGCTGAATGTAGGCTAACCAGGGTGCTGCCATCATGCCAACATTGGGCAGCAGCTCTGCTAGCCATTAAATTAAAAACAAGAAGGTGAGCCCAGTAGATTTTCTCTCACAGATACTGGGTGCTCCAAACCCTGAGAGACTCTAAAAGATTTTGGGTTTGGGGAGGGTGGCACGGTCTGGGCTGGCCGTAGGTGCTTCACTGCCCCATGGCAGAAAGCCCTGCCACACTGTCATGAAGTTTCCAGTTCCCTGGGGTGGGGAGAGGTAGGAAGAGACCATTTTCTGAATGTGTCTACATCCCCTTGCCATCCGTAAGGGGAGCCAGAGCTCTGAAGGAAGCTGTGATGAATCACCCAGCTAAAGCCTTCTTTACTTTTGGCACTTCAATACCTAAGCCAGTTTCCCAAAGGAGGCATGCCTGCTCTCAAGCAGCGGTCCAGCAGCACTGTCCTGAGAGGTGAAGCATGTGTGCCCAGTGCATTGTCTTTCATGGCTGTCTCATGGAATCAGGTCAGTTATATTTTCACAGCCTAGTTTAGACTCGTGGAGGTGAGCCACATTTAATAGATGTGTTTTGTCTTTCTGCCAGCTTCAAACCAGGCTGTTATTTATGATGTTAGTCTGTTAACATAAACTTATTTATAAGGCCAAAGAATGTGAATCTTTTATGGGAGATGGAAAAGGTCCTTGGATCGGAATCAGTTTGGGTTTGCTGCTTCTTTTTTCTCTCTCTCTTTTAATAAGAAAAGATAAGAAAAGTTATGCACTTATTACTTACACACTGAGCCAAGACTGAGATGCTGGAGAGCTAGGAGTATGACACCAAGTGCTCTCATGAAGCCCCTCTGAGGATGACGAATGCAAAGCACTGCGCAGAGCCCAGCACTCCCATTTTGTTCTTCCTTGAGTGGTGTTGGTTTCCATGCATTTATGGAAATAGTGGACTTGGTGTTTTCACAGTGCACTCATCTCTGATATCTCTGAAATGTTGGGCCTGAGTTAGGGAAGTAGGCATGGGCAGGACTGTCAGCTTCTTTCCCTCCTGCAAAATTATCCACCAGGCAAAGGGAGTAGCTGGAGTGTTTAAACGCTCTGAATGGTGGATTGCATGAGCTGTTGGTGCAATGGTCATAACCACATAACTGATCAGATACTACCTTAATAACAATGCTTTTATTCAAGGATCTTCAAGGATTTAAAAAAATGAGTGAATTCGTGTCTGGGCACAATAGAGTTGATATTGCTCCTTATTCTAGTTGTATGTATTTCACTACAGATATGTAGCTTTTTCCAGGTTGCCCTGGTTCTATCTGGATGCTTAGCAGAAAATAACTGAAGGTTGGTGCACTGTCTCCTTAGATCCATCTTGAATGTTAATGCAGGGAGAGTTTTGTTCACTCATTCAATAAGATGTGCTTCCACCCAGGGCTGTCGCAAATGCAAGTCCTCTCACGATTTCATTATGCAGAGTTCTAGCATCAGGCCAAAGCTACACTCTCCAAGGTAGAGCTTTCTGAAAGAACAGCTTCCTATCCAACAAGTGTGGCTTCATCACTGTGAAATATTTTGCAGGAATGTGTCAACTTTTATGATGTTTTCAAAGATAAGATGTTGAAAGGAATAATTGTGACACTATAATTTTATTTTAGGAATGCTGAAACATTTTGTTACAGTAAGACAAAATCTTTCTTACCTTCAAAGATAAAAACATTTGCTATGTCACTGGCATTTCAATTAATTTTATTTAGACTCTTAGGTCATATTAACAACTGTTAATATTATGCTGATTGTTTTACATGTAATACTTAACAGACCTATGTTTGGTATCATCCAGATAAAATATCTTAATGGTGCTCATTAATTTTTTTTAAATAATTTCCTTTCTGTGAGAAATATCTGCTTTTGGTTCCAGAAGAGAAAATAATCACACCACCAGGATTTCCCAAAGGATGGGAATTCTGGTCCATCACTATCATCACTATCATTACATGAGGGACCCTCGTTCATGACTAGGACATGTGGACTTGTTCCAAGTGCAGTACAGGCTCCAAAAGTCCCAAACCCCCAGAAGCTCCAAAAGCCCCAAGAGCTTGCAATCAAAGTAGAAGGCAAGGGTCACCAGATGGACAGAGACAGATGGAGAACTGCAAAGAAACCAGGAGACACAACAGGTCAGCCTGATGGCAGCCGTCTCAGTGGTTTCCTCTTCAGCTCAAACTCAAATCTTGCAGACCTGACTTCCTTGTGTTGTCTTTAACACTTTCATGTCTGCTCATGACCAAATAAACTCTTATCTGACCATTTTGAAAGGACTGTGCACCTTACACCTAGGTCTTCCAACAGTTCTGGATAGGATTCTGATTCACCTTTGCCTTCACCTCTGTGAGGTCAGAAGCTGTTGATAAGTGATACGAGGCCCGATATGCAATTTTGCCCCCTCACATGGCTTTTCTATGAGATGTGAGAGGTTAAGTCAGAAAAAGTATTACATAAGTACAGTAATTAGTAGTAGTTGTTTGAAAAATGCCAGAACAATATAAGTTTTTTTAAAGTGGAAAGTTTGAACTAAAGATCTGTGTTTTATATAGAAGTGGCATGCATGGCTGGCTAGTATCTAACCTATGACCAAAAGTTTTGGGGTCTCAGAGAAGATTGAAGATGTAGTGTCGGTCAATACCGTTAAACACTTTCATTTTCCTATGGCAAATGACAATGGGGAGCTAGAGATTGTGTTGTCTTACAAGACACAAAGGTAATTTTT
>NW_008824986.1:16426918-16437074 GCF_000699105.1 Pygoscelis adeliae | reverse complement strand
GATTGTTATCAACATTATTTGGCCAACAGTGAACAAAAAAGCTTATGATGGAAGAAAACAAAAATGTGCTTTACAATTTTGAAAGGGTCTATGGAGAGCAGCAGGGTTGATGCTGGTAGTATTGCTGGCGGCATCAGATGCTTGAACAGCAGGAAAAGGTGAACTTTCTTACTATGTGGGTGAGCCATGTCAAAAACCAGTACAGACTCTGAGAATTGGAGAATATTCACTGCTGTTGTGCGTGTCTGGTTTGATGGTGTTTCAAATGACATTTCTGTAGGTAACAGTAGATTTCTTTCCTGAAATACTGTGCTACAGGAACAGATCCACATGTCTTAGCTGATAGTTCATTCCCAGATGGGATCTTCTGAAGGGTGACCTGTGGAAATGAGAGATGAAAACTCTGAATTTCACTGGGGTTGGCTTTGATTCTGTGTGCAAGTTTCCCTTACAAGCTGATTTAAGGCTGATGAAGTGGCGACACAAGACTGGATGTATTTCTTCAGTATCTCTTAAGCTTTGGCCTAACATGACTTCAGTGAGAGCTCTATGTATGTGAAGGCTTGAGTATCATAATCCAAACAAAATACACTATGGTAAAGTCAGTTCTGGGGTTAACCATGTTACCCAGCTAACCATGGGTATAGTCTATTGTGTAAAGAGACAAAGAGAAATGCATCCATCCACAACTGGAACAGCTGCTGCTATTTTATTAAACAGCTGCATTCTGAGTGCCAGCAGAAGCTGCTGTTTGAGTGTTTTGTTGGGATTAAATGTTAAGAATAAATTAAAGATTGCTTCATTTTAAATCTACTACAGGAACTTGGCAGGTTGAAAAAAATCAATTTGTCACCAGAGATTTTTGTTAAGTCAGTTATGATGAGAAGATGAGGACTTCTGCATCTTTAGATCAACAAAAGGAATAAATTATTGCAATAGCTGGAGTTTAGAGTGCTTAGCCCTTGCAACTCTTTTTAGTCGGACAATAATATGTAGCCATCAGCTCACCTGAAAGTACATTTTCACCAAGAAACCCGAAGAGCAGTTGAAGCTAATCTTGACAATAAGGATTTAGTCTGTTTTATTGTACATTGGTGCTTGTCTTGCATGCCATATCACTCGATCAGGAAAAGCTAGATGAGTTATGTAATTACATGCAAATGTTCCTCAGGATTGACGTTTCATTCTGTCAGACAGAAGAAAAAAAAAAGTCTTGTTCTTCAGATGCGTTCATTAGAGAAATAGCAACTTCTTATTTTTTTAAGCGTTTGTTTTAGGGAACTCTGAAAACCAAAATCAGCCCTGGAGATCTGCACATTTTCGTTGAATGAGTGCCTCCTCCAAAGAGCACGTATATGCCAGCATTTGAAAGCAATTATCAGAGACATTTTAGGAGGAAATCAGGGACATGTTGTGGGAATGGAGGGAGATATTTCTCATTCCTCTTTACTTCTTGGGTTATGTTGCACAGACAGATCTTACATAGAATGAAATTCACCCCTGTGCAGAAAGTCAGCACAAAGCAAATAGGTTTCGCTTAAGCCTGAGGGCTTAGATGAGAATTAAGTGGTGAGCAGGTCCAATGTCAGCCCTCAGCACAAGTGTGAATTTTATTAATCAAAGATGTTTCATTGTTCTGAACCAGCACTATCCCACTAGTGCATCCAACACAACACTGAGACCTGTCTGATGGGGTACAAGTTTTGAAAGCCAGGAGCGTTAGATGGGGAGGTCCAGTTGTCCCTTGTTATAAAGTCCAGTTTTGGAGAAGATTCAGATTTGGGATTTTCTTAAGTTGGGGTTACTCAAGTTGAAGTTGTGATTTGAGCTTTTGATTGCACTGTATTAAAAGCTACTTCAGTTCCTGCTCCTCACAGGAGGTGTTCCTGCTCTCGGCCACATTTTTTTGTTGTTTTTCAGTCAAAACAGACTCTTCTCAGTCAAAACATATTCTCTACAGATATAAGAGGAGGATAACGGAGTTTTTGTTCTTTATATTAAAAGATTATTTATAGAGGTTCATGCCCTATTTCACTGCTTTATAAGGAAACAATTCGGGGTTTCAATTTTCTTTATTTCTTTCTCCCTTCTTATTTGTTACAGACACAAAAGCATGGAGACATGAGTACCATAATATGGCTAAACATAATAATAGGTTCATTTACAACTAATACCTGTTGCAGTGAAGGTTACTAGCTCAAATGACCTAGTAAGACTTCTTCAAGTTTGTTTTTCAGTGAGCAATAGTAGAATGTGGTAGACTCTAAAGTTGAAAGTGTCTGTAAAGACTTTCTGTGTCTTTAGATTTACCGAGAAACTCTGTAAGGCAGAAGTGCGAGCATCAGCTCTTCTCCAGGAGAAGCTAAAGGGCGTTAGATCAGCTACAGAAGATGCAGTGCCAAGCCCTGCCAGCATGCCAGGACTCAGCCTTTTGGCTTGCAGGTGTCTCAGTCAGACACTTTCCTAGCCACCAGCTGCACCAGAGCCTGTTGATGCTGTAACCCTTGTAATTAAAGTGCTCCCAACCAGCCCCTCTGGGATCCAGGTATGACAAGGGAAAAACTCACACAACAGCATTAAAATCTGCCATGTGGGACAGAAACCTTCCAGACCTCGGACCTGACAGTCAGCCCCATCCCTCCTGGCTCTGCAGCCCCAGGATGCAAAAGCCCCCACCCAGCAAGCAAAAGCCTCGGCTGGGACCGGGAACCTGAGCTGGCTCCTGTGCGTGTGCAGCAAGTTGTGCCACTATTTCCCTGCCAGGACCACCTGGTCACCAGTGCCACCAGCATCACACAACAGAAACAGGGCAACAGGGTCTCCACACCATGAATAAATGGGGGAGCCAGGCAGAGTCTTCATGGCTATAGCCCATGGCTGCTATTGCTGGGGAAGCTCTGCCAGCATTAACATGGGTGGGAGACTTTTGTCACTTGAGGTAAGTCCTAAAAAGCAGATAAGATTCATGGATAAGAAAGCTTCAGAAGGAGCACCTCATAGCTTTGGCTACATCCCACCCAAGCAGCTCTGTCCAATTTAGAGACAACCAACCATGTGGGGAATCATGGGTTTGTGAGCACTTTGATCTGCTCCCATCATGCTGATACACCTCCTGTCAGTCATCCCAGGCTGGGCTGGCAGGGCCAAATGTGGTCCTGTTTTAAAGGACCACATTATTTAAAACAGCAACGCTGTTTTAAAAATATCTCCATTAGCTTCAGGAATAATAGTATGTGAATGAAGAAATCAGTTTCCCATGGTGAAGCAAAGGGTTTTTCTGGGAAGTCAGGGTGAGGAGGAAATAACCTCAATGAACCAATTGATCAGGCCTAAGATAACAGGCATTTCAGTCTAGAGCACTTCCATTTGCTTTGTTAATTTGTCCTCATATCCAATAAAGAAATGGATAATTCAGCAATGAGTCATTATTAGGCATAACAAAGCCAAAAATGTATTTGCAGGCAATTTTTAGGCAGTTAACAGTCATTTGGAACACTGTTCTCCCAGCAGATGCTCTCTCTATTTGTGTAATCTGTGGAAATCCCAGTAGGAAAAAAAAAAAAGAAAAATTAAAAGTATTTATGAGGCAAAATCCTCTGTCGGAAGACTGAATATTTCCATTTTATTAGGATTGTTACTTTTTTCTGTTGGCTTGTCCAGGTATATGTGCTGTTTTTAAGACCAAGCTTGCTAAAAGGCTGAACTACGTACCTTTAAGATAAACCATGGGGAATTAGTATCTAATCAAGCAATGGATTGTCTGAGCACTGTTTGTCCAAGCATTACACAGACAACATGTAACCTCTCAAGACATTTCTTTTTTTTTTTCCCCTTTTAAAAGATTGTGATTTCTTTCAGTAGTCAAGCCCAAACATTTCATATGATCAAATTAAGAAAATGTGAGATTTTGTGCAATGGGGAGGAATAAAGAAGAATTGCTACACAGACAAATTGTTTTAAAGCTTTCTAGGGACTACACAATAGCTCTGGGATCCCTTGGGTAAAAATGAAATAGCTACACCTTAGGAATATAATGGAAAGATACTATCAACCGTGGTTTACAGGGGATAGAAAGAGGATCCAGCCGGACTTCCCACAGAATATGTGAATAATCTATGAGAAAGACTGAGCCCATTAAGGGTAACTACACAGTATATGCTAAACCTTGATAGATGTTATACCCTATTGGAAGTCATCTACTTTTCTTTCTGGATAGCCTTTTAATTTATGCTTTAATATAATCTTTTAAAAATAATTCTGACTGTACTGGCACTTCTGACACACAGACGACCATTTCAAATCCTTTTATCAGCACATGTATCATTTTGTCTCATACTAGTAATAGGATGGGAGTCAAGGAATATCTATAATTTCACCTCATGCCTCTTAGCAATAATGGAGTTGTGTGTTGTAATGAAATACTGTATAACTTGCTATTCGTTGAATGAGGCCGGGGTGCTGAAGAAATTTGCTCAATGACTGTTTCATGCAAAGCACATAAACAGTCTTGGGATCAAGCCAAGGGCTCCCATGGCTCACCAAGCTTCTGAACCCATAGGCTAAGTCCTGTACCCTCTGGTATTTTCCTTCTGCCCTCATGAGCAGTTAATCTCTGCTACATGGCTGGGGTTGGAGCACTCCTCTGCACGGGGAACATGCATTCACTATGCTGCAGGGTGAAGAGGAAACCCAGCGAGGGTGTCCCAGTTCTTGGCCAGGCTCTTTCATTGCTTACTGTGGCTGGAATCCCACAGATTATGGTGGGAGGTGGCATCGCAGCTATCACTGCTGCCATGAGCTGTGCTCAGTCTTCTGTGAGTGCCTCCAGAGGTCTGCAGCAGTGGGTGCTGTGGGCGGGACATGTAGGATGGGGATGTCAGACTTATCCTGTTCCCCTTGCTTTCCCTGTTAAATCAATGCATAATGGTGCTGGCTAAAGTGCTTCTTGGCTCAATGTGTTGGCAGTGCTGGAGCACGTTCCTACAGTCCCACGTCTCTTCAGGCACTGGACAGGGCTTGAAGTGCACAAGAGAGGATTTGACCCAAGGACCTCTCCGGGATTTAATACTAATTTAGCTGAGCTGTTTTGTCTGTGTGTTTTTATTGCTACTTTCTGGCAGTACAGACTACAGATGTTAAGGACTCCTATTGCCTATGTCCTCCCAAACACCCAGTCATTTTCCTTTCCTCTTTTTTCTGCACTCCTTTGAATTTGTACCTGCTTTTCTGTACTTGCCCTTCCCCATCTAACCTCCCAGAAGTCCCTACCAACCTTTCCCCTGCTCCAGCCCAGCACTGCAGATCCCCTCCTGCTCTCTGATTTTCCAGTACTCCACATTAATTCCAACTCTCACCATTTCCTAGGGCAGGGGAAATGTGGCCACAGAGCCCAGGTGGGGAGATGCTGCTTTATTCTGTAGGACAGTATCTGTATGACCTGGTCAGGATGGGAGGACTGAGGTGAGGAGGAAACCACGTGGTGTGGTAGAGTTGTTGAGAATCAAACTCCAGCATCTAATGAGTCTTGTGCAAGCTGTAACTTTTCAAAGACCCACAACACAGTCAAATTTGGGTGGGTTTCCATCTGCAGTGAATAAAAGTAAACTTACCCAGCTTTCACCAGTAAGAAAAGGCACAAGGTTATGAGATCATAACCCCACCTGAGTGTATCTGTTCCCGGGGAGGATCCAGCACAGCTTTCCGGAGGAAAAGTATCCAGCAATCCATTTACTACAAAGGGAAAAACAGTGTATATCTTCCTAAGCCCGTTCAGGGAAATGGCTAGGTCATTTTGGCTGAACCTTTACACAAGAAAAGTAAGCATGAGGTGGGCATTTGTTGAATATAATCCACCCAAAACAGCTACATTTTTGGAAATCTAAAACCTACCAAAATCAAGGGTTTACAGTAAGAAGCTCAGCAAAAATTAGCTATTGGCTATACCAACTGTACCAGCAGCATTGTATCTCAGTTCTCACAGATTTCATTAAAAGTCTTTGCTCTAGAAAGTCTTAAATCTAGTTGATCAGACTTACTAAAAAAAAAAGCAGCAAAAAATCGGATCCGCGCAAGATATTGAATATTCTCAGTAGGAATTAAAAGCCAGGGGCTTGTGGCCAGCTCCAGGATTTGGTATTTTTCAATAATCAGAGTTTGTTCAAAGCTGACTTCCTAAACCGCTGCTTGAGAAAGAGCCTTTGCCCCATGATGGTATCTGTGAGGAAACATATTGGTCGTGTAATCCTAGCTTGTCCTCATTTCCAACTGACAAAATGTATTGAAAGACACTAAAAATATGTGGCACAGTTTCTTAAGACCTTGTTTCTTGGAGCTGATTGCTGTAGTTTCTACAGGCCTATTACACGGCTATGAATGAAGTCTAAGGGTTTCTTATTTAATCAAATGTAGGGCACATGATGGTCTGCAGAAATATGCTGGTGGTGGCTAGGTGGGAAACATAATGATTTATTGCTTTCAAAACCGATCCATGAAGCCCACCAGACGTGACCATTAGGGCAGAAACCTGCACCAGGGAATACAACATGATGCATTGCAAAAAGGAGTCTCTGTTGAAGTCAGTTGATGGACAGTGTGTTCTGGAGCTACGCGCAGGCTTTAAAACAGGTGCCAGCAAAAAGAAAGGAAAAACCAGAATCCAGCTGACAAAGGCAACAGCAATTGGGCAACGAGACTACTGGTAACCTACAGGAAGAAAGGCAAAGGGCAGTAGAAAAATATTGATTTATTAGTGTGAAGTGGAAAGTACATGGGCCAGGTCAGAACCACTTGCTTTCCCAAGGAAGTTTTAATTTGATTAGTCAATTATTTGCAGTGGGAGTAAATATTTCAAGGCAGTGGATGAAAATGCAGAGCCAGTGGTTTCTGATTTTTAACAGTGCTTGCTTGCTAAGCATTCATTTTTCACTTTGATTTCATGGCACTTGGATAAAAGAGTGTAGGTGGCCTTTCAGATTTGAGGAAAACCAAATAAATTGTGCTTCTGCTTGTTAGGACAAAATTTGTTGAAGCCGTGTGTAATGCACACCCCTTTGGAGCAGGTAGGTCCTTGGCAGAAGGAAGACAGCACTGAAGAATAGTTTCCTACTGACAGAAACTAGTATCTCCCAGTCAAGTAAGGCCTAAACCAATCAAAAAGTGTGAACCACAGATACCAGGGTATAATTCCAATCTTTGTACAGTAATAAGATTTCATGATTACTGCTTTGAAGGCTGCACTCTGGTCAAGCAAGATAAGTACTGGCAATTTCCCTGAGCCTGAATTCAGTAAGATATCACATGTCACTTTCAACGATGCTCTCTCTGTGCTGTGTCGAGATCAAAACCTGGACTAGAGTGTATCACACAGATCACATCGCTTGTTAGGTGATGGTGCAGTTAGGATGGCACAGTTTATTTCAATATCAGGAATATTCAGGTCTTGGACTTTTGTGGGTCTGCAGCTATAATTGCAGCAAGGTTTTGAAGAAGTTGCAAAGACCAGATTTTTGCTTGGTGTAAATTGTCACAGGGTGGCAAGGATTCACTCTACTTATATATGGCAGGAAGGTTTAAGGTGCAGGAGGAGACTGCCTTTGCAATATCAGTAAATAAATAGGTCAAGCCCATGTGGCCGCTGCCCTGTGCTCAGTGTCCTGAATGATGCTTGACTGCCAGAGAGGTTGAGGACTGTCTTCTTGTCATATTTTCAGTGCGGGCATGACACATAGCTGAATTTGGGATCAGACGTGTCTGAATGCTCAAAGAACAAAGTTGTGTTTGAATGGCAACATGGGAGTAGGAATTTCAACAATAATCTGCTTACTAAATTCTGTGTTAAATCTCTGGAACATGACAGAAATCAGCTAGCATTACACACTTGTGAACCAAGCCTATTACCAGCAATGAGTTTAAAGGTGTCCTACTGTTAAAGAGGAGTCTCCTATAGTTAAAACTCTCTAAAAGTGTGCTCAGTTCCAGATTTTGCCACAGCCTTCCAAGTAAAATGAGACAAGTTGCTTCATTTTTGTGTTGCTTGGGTAAAATTGGGGTCTTACATCTTCCATTGTTTCTTGCTCTGGAGGAAGGGGAGCAGAAGCTTCTCTTATAATACTGAGGAAAAGGGAATGATCTGGATTGAGACTGCTAGTTGTTGCCATGATACAAATAATAAGTACTTAAGCCTTATGAAAATGCTACTGAGTTCAATTGCAATAAATTAGCACTAGTTATTGAAACGTTAGGAAGGTTTTTCTTTGCACTACAGTGATTAAAGCAGATAAATAAGAAGCTGGGCAATTTTGTGTGTGTGGTTACTGTCTTAAGGCTGCCCTTAATAGCCCCAGTGATCTTTCCATCATTGTTAATGGATATTTAATTGGGATTTATTTCCATGGAATTTTTGTACCTTCAGATCATTACAGCACTGAGGGAATTTTATAGCCATGGGGATCAACATGGTCTCTCTAGAGGTTCTGTTTGATGAATGAAGTTGGAAAGAGTTGACATATAGTTAGAGACCATTACCATTTAGAAACACTTACAGGAGTGAGAGGAATCCTTTTCAAAAGGATCCTCTTTGTCTTGTGCTGTCTGCCAGTCATCTCTTAATAAACAGTATGATGAATGCATCCAATCTTTTCTTCTGTTTTTAATTGATATTTCCTCAAAATTCTATATGTTTTTTTTTTATTTCGGAGCAGTGAATACAAATGAAACCACCCATCTGTGGGGGAGATAGCTATTGCATTTTGTCCCTATCTTTCCACAGCTTACAAGAGAAAACATTGATCACGGATAGAGAAGAAGAATAGCTGGGAAATGGCAGCACTGGCATGTGACTCAGGAGAGGTGAAAGCAATTCTTCTCCATGCCACAGACTTCCTGTATGACCTTGGGAAGTTACCTGTTTCTCAGTGCAGAAGAAAAAAAATGGGCTTTTTCTACTTTGCCAGGTAGAAGATCAAGTCAATATTTAAGACTTTGAATGAGTGATGTGTGCCATAAAATAACAAAGGCACAATAAATACAGTTTATCTTGTCCTGTGGCTTCTGCAATAGAATTACCCAAAATACTCACTGTATTTTACCCAAATTAATCTGTGTAGATGGGCTATTGCCACCTATGTACAAGTTTGGTGTCTTTAATGTTTTAAAATATTTGAAATTAATAATGCAGCCTTTATGACAAATCTGTATCTTGATAACGTCTTGATTTACCCCTCATTTAGCCTTCAGCTATCCCTTGTTAATAGAGTTGAACCAGCTTGGCTGGGTCAATGTATTTTCTCTTGATTCCTTCCCATCTTCAGAGGGCTTTCTGTCTGTCTTCTCTAGTGGTTCCTGTCTTATTCATGTGTGCATGCTTGGGCGTGTGCAAAGCCTACAGGAAGGACTTTGTCATGAGCAGCCACTTTGAAGCATGCCCCTGCTCCTCAGCACAACTTCGCTTGATGTGTGGTTAAACATCAACTTCCACTTGGCAACTGTTGGCTTGTTTTTGGTTTTTTTTGCTGGCCCTGTGGGTAAGCACTCAAAGCGGATTTCCCTTCTTTTAACTGCTCCCAACCTGTACCACTCCCTGCAATTGGGCCTGAGGAAAGGTATTCAAGGCAGCAATCTCCAGGCTTTTAAAATTACCCATTCTTAAAATTATTTTTATATTAACCCTCAGGTTCTCTGCACTGGGGTTGTTGCATTTGAAAACCCACCACCTGGTGTGAATTTTGCTATGGCAGGATGGGGTCCAAAGTCACTGTCTGCACTTATGTTTTGACTCTTAAAACACCAGTGCATTATTATGGGTCTGGAAATGAATATGCTCACTACAACCTCTTTTCTTACCCTCAATATCTACAGTATTTCCTTGCTTTTCCTCTGCTTTTAGCTGAGACCCCATCAGGTCTTTTCTTCTTCAGTGTATCCTCCACCAGGACCTACAGTTTCTCTATACTTCAAAAGCCACCATGCTTCCCCAAGCAAATCTAACCCCTGAATCCCACCTGTGCTTCAGGCCATTTTCATTCTTAAACCACCATGAGAGCCATCAATCTGATTTGGCATTTCCTCTTTAAGCACAAAGACACTGGTCCGGCATCAATACAGGGTGTGCTTTAGGCACACAGGCACACAGGTTGAGCAAGAAACCAGCTCCATGTAG
>NW_008824986.1:16419277-16426902 GCF_000699105.1 Pygoscelis adeliae | reverse complement strand
ACAAGGACCAGTTTTACCTGGAAATCCTTCCTTGGAGGGAAAAAAGAATCCATAGTTTTGCAAACAGTGTCCATGCCAAGGCATGGGACAGACACCAGGACTCAGGGCACAAGGTGGTAGGAAACCTGGAAACTACCTTTTTCTTTCTCTGAGATTGCAATGATAGCTACGTATAGGTTGCAATAGCAGGGATGTTATATACAGATGTAATTTCACAGCCTGCTTTTAGAGCATACCCATACCACAGCTGGGGCAGACTAGAGAATTGCCCATGACTCAGTTACCTCTGTCTTCCTTTCTGTAGGAGTAATTTATCCGTAATTCCTTTGTGCAGCAGTGCCCACCCCATTGCACCGTGCCCTCCCCAGATCACAGACTGGAGCATCAGAGAAGCAGCATCCCCTGCACAGCTGGATCCCAGGCAGAGCAGGACCATGCAGTGGAAAGGGAGCCATTTCTCAAAGTCTCCCAGCAGCCCTGATCTAAGGAAACAAGGTAAAATAGGGTCTAGGCCACAGGTGGCTGAATTAAATCTGCAATAAACTAACAATAGTCACTCAGGAAGGCTGCAGGAAGAAGAAATGAACCCAGATTCATCAATCCCAGCCCTGTGTCCTAACCACCACGAGAAATTGTTGGTGCTCTTGACCTGGCTCCCCACAGTTGGGCAGGTCAGCTGGAAAGGGTTACAGGTCACCTGTATCTTGTTTTGTGGGTGCAATTTATGTAGTGGAGGAATCATTGACAATACTTGATGCTTAGCTTGCGTAAACATTTGGTGTTCGGGGAGAATGTAGTCACTTGTGATGTGGAGCCCTGGAGGATGCACTGCTTCTGGCTTCCTGGATAGAAGGGAGTCTTCTTGTGAGGGAAGTTTTCATTCTTACTCCTGGGACTGAGAAGAAGATAAAAGGGAAAAGGACACTTCACATCCCTTCTCTGGTGCTGATCAGAAAGGATGCAGAAAACCATCTAGTCAGGAAAATGAAAAACATAAGCTGTACAGGCAGAGATACAAGGAAGAAAGGTTTAAGTGGTTCTTTGCTAAAAATTATGTTCTTGTTTGTGGGATAAAATGGATTTTTAAAGAATCTGTTTACAATTGGATGAATTATATAAGTATCCATTATGTAATTGAATAATAGCATAATCTTCCATAATGACAGGCAGAAGCCTTCTAATGTTTGGGACAGGACAGCTATTTTCTTCTTACTTGGATATCTTTCAGATCCATTGTTATGCAGTTCTTTACGTGATGTTTCCTTTCTTCCCTCTTTGAAATTCATCCATGCTAACTGGCTGTATTTACTCTATTATTATGCTTCCTTGAAAATGTCTTTTCTTTATTACTTACGTCTTGATAGCATTCCAAGCGTACCATGCTGCAATGCTCTTTTTTCTTACTATTGCAAGTTTGAGCCTCTGGATCCAGTTCTTGTACCTCTACACCTGTTAGAGCTCACTCCAAATATGGGATAAAACTATCTCCATGCAAGGTGAGACAAAGGTCTTTGAAGGACAAAGAAGAACTTTAGTGAGGCTGGTTATAGGCTTACAAGGGATTTTTCCCTTCAGTGGTTTGAAAGGACCAGAAAGGCAACTCACATGAGTAAGTACTTGTGAGTTCAGTTCCTGAATCAAATACTCCATTGGTTTTTGAGTATACTTTGCCACAAAGCTGGTTATATTTTTCTTTTAAACATGTTTTTGCTGGAAATTTTACTGCTAATGTGGGTTTTCTTGTTTCTTTTTTATTTTGTTTGTTCCTTGGTAATGTGGCATAATGTCCAGATAAAAAAAATATCTTTCAGTGAATTAGCAATATGTTTAACACTGACGGCATTTTTCACCTTCCTTTCAAACACTGGTATACGGAGTTCATCTGTAGAAGGGCAGTCTTGCAGATGGGAGTTATGGGGGGATGCATCTCTTTTCAAAATTATGAAAAACATCTCATTTTATGAAAAACCCACAAACCCCTTGGGAAGCACAGAGGCTTTAATTTCAAAACTGAACTGCTTCTGTCCACTTTTCTTGGAAAATCTTCAAGGAGTCTCCAGATTTTCAATGTTGATGTTTGCAATCTCCTGTAAAAGAAAATAGCCCTCCCCTCAATGTTTTTAAACACAGAATTATATACACATTTGAATATTCACATTTCAGTGAATTGCTGACCAGAATGACATTTCTGTGCCCTGGAAGAAATTGAGCCTTTTTTTTAAACTTCTATTTCACAAAGCCGCGTTAAACATTTTCTGACAGCATTTGTTAATAACATAAGCAGGTTTATTCCACGATTGGGGATTTGTTTAGCCATAGGCTAAATTAGATTGGCCACATGTGGTGTTCAGAGTGCCACAGTGGGGTCCGTGTAACACCCTCTATGAGTAACACTGCACTGTTGAAAAATGAGGGAGGGGAATGAGGGAGGGTTGAGAAGAGTTGATAATTTTGCAGTTTAGCTGAGTTTCTGGTGGCGGTGGTGGTTGTTGTTGTTGTTGTTTTGAGCTGTGTGTACTACATTTGAAGAGAAAGCTAGGACTGGTTGGAGCCTTAATAAGAAATAAAAAAATTGGAGGTGAAAGGGCTCACTGATAAAAGAGCTGCTTTCATTTACTGCTCCAGGCATCTGCTGTAAAGGAGCCAAAGTGAATGTGCAAGCATCAGAGACAGTCACAGGAGGGAGGAGGCAACAGTCAGAGCTGTGAGTAACTGTACATAAACATAATTTAAATCAAAACAGCTGAATAACAATTTAGGACATAAAAGAAAAGAGAAAAGGTGGAATGAAATAAAGAAAAACAAACCCCACAAATCGACCACAGTCAAACGAGAGAGGAACACAGAGGAGCAGCAAATGGAAGATAAAAAATCAAGCAAAGCCATCAGGGTCCAGTGTTTCATTCCTGTGGTACCCTGAGGTTCCCAGCTCAATTACTCAATAAGGTCTCATGCTTTCCAGGCCAAAAGGAGCCCTGAAGTACCAAATCTCTCCTTCAGGCTTCTTGTCTTCAAACATAGGGCTCTTCACAGCTCAGCCTCCCCATACTCGCCTCTTTACACAGTTTTCTGTGCCAACTCCCAGCCCCTCTGCTCTGCCAGTGACCCACGATGCTCACTTCTACTGCTGCCATTGTTCCCACTTGCCTCAAGCCACTCGCACCCTTTCCAGACAGGTCCTCCTTTCCCCCAGAAGCCCTTCCCAAACATTGCTTGCTCTTGCTTGGCTCCTGCTGGTACCTGCCAGCTGGAGAGGGCCAGTCCCAGTGCCTTATCACTCGTCATCTTGCCATCTCAGGTCACTGCTGTTGTCTCTTTCCGTGTTCACATAGCTCCTTTTACAAAGGGGTTTTCATCCACAATCAAGGCTCCTAAGTCCTAACACAACAGCTGTTGATGCTCTACAGCCACCGAGGCCTTTGTGTCTTCTGCCTTTTCTCAGTCCCGGCCAGTGTCACTGGCTGGTGTCCTTACAAAGGAGTAAGTACAAATTTGGATTTTTTAATCCTATTAAATATTTGGCCTTGATGATACCATGTGGCAATGAGTGCCACTGATGACTCAGTTTTAAATGTGTTTTCCTGACATTCTTATTAAATGGGGAGAGCAAGCAGAACATTGCCAGGTCGATGTGGCTAATGGAGAATGCTGTTGATGGGCTTCACAAAGACTAATTGCCCACTCCTTCAAATCCAAGAGACGTTGTTGTGATGGAACAAAGACCTGTCTTTGTTCACTGGCTGGAGAAGAATGGCAAGAGCAGAAGAAAACAGTAGGATAAAAGAGTGTCTCAAGCAAAGGCTGTTACCCCATACTTCTGTGGATGTTATTAAAGGCTCTGCAGTAGACCTTTCGTGAAATGTCTCCCTGACGCCAGTGCTGAAGCCTCCTTTGTGCCTGGAAGCATGAGGGTTTAAACCCTTTCCAAAATACTTGGGGTTTTGCTTTCTCATTAGTGCAAACTTAGCTTTGCTTGCATATTGGGCATATTTCATTTCTCAGGTTTGTGATATGACAAACAGCTAAGAAACAAAAAAATCCTCCCTTCTTTATGAAAGAGACAGTGTTATTTCCCTTCATGATCTATATGTCCAATTAGTCCATAAAAGTTCCTCTCTGCTAATTTGATAACCCGTTTTCCTGCTTTACCAACATCTGAGGCATCTGATGTGTGTGTGAGCATAGAGTGGGATGAGGATGTGTGACAATATTTTTTCCACAGCAGAAATGTGTATATTTTTTCATGCATACATAATTAAAAATGGTTGAAAGCGACTTTGATTAAGCTTTCTCAAGAATTCAAACTAATGTTAATCATATTTCAGGAGAGATCATGCAATAATATTTTCAGCCAAAAAAAAAGGATACTGCTTAGGGAAAGCCATCATATTAGTAAAAAAAATAAATACCAGCTTGTGACTGGAAACATTTTGCTGTCTTGTCTTTAGCCCATACTAACAAGTGACCACTGTCAAGCAGTTACTAGGATAAGTAATACATAATAGCAAGACTAGAGAGAAATGAAGAGTCATAGACAAGGGAGGAGAATATTGTTTCATCTCAGAATTGAAATGAAGCAGAGGCCAAAATCAGCAGGGTGGGAAGTCTGTTCCAGATGGCAGGAGCTGCAGAAGCTATTGCACCAACAGTAGCCAGTTTGTAGGAAGAGGCAGAGAGAAATAATCCTGTTTCATCCAACAAAGTATCAGGTAATGTAAGAGGGGGACTAACCAGTGCCAAAGCTCTGACTGATGCTTCCTGAAGGGGATAGTCCTGCAGTAATTGGGAGGGTCACTGTGACTCAGAAACCGTGCGCTGCAGGGGAGGCGGGGGAGGTAAGGGGGTTAACACTCTTTTCCTAGATGCAGCACTGAGTCACAAAGCCTTTTTCTTTTTCTTTTTTTTTTTCCTGTCTCTTCTGTTAAGTAAAAATGATCTGGCATGTTCTTTTTCCAGAAGGTTTTGAAGAGGACATTTTGGAGAGGCATTTCACAGAGCCCAGCACACAGTCCCAAGTCAGCTTGGCTCTGCATCCTCAGGCAGCTCCCCCTCTCCCAGGACAGTCTCCCCGTGAGCTCCCTGTCCTGCTGATGGCTGCGGGACGCCGTGGTCCTGCCCGCAGGCCAATTGGACCAGAATAAAATGAAACGGAGGAGACAGGGTTTATCATTGGCATCCCTTCTTATGGAAGGGGGGCACAAAGAACTAAGGGAGGTGCCCCGAGTCACCCATAGACGCGGTGGCGAGGATGGCAGTGGGGCACAGGTCCCTGCGGCTGCAGTCTGGCGTTCCGACTGTGGGGCCACGTTTCCCCTCCAGTGACCTACTGAGCAGGACTGACTCCTGGCACCCACTAGTAAAGGGGTCAAATCTGTAAAGGAAATTAGAAATTTCTTTTTTAAATGAAGAAAAAATTGCTTTAGCTGGGTATATGCCCTCTTGTACCCTCTGTTCTTATATAGAAGACACCAAGAGTAATAAGGAAGATCCCACACATCACACTGACTGCCAGCACATGGAGAACTCCTTCTCATGGTCCCTGATGCAGGGGTAAGAAATGCATCAAACATGAGGTTTTCCAAGGTCCATGCTCCCAGACAGGCCCCAGCTGGCACTGCCGGCTGCTCAGGCTCTGAACCTAGCCTAACATTTTATAGGGTTGGTCATCAACCAGCAGTTTATGGACAACCAATGTGTAAGTAGGGCTGATGTGGTGAGACCTTTCTCCACATTTGCTCATGTTGAGGACCCAGCTGGTCTTAAGATTCATTTCTGAGGCTGAATTAGGGTAAAGTTTGGGTTTGGATCTGGTAAAACAAGAATTCAGTGATTTCAACTGCAAGATGTCAAAATCCTTTGTGTTCAGAAAGCCCCTCTCTAGTACTTTGCCATGTTTCTGTCTCAGAAACCAGTTTGAATATTGGAACCAAATCAGTTAAGTCATTTGGGGCTTGGTGATTCGACTTTGACTTCACATAATTTTAAAGAAGCTTGGATATAAACACTAGTTTCTAAAGATTTTTAAAGATGCCAGGCCTAAGAGTTGGTTTAAAAACTGAACAATAAACATGCTTATTAACTTGTCACAGAAGATACACACATTGAATCTGCATTAGTTATTTGGCAGCATCACGAATACTTTCCTCAAACTGATTTGATGACTAAACACTGTTTAGAACAGCAACCAAACCTGCTGAGAAAAATGTAACTTTTAGGGCTAGCAGTTTCTTACTGTTCACATTCCTCCCTGAAATTCTGTTCAGTTTTTGGTCTAAATTCTTCATGGCAAAAAATTTAAATGAAAAATGCATTTTGGGGAGATGCCAAGATCTTCCAAGGTTCTGCTGGCTTTTTTTGTTGTGTTTTTTTTAAATCTAAAAACTATTCTTATTTTTAATTACAAACTCCAATCACCTGATCAAAAAAGTCAGTTTTGTCCAATTCAAGCAGCTTTAAAGAGTTTGAGAATAATATTTTTTGACTAATTGGTCAATTGAAAGTATCATTTTTCTTGACGCCCAAGAGGAAGAAATAGAACAAAAGTTCAAAATGTTCAATGAGCTGAAAAATCTGTTTTGTACCAGCTCTGTTGATCAACCTTTAAAACCAGTCTCACCCCATTGAACTGAATAGCACACTCTCTTCTTAAAAGGCCAGCAGTTTTCCAAGCAGATTTTTTGTGTGTCATGCCCAATTTAGAAAGCAAGCAAACATGCAGCTGATACCAGTTTTTGACCAAAGCATCTGTAGGAAAGAAGCAGAAACCTTGCTGCTCTTGATCAGACGTATTTTCAAGGCCGCAGTGTAGTTTTCAATAGCTGTGTTGAGTTTAGTGCTGCCATCTCGGGGAAATCTGAGAGGAACAAGGTTATTTGAAAAAAAAATTAGAAACAGCAACCACTATTTTTTGGCAAAATGTGATGATAAACAAACAGAAAAGGTCAAAAGATAAATCACAGTTGCTGAAGGGACCTCCAAGACTTTACAAGCTTTCCTACTTACCATTTACCTCCTCAGCTCTGCCTTCTTTTGCCAAAAATGATACTTTGCTGATTTATTTTTTTACTGTTGTGGGCAGGAGGTCTATAAATTGATCTTTATAAGTCCTGGTAGAATATCTGTATTATATCCCATAGGTATTTCTAGGTTTGTGTAAAATACCAGTGCAGTCCGCCTTGACAAACAAATATCCCTGAAACCTACAGGTGATGCCACTGGACTTCTAATTGCTGAATGAGTGACAAATCTTTGAAGAGAAATAGGACTGATGACACCAGGTGACACACTGAAAAGGGCTTCTAAGCAGAGCTCTGCACACAGGGGCTGGGTGCATTCGCTCTTTTTTTGAATCATTGGCTGATTTGAACAACATTGTCTCAGGCTAAACTGAAAGAAACATTTATCCTTCCTGTAGCCCAAAAATGAATCAGAAAAATCAAAACATAAGAGGAATTCATTTCAGGTTGGGAAAAAAAAAATCATTCTGTTTCGGCTGTTCTTGTTGTTTTTCATCTCCTCAAAAGGGAAATTTAATTCAATTTCCAAATTAAATGTTCTTTCAAAATAAAAAATCCAAACATTTACTTCAGGAATGTCAAAAGGAAATGTATTAAACATTCACTTGT
>NW_008824986.1:16410432-16419237 GCF_000699105.1 Pygoscelis adeliae | reverse complement strand
TTAACCTTGATTCACAAGTACCTTTGCTTGGCTTGGAAAGGAGATCTTTTCATCCCGTTGTGCAGACCGCTCCTCTCGGAGCTGCTCCAGAACAGGGAGAGGTGGTGGGGATGCTGAAATGTCAGGTTGGGCTCAGCCTGATGCTCAGTGCCATCTCCTGCTCGCCCACAAATGGTGATTGATGGCACGCATCAGGTGTCAGGGGACACAAACTGGTCTGGTTGAATATTCAGTGACAAGCATGTGGCCAGGCCATTTTGCTGGCGTGGCAGCCCTGGAGCATTCCTGTGCAGTCACCAACCGCAGCACCTGTTGTGATGGCTGTGATCCTTGGCTCCTGATGTCCCTCCTTGGCTCACATTGTCTCTCCTTGGCTCTACTTTGCCCTCGATGGTGCCAACAACTTCATGCTGGCCCCAGGAGCTCCAGCTTTTTAGGACACTTATGATGCCATGGCAATACAAGATCCCTCCATCGGCTGTCTTAACGCAGGACAGCTCTCCTTGCCTGCTCACGGGTTGCTCTTGCAAGCCAGCTTCTGATACTTGTCCCATACAAAACATGAGAAGAACCACCTGAGAGGAAGAAATTTTGCCCTGACCAACTCTTCTAGGATGAAACTCGAGGCAAAGAGGTGGTTCTATCTACCTGTCAGCCTCCACCCCCTGCCACACACTTTTTACTGTTGACT
Source organism: Pygoscelis adeliae (assembly GCF_000699105.1). NCBI lineage: Eukaryota > Metazoa > Chordata > Aves > Sphenisciformes > Spheniscidae > Pygoscelis > Pygoscelis adeliae. The sequence goes on along the minus strand of NW_008824986.1, from coordinate 16,418,546 downwards.
CTCCTATTTTTTGTCATGCTCTCTGCTTGTTGTCTGAAACGAGATGAAAGATTTTTAATAGTGATGGCATACAGCTCTAGAGACAAAAGGGTCTATTCTTTTCTTATCTTGGATGTGTTAAAAACACTCTACCTTCATCCCGCTATGTTCAAAAGGAGATAAAAAGTGAAACGAAGTGAACAATTTTTCAGCACCATTAATAAAACAACCCCAAATGATATAAAATAGCCTTGTTTCACATGACAAACACTGTACCCACAAGCTTTGGCTTCTCTCATGAAGAAAGAGAGAGAAAACCTTCAGAACTTTTTCTGGGCTCTCAAACTTCCAGCGTGGTTCGTAGGGGCTGTAATTTAGCCCCAGGCATTTGAGAATCTACTTTGTGTGTTTTGGCAATGACATGAAAATGCAGAGAGAACTGTACATCTTGCAGTTGTACGCTGAGCTAGGCGATCTGAGGGGCCTGTCTATAATAGAGGAATCATCTTTTCTTCAATGAAGTGCTACTATTGTTGTGATCTTCAATAAAGGATATAATGGACGCATTCATGTGGTGGCTGTTGTTTGTGTGTCATTCTTTCAGCGTACGGCTAAGCGCACAAGAGTCTTTTAAACTCTTCTCTACTCAGATCCAGTAGTGCTAGCATTTTGTGCCAAACTAGGTTGGTTTTCCCCCTGCAAGCTTCTTTTCCTATTATTTTTGGATAAAGCCAATTGACCGTGAAATACCTCCTTATTGCAAAATTATATCTCCAAGCCTTCACTGTGGGATCACAGGTTAAAACAGCAGTGTAATGCATATTTGCGTGGAGACGCTGTTGGTTTAAATATCCACCTTTCTAAAATTAGTCACTTTGGCCCATTGTAGGCACGTTAAGAAACTGATATTCATCGGGGGTCAGAAGTAATATTCAAAACTGCATTTGCTTCTGGGTGCCATAATCATATCAATAGCCCTTTTTCATGTAAGAAGTCCAAATTGAAGTTAGGCCTTTCATGTGAGTAAACAGCATCCTCAGGCCTTCATAGGGTGACCTGACTAAAGTTATTTCCTTCTGTTTGATTACAGCATGGGGCAGGGGAGAGATTTTCAAAGACAAAAGGCGACGGTTGTACCTGGAAAGGCAGAAATTTGCATAAATCCATACAGTAATGCCACAAGCAAAGAACATTTTAGCATGCAACGTGCATGTGTACTTAACTTATCACAGATGCAATCACTAATGTGTGGTCAGATAGCTGGCTCCGAATGAGGGGCGATGCTTTGAGGAAGGGTGCTGAGCAAGAGTGCAGCCAGCAGCTGGAAATGCACAGGATGAGGCTCACGTGGGCCATGAGAGGATGCTCAATTTTCAACCGTACAACAACACTTTTAGAAGAGGGGTGGGGGAGGAAATGTTACCTTGAATCTGCTCTAAAGAACTTACTTGAATCAATAGGCTCACATTTAAATAAGTTTAGATGTAATTATCCATTACAAATCTGGTTTTATGCCTTGTTAGCCAGAGATCCTAGGCACTTTTATTTAAAATTTGTACCAATCTCAACCTCATTTAACTACACAATGTGAGCAGTTTAGGGGAAGAAGGAAAAAAAAAAAAGAAAAACACAAAACCTTCCAACATCTTTTCTTTTTAGGCAAGTTGAAAAGGATGAGCACCTAGCAAGGTTTTTTCTCAAGTCACTTTTTAAAGATTGTTATTATCTTTTCATATTAAAGTTAACATTACCATATGCTGTTGAGCTTTTGTTGATGGCAATGCTTAAACTGGGATGTTGTTTCCTTTGGAGATTCTTACTGCCAGTCATTAATTTACATTTTTTTGAAATCGTACAGCGAGTGCTTTGTTGATGCCTGTTTTCATTTTGTTTCTCTCTCTTTTCAGGTCACACATGAGGAGTTTTTTCAAACAGCAAGTGAAGGCAATGGAATGAAATCAGTGACATCTGCCACTCATGCTCTCGCCTCCATCCTGTTTACCCATAGCCCCCCCTTTTTTCCTTTTCTTTTTGTAATGCTCGTGGTTTTCATCCCGTTCAATGGCCACCTCCCATTCTGCCCCCCCCCCCCCAGTTTCTCCAGTAATTACTCTGGGGAATGCATTTGAATCTGAATCTCTTTCTCTCCTTCATTCTTTGGCCCTTTTTGGCTGTTGGTTTGGGGATGTCTTAATGTTTCCATTTGAATTGAGATGTCTCCCTTCATAAACTTCAGTCATGTCCATTTTTATTTCGTCTCCGAGGAAATGAAAGATCATGCCATGAAAATGAAGTGTCCAGCACTTAACGTGATCCCATGCTGATTGTAACAGGCTTCTAGGAATTGTCCTACTCTGTGCTTTGGTTTCCTATTGTGGTTGACCATCTCCATAACAATCTAAATAAATGAAATCTAATTAAAAAGAAAAAGGACACAACTGCCTCCCCACTCCCTCTTTAAAAGCTGAATGAATAACATTGAATCCTCTCCAGTAGGAAATTTATGAGGCTGAGAGTTAGGGTCCTGATCCTGAAATCTTTACTCATGCACTAATCCTCACACACTTGATTTATCCTTTCAGCTTCAGTTCACACAATGACTCATAAAAAATAAGTGATGTAGGATTGGGCCCTTCAGAAACTTGCAACGACGCAGTTTTCCCCAGTGTTTTCTTTCATTATTGTGATTTTTAACTACTGACTATGCAGGCAGAGAAAATATACTCATCACAGAGATCTTTTTTCAATCCTTACTCCAGCAAGTAAAGAGAGTAGTAACTTGTCAGAGAATGATTTGATCCAACAAGCATACAGGGACACATTTTAGATTTCTTCAGTAATAAACTTGTCTCTCCTGTATCAGATTAGGACCATTGCCAAATGGGATCATCCCATTGTATTACAGCATGGATGTTCCCTATTATAATGCTTTAAACTATCTATTTAGGACAAGATGCTTAAAAAAAAAAAAAGAAGAAGAAAAGAAAAGGAAACCTGGATGCTTGTTTGCTAGTGTTGCAAACTGTTTGCAATAAAGTTCACCACCAAAAAGGAAACAAAGGAAATTCTAGACTACAGTAAAGCCTGACCTGTTTAGTATATGCCCTTAAAACTTAATGTGCACGGTTAGGATCCAGTTAAGTAAGTGCTCTGTCGCTAAAACTTGAATCGAAGCAGTCCTGCTGTAAAGTTTCTTTCCTGATGTCATTTTAAAGTGAGAAGAGGAAAGAAAAGAAACAAATTGACACGTACTGTGATAAAATCCTGTAATGGATTAGAAACAGTGCATTGCTATCACTGAAGTCAGAAGAACAGAACAGTTTGGGAAATGGTTCAGAGATGCTGGCTCTGGTTATTTCTTCCAGTGGAGTAATAAGAATGCTGGAAAATTGCCTTGTGTGTGTGTGATCTGGACTCAAGTCCCTCTGGAAACGCATTAAAAAAGGGAGGTCTCGTTGCTAAAGGGTATTGTTTGGAAAATTATACAAAACAACAACCAGCAAAAGAAACCGCTTTTGTAGATGATGGGAAATATCAAGAATGGATAAAGTTATTCACACTAGGCTGAATTCTCATGTCTGTCCTCTTATCTGAGAGTGAATAAGAAGTAAAGACAGCTTAGGATTTGTCCTGTTCCTGCCTCCCCAGGTACTCAGCTCAGGAGGTCCTGTCAGGACTTTATAAAGGCCAATTTTGTGGACCAATTGAGAGGCAGAAGACTGCTTGTTGACTAGTTGGAATCATATTTATTCTGTTTTCGCCTTCTTCTGTTTTGGGTAGTACATTTTGGTATATTTAGGAGGTTACCCTCCAACATCTGGGAATCATTTTCACACCAAATGATGGAAAGACAACCCTCATTTACCCCGCTGTTGAAAACAGCACGTCCGCATGCGTGTGCCCCACTTACTGCCTGATCGGGGGTAATCTCCTGAGAGGCTCTCTTCCTTCACGGCCCCTTCTGCCGGGATGGCTCTTCCCCGGGGCTGGAAGCCCACGTGAAGGAATTTGACTTCCCCAGCTCTCTGCCCCCCAAGCAGCTCCTGCCCTACAGGAAGATTCACTTTTCTGCCCCCCTCCCTCTTCGCCCTGACTTGGGAGGAGGTTTTGGAGGCTCTACCACTGCTGGCGTCCCATTACTTCCTTCTTGTCCACTCCCAGTGCATCACACCCCCCTCCGTGAGGGAATTAGAAAAAGCTGTTGCTTTGGTTGGATTAAAATTTTGACATTTTGCCCCAAACTAACAACTTGTTGCAAAACAGGAGGAAGCGACGGGAAGGAGGAAAAGAGAGCTTTTCCAGAGAAAAGTCTGGCTGGTGGGTCTTGATGGAGGTGTAAAACTATACAAGTGTGAAATGTTGTTATTATTATTTATGAACTACCCTGCACTCTGTCTGACATTGCCTGAGATATCATTTTACTGGCACATGCAAAGCAATGCAATTCTTTGGCTTCCTGCCCTGCTGTAAGTGTCCTCAGCCTGAACGGGGCATTCCGGGACCTGTTTCCAGCATGTGGATCTGAGAGACCAAAATGCACAATGAGAGACCAGAGGTCTGTTTTGAACAGGGGCAGCATGCAAAGCAGTATTCCTGGTGAGGGATTTTTAGGGTGGTTTATAACCAAGGAGAGTTTGGCATGCGAGCTACACACTAGAACACACACATGATAATCATGGAGCATGATGGAGCACTAAGACACCATCACTGGAAAAGCAACACATATTTTCATACATGTAACACATCCAATAATAAGAACCATTTTAAAATAATCCTCTGACCAATTTTTACCCTCTGCTAACATGTTAACATAACAACCAAATTGGGAGCAGAAGGGAAGAGGAACAACCTAATGCCAGTGGCAGGCAGAAAATGAAACTATTGAGAATCAGAACAGGAGAACATCAGAGCAAAAGCAGGACCATGGTGAGAGGGCCCCATGGGGCAGGGGAGGTAGGGGGATGCCAGGGTAAAAGGACTCTGGGCTAACCTTGCTTTCGCATTACCTGCATGCATGTATTACCCACACTGCTGCTATGGGAACTATGGGAAGCTGGAGCACTCAGACAGCCCATGTGCTACTCATGGGGGATTCCCAACTGGCAGCGGAAATTTCGGTTCTAGGAGGTGGTAGTTCAGGGCTTGCGGCACTGGGTCTCTGGCAGAGACAGCCAAGGGTCTGAACAGCAGTCCCCTTCCACCTATGGCCGTATGTCCTGGCTTCTGTAAATTAGAAGGGGTCGCCTGCTCCCCGCTGACCTGGGAACACTTTCTCTTAGATCTGGTGTCTCTAGCAGCAATGACTTAAGTACTTTTAGTGGAGGAACCACTCCGATGATCCCTGCTTTCCCCAGTTTGGCAGTACAGAGAAGCTGTCATCAGGATTCATCTAACCTACTATTGTTCACTCCCTCCCCCTTCAAAATAGTAAGATTTCCTGCTGCTTTCCTGTGAGTTAAATACCAAGGATTTAGGATGAGCAGAGCAGCAAATCATCTGTTGGCTCTTGCTTCCTCTCTCTCTCTGCGAGTAGCGTTTCCTCCAGCACTGATTTATATTTGGTTCCACAGGAAGAGAAGCCGCCAGGGGAGGTTTTCAGCCTTTGACGCCACAGTCACCAGAGACCTGGAGCTGAGCTCATGCCTTGCAAGAGCAGCCGCACGGATGCCCCCAGCCTACCTCTCTGTCTTCACTCCCACCCTGGTTCTTGAGGACTTTGATGTTTTGTGCCCACTGATTGTCCTGAAGGATGGGAAGCAAAGCCATGAATGTCACCTGGCAGTGCATCCTTCTCCCCTAGTTTGTTCCATCTGGGAACCCATGCTGTGGGTGAGTGCTCAAGGCACTGTTATGATATAATGGTGCCTACAGAGTTGCAAAGCTCTAACACTAAACCCTTTGCCTCTGGCTACAGTGGCTGAATGCAGAGCCTGGGAGCTCTCAGTTTTCTTCCAGACTCTGCCATTACCTCCAACACTGATCATGCCAAAGTATCTCTTATGATAGCTGACCTGTGCTGTGTGAAAAATCCTTTGAGATCTTCAAACAGAAGGTGCTTAATAATATCAAGTTGCTCTTAATTGAATGTGGCATCCTGAATAGAGCACAGGTGAGCTCAGACTGCACCCCCTAGTTTTAAGAGGAGCCCTGGGCATTTGGGAGGGTTTGTTGCTTTTTCCATTGGTGGTGACTAATGACCTTGCCACCAAAGAAGCAGTTTTGATTTGTCTATCCAAGCAGATAACCACAGTGTTATATATGTAGATCATGCTCTTTTATTTTGATGAGGTGATGCAAATAGCCAGCTGGCAGATTGCTAGCATGTCTGCCCAAGGTTTGGATGGAGCAGGTAGATGATTAGCAGGGGTGGTCCTGCTGCAGCTCTTGATTTTCATGCAAGGCTTGCATGATAACCTGAGGCTATCACAGGTAACCTTCAAGGGACTGTGATGGCCCAGGAGATGTTTGGCGGGTGATAAGCAGCTTTGAGATGATGTGAAGCAGCTAGCACCACCATCACCTGCCTTTGGGGTTATCGTCCCTCCCTGAAGCATCATCTCCTCTGGGTCCCCCACCAGCTGTGGGATGTGCCCCACTGGCTTGGCTGTATAGTATGGGGTCGCTGAGTAAGCAGCTCAAACTGGCCTTTGTTCATCTTTTTAATGGCTCTCCCCCACATGCCAAGCTGGTCAGGAAAAGACTCCATTGATTAGCTCAGCCTTCAAGCTGAAAACCTTCAAGCTTTTGACTTGACGGTTTTCAGCCAAGTGTTTCACCTAACAGAGCTCTGGGTAGGGTACATGGATACCTCTGCTTGTCTGCTCCAACAGGTGGTCTTGGAAAAAAATAGATTTCCTAGCTGAACTTTTATTCTGACTTAAAAAAAAAAAAGTTAGTCTAAACTTGACTCTCCTAGGGTCTGTTTTATTTCAATAGGGAAACAACTTACTAATTAGGGTAAGACTCTTTAAGAAAATATGTTTTCTATTCCACTGATAGTCAGTTACAAGCGATAACACTGTTAAATGTAGTGCCTAATAAATCTAGAAAAACTACCCAATAAATGTAAGTAATAACAATGATTAACAATAAATTAAATGCAGAGAACTAGGAATGTACCACATTATTTTTAACTAGTCTGGTCCATCGGGTTCTTATTATTCAGTTTGTCCTCCACACCTGGAGTTTATTAGAGTGTAATACAAACTAAACAGTCCCTCAGAGAGGCCATTGGAAGGGCTTAGTATAAAACAATATACAAGTTTAATAGTGGTAACTGACCTTTTTTCTTTTGCAAAAACGAATCTCGGTAACTTGATTCGTAAGGAAATGTAATGCTTTTTTACATAATCCTAATGGGTAATTTTTTTTTTTGTTTAATTTAGATTATTTTTATTCACAAGACAGCAAGACCTATGGCCAACAGTCAGTGATCTCCTATTCTTCCAGATATAAAATAGTTACTCAAGAGTATTTTTCTTTCTTCACCCATTTAAAGATCAAGCAAGCAAAAGGGTTAATGCTGTAAGCTCTACAAATGATGAAAGTGTACAGTTAGAAATGGCTAAACTTCACCACATTCATGCCTGGCTAAAGGTTTCAAGCAGCTTAAAGTTCAGGGTTGTTCAGACTCAAGTGGCTTTTGTTTGGCACAGTGCAGAGGTAAGGTTCATTTGCTGCAATATGAATCCAGGCCTGACCTTTAAACACCTCTAAAGTTGGACCAGGGGCGTTGGCTCAAATCAATGTATTTTTTTTAGTACACACACGTGAGTAACAACCAAATATTCATGATGATGCATGTTGTTTGTAGCTGGAATTTTTAGTTAGTTTTCCTTCAGGTTCTCATTTGAAAATGTTGGCAAATTATCATTTATCATGTCTTTTTCTTTCTCTCTTCCTCCTCCTCCCTCCCACTTCTCTTTTGAAACCACAAGCTATGGGCAATAGTAAATCCGCAAGACAAAAGATTCTTTTTTAATTTATTTCCCTGAGTTTCCATTGTTACACTTATGCCATCTAATGGACTACAGTGTTTTTCTGTCCTGTTCCCACTTTTTCAAATAAAATATAGTTTAATGTTTCTGAGGTTTTTAACTGCTTTTAAAACTTAAAAATAGCTGTAGGAAAGAGGC
>NW_008824986.1:16402566-16410263 GCF_000699105.1 Pygoscelis adeliae | reverse complement strand
AATGTTCTGCGCTCTGTGTATCCAGTATCGCACTACTGCTGCACACAGTAAATGTGTGCTTTTACGCACACATACGGAAATCCATACATTGTTTCAGACTAAAAAATCCCTTTGTTTAGATGCCTTTATATTCTCTAAACCAGAATTGCAGACATTTACACTGCAAATTAGCCCATTAAAAAAAAACACAAAAACCAGCTCAGAAACAATTAAGGGAGAACGTTAAATTCAATGCTGTTCAGAGGTGCAAATAAGTCAACTAACATATGGAATTTGGAGCAGGGACAGGAATATTTCTTTATAGTCTACATTATCTTCAGACCTACTCATCTTGCAGGATTGGCTCCAATTCTTACTCATTCAAATAGTGATGCCAAAAACCACATACAGCTTGCTCACTGTAAGCCTTCATTTTTTAATCAAAACCATTTTTATTTTGATTCACTCCCCCTTCATTTTAAGGGATGAGAAACTATCCTTTGTTTCTGCAAAGATCATCTTTGCTTCAAACACAGACTTGTTCAATTGCTTCATCAAATGACCAGGCAAACACTACAAAAATAACTAGTATTTTGAAACAAATAAAGGACAAGTACAATTGCCAATGATTTTTCAGGTGGGTTCTTGTTTTGGTTTAGGTTGGGGTTTTTTTCCCCTAAGTATCTCTGGCAGGAAAAAAACCTCAGAAGGAATAATATTTCTGGATCCTTTTGCAAAAGCGGCCAGGAAAAATGGAATTTGCTGTTGCACCGAGAGGGTTTAACTTAATGGATTATAAAGCCATTGGCCAATAAAGTTGGTTCCATGGCTCCAGTTCTTTATATGTGATCTGGTCCGTATTCCTGAAGAGTTATAGTTTGAAAACTAAAAAGGCACCACAGACCCCATGGTGTTGCGATTCGGTGAAAAGCCAAATCCAAGATGCTGTCACGCGGGGAATACGCGCTTAGACAGGTTGCGCTCAGGGGAGCAGGCAGTTGAAGGCAGGACTGCCCCCGGCCTCCCAAAAAAGTTTCGATTGCCAGCAGGTTTTCTTGGCTTATGGATGTGCTGCTCTGTTTCTGCCTTTCCATCATGTGAAGTGTTAGCTTTGCAGAGTGTTTTGGGCTGTCCTGGCCATGGGGGAACAGGCAGTCCCCACAATGGATATGGTGCTCATTGCTTTTTGTAGGCCAGGAGACAACACACAGCCATGGCTGACTCTCGCCAAAACGATCTGGTCCTTAGTACCACGGCTTCAGCCAGGATGCCTGCTGTGGGCCTTACTGACGTGAATGAAAAATTCACCAAAATCAGGAGAAACTTGAAGGCTCCTTGTTGCTTTTGCTCTCGCTTCTCCTACCAGCAGGGAAAACATGCTGGTTTTGTAGTACATGGATCTGCTCTCATTTACACTGATGTACACTTTACATTTACACTGATGTACAGTTACACTGATTTAAAGAGGAAATCCTGGGTTACTCTGACTTAAGGTCTGCCCCTGGGAGCCGTCCTGAGTTGTTTTAACAAAGCTGTGCTCTCCAGGCTATCATTTACATAACCAGATGTCTGTCCTGCTTGATCCATGCCCTCATCAATATGCTTAGTGCGACTGTTATTTGATTTGATTTATTCTGCTTTCTTTGGAATCATAGATTGATCCCACATAAAAATTCCTGGGGAAATCAGGCAGTTTCTGTGTAGCATTTGATTTTCACTGCACTGCAGCCCCCTAAAAACCGCAGTCTGAGAGAGAAAGGTACAGAGGCTGAGAATCAAAGCAGAAGGCTTCCACAATAAGCTGAGACTCAAATAAAAATGCATAGACATAGGTAATGATGGCTTGGAGAGGAACCTTTCTTTTGCAATTTAATGTGTTGAGCATCCAAACAAACAGTAGATTGTTTTTTGGATTTCTTTTTTCTTTTTTTACATAACGTATCTTTTGGGAGTCAAAGCCCTATACATAATTAAGGAAGTTTCTTTTTTAGCCAGATGCATTGTGATGTGTGCTCTCTAAACAAAATAAATAACCATTACAATATGAGAACCGCAGGATCATTTTATCCCTCCCCCTCTCTCTCCGCTCTGAGTTTTCTCTGTGGAAAATCAGATGCCATATCCACTGCCCCCTAAGAGCAGCACTGTGATCTTGCAGACTCCTGCATCATGGGAGCCCAGGCACCGGCAAACAGGCAGCAGTGTAGACCATCTCTGGAAGAAACAAAGAGCGCACGGAGGCAGGAGGGTGGGCTGGGAACAAGGGAGCCAGAGCATCCCTGGGTGCCCTCCATCCCAGTCTGTGTATTGGCATAGAAATGATTTCTCCTCATTGATTCCTGCCCTCGTTCATGTGCATGTCCCATGAGGATGTTTTTGCTCTGCTTGTGTTTATGCTTTTCTTTGTCCGGGGCTTGGGGATTTATTGGAGAAAAGTGATAACCAGGAATGAAATGTCATTAGGGTGTGACTGTATTGGCATTTAAGAGGCATAAGCATGATAGGATCTGTCTCACAGGCAAAATCCTGCCCAGGTCAAGGACCTCTTGTGCCCTAAGTGCTCCTTGAAATCACTGGCCCTCTGAAAGTATTTTAATGGTGCAAGCAACGGGCTCTGATGAAGATAGAGGGTAGCAGGACCCACACCAGTAAGGAGAAAAATAAGTGCTACTATGGCCCTAGATGGCCTAAGATGAGTCTAGCCACCCTTATGAGGAAACTGGTTACCTGTCCATTTCTGTTGCTCTGCTTCAGTGCAATTAGTGGGTTTGAGGAATTAATACGACATTTTAAAGAAAGATGCAAAACCTGGAAACAAGTTACTGCTGATGTAAATGAACGAAAAACCTACATAGGTTGAATGGGGACTGCCTAGAGGCAGAGCACTTCTGAAAACCAAGCTATTTGCTCAGGCATTTTGGTAAATCCTGTTGTCCCTCACATGTCGGGGGCTAGGAGGAGGCCCCTGGGATTCCCTTCTCTGTGTAGGTAATGTTGACTTGTATTTTTTTTTCCTGAGGTATTTACATGGAGAGCTCCTACCCCATGTTTAAGGAAGAAAAATCCACAAAAGTTAAAATTCACCCTGAGGCAAAGACTCTGCTCTTGGACTTGCCAGACATCTGGCTCCAGCCCAGGCAGTCTGACTTCCAGGTTGGGCTTTTGGGGAAGAAAGCAACCCTTGGGACCTAGCAGGTAGGAGGGCTCCTTGCAGCATCTCCTACAGGGGAAGGGGCAGGAGGAATGGACGTATGATATCTGGGCTGGGTTCAGGCCGGCTGACCTGTGCTCCTGACAGCCGAGGGGGGCTGCATCAGGAAGGCTCCTCTGGTGGGGACTCAGCATGTCCAGAAATCTGCAGAGCATGTGGATGCCATGTCCTACCAGCTGGGATGGCTGATGGACACCAGGGAGTAATCCATAGGATGGAGAGAGGATGGTCTGATCTTCCTCCATGGCCTTGGTTTTCCAAGATGGATTTTTTCATGTCAAGAGTGTTCCTCCCTCGCCAAGCAGGATGTCTGTGTCCTGCCATGCTGACCCAATACTTTCATCCTTCTCTTGGGCTGCAAACAGCGAGACACTCAGCTGCAGTTAGACAAGCCGTGGAGAAGTCCCCAGTGTTCCACAGTCACGGGAGAGGAAGAGACGCAGAACCAGGAAAAAGTGGTGGTTTCAGGGCTTCAGCATTTCCCATCCCCAGGCCGGTCCCTCGGTAGTCACAGGCTGGTGGTCTGAGGTGGCCCAGAGAGCTCCAAAGCCCATGCAGCTATAACAGACTTACTAATGATGTCCTTCATCCTTTTCCTAAACCATGTTATTTCAGGGTCTGGGCCACTGGCTCTCTCTGGAAGCTGTATCCAAGGGCAGTGCCATGCGGCTGGCATGATCTACCAGGAAATGCTTTGAATCTTTCAACGTTGGAGCAATGGTGGGGGTGAAGGCACATCTCTTCCAACCCCTTTTCCCGTATTTTTTCATAAATGTGTCAGGGCAACCTCAGGGCTAGCCTGAGCCAATCTGTTCATTCCTACCAAGCCAGGAGATTCTCAGCTTTAATTTACCAACTTGGAGGCTTTTTGAGGGAGAGAGATCTTCAGATGAAACACTGTATTTCAAAATGATTATTGCTATAGTTAATGGGAAAGCAGTTTATATGAAACACTCTGTTCTCTCTCTGTCCCACACTTCTACGGGACATGCTGGATAACTGGTACCATAAAAGTGTGCTTTTGGCAGGATTCAGATAACAATAAAGTTATGCACTTTAGATTACAGCTAGGAGAGAGAAGGGGGAGAAAGGAAATTCCTTTGAAAATTGTAATTTCAACATGATAAAGTTGGCTGAAGAAGTGCAGCAACAGATAAAAATCAGCCTTGGTAAAAGGCTGTGACCATTCAATAAAACAATGAAACATTGAAATGTGCAGAAAGCATTTTACCATGAATTAAAAGTGCAGAGAGTCCATTGGTGAGCAGCAGTTAGCTAATGAGAAAAGCAGATGCGTGCGTTTAGGAAATGTAAAGAAAATGTAAACCTTGTAAATTTTTATGTATTGCCCCTTGCACCAAAATATGAAAACAAGGTTAAAAAAAACCACCAAACAACACAAACCAACCCAAAAGTAAAAAGCCCACCGAGTATGTCCACAAAAGAATTAGGAGATCTAGCCAAAAGAGAAACAAAAAATAATTTAAAAAAGGCCTGTATTGATATATTGAGAACAGAAATACTGAGACATAGAAAAATACTCATTTTTTATTCTCCTGAACATATTTTTTATTCCCCAGTTATAAAACAGAATTTTTTCCAGCTCCTTTTGGCAAGTCCAATCTGCTGGAAATATTGAATAATAGATATGTTCTATAGGTACATCCTCAGAAGGACACCTAGACATGATGAAGACAGTTTTATCAACTGTCTATTGAAGTCTACAGGTAAATGTTTGCCCTAGAGTCAACCAAAAATCCAGAGCAGCCTCTGGAATAGCAAAACATCTAGGACCCTAGATTTTCATAGCTTGTTCATCATTTTAAGAAAATTCCCTTGGAAGGTACAATACTGGAAAATCCAATCTACAAATATGCCTTCAGGATAGACAAGTGAGTGCTTTTAAATCTAAGGCAGCAGTTGGGTAAACTGTTTAAAAAGAAAAATACATGTGCTGTGTGGAGGCAATGTTAATACAATCCAGCTTACAAGTGTATGGGTCTGAGAGGTGATTTTGCAGGATATGAAGTCCTTGAAAAATTTATCAAATACTTTCTTTGCTTTTTTTTAATCATTAGCACCATTGACACCCTCTATTCATGAAGGAGCAGTCTCTTTGTCTAACTGATGAACATTTTGAGGACTGTAGCTGGCTTCAAGTAGCTATAATTTAGGTGCAAAGTCTTCATCTGGCACAGGGGCATTTCAGAGCTGCTCCATGCATTGCTCTGTTGGCATATTGGCCCTCAAGAAGCTGAAGTTTGAGACCTCATCCCTCCTCACTGCAGGCAAGACCCTCCATGAGGTTGGCACTCCTACGTGCTCAGCAGAGCACCATCCGACTTCAGGCTCTGGCTTGAGCACTGCTGCCTGCAACGTCCTTAAATGTTCGACTGGTTGAAAAGATTTGAAACATGCATAGCCAAACTAAGTGTCAGCACCTTGCTATCAAGATCACCCAGATATTAAAACACATTCATCTCTGATGAGCAGTTAGCTTGGATCAAATGGAGATTGGCTTGAGGGAACTGCAGGACTGGCTGCATGACTCCCTGTTTTGCTGGCTGTGCAGAGTGCCTTCAAACAGTCCCTTCTCTGTAAAGCAACCATGTAGGATCACAAGATAACTCAGGTTGGAAATGGCCTCAGGATGTCTCTACTCCAACCTCCTGCCCAAAGCAGGTTCAATGATGAGGTTGAAGTAGGTTGCTTCAGGCTTTATCTGGAAGTGTCCCAAAAACTTTCAAGGATGGGGACAGCTCAGCCTTTCTGGGCATCCCACTACTTGATTGCCCTCATGGTGAAAAAGTTTCTTCTTTCAACTAATGTCAGTTGTCTCTTGTCATCCTGCAGGGGCTCTTACATTGTAAAAGCCTGGTTTTGCCTTCTCTGTAACCTCCTTTTAGGTACTGGAAGAGGTTAGACAACATTGGAGGATGCAGATAGATTGATCTCACACATATGCATGCAGTTGGGATAACTGAAAAACTAATCAAAGTCTACTGAGAACTTCTGGAAGGGCATTAAAGCAAACCGTTCCTTTCCAAGTGTGCTGCAAACTTCTCCTTCCATTTCCCACCCAGATCCATTGGTGGTCAAGCCAGGGTGTCCGCCTCTGTGCGTCAGCTGGGTGCATACTGGTCTACCCACACTTCATAAGCACGTGCTTGGTTCTGCAAGATTCCCTTTAGAGATGCCTGTCTGGGGCTTGTCTAAGATAACCACAACTACCAGCCCTTCCTGATCAGCCTGCAGATCTTCCCAGGGTTTTGGGGACTGCTGTCTGATCAACTCACTGGGAGTGGATTGGGTTTCCCAGTCATCTTTCAGGGACCACTTAATAGTCCAAGGATAGCAGAGATCTCAACTGAAAAAGCAGGGACCTAGATCAAGATGTCTTTAAATTTGAAGCAGGCATCTGTAAATCACGTAACTCTATGGATGTCAAATCTGGCCTAGAGGACATACATCTACCTCCCTCCCTATATAATATACGGTAGCAGTTAACTGTAATGAGTGGTAATATAACTCAAGTGCCAAAGGGATTAGACATAGAGGGTTCAGCATAAAACATGATACTCAGGGTTTATTCTTTTTCTTTTTTTTTTCCTTTAATTTTAATGTGGTGGGCTGGGGCATTTACATTTAATCCCGTTGTTGTATATACGTTGCATTATTTTCAGTCTATAAAATTTATATTCCTCTTCAATTAGATTACAGCTGAACCAAAAAGAGGGGATTCTGCTCTGTGAATGCCATTCCAGTTCCTACAGAGCACAGGCAATTGTCACCTCTTTCCTCCCCCCATCCACCCCGCACCCCGGTCCTCCCCACCCTGCTCCTTTCCTTAACTCAGCTGTGCTGCAGCACTTGATCAATTGCAACAGCACTAAAAAAAAAAAAAAAGTTAGTCATACATGATCAGCAAAATGGCCCAAATGATGTCATCCATCAAGATGGACATCGCAATTTGCCAACTATTTTCTCATAAATCAAACCATAGTCCCACAAGGAAGAAGAGCAGCTCATGAAGAGCCAACATGGCAGCAGTTATCAGCAGACTGAGAGAAATGCTCCCTCAAGTATACAGTAATTATTTTTACTCGATGGGAAATAAAGAGGGGAGAGATGGTAGTGTAGAACTGGAGAGTGTCTGCCTCACTTCATTACTATTCCCTAGGCAAGGGGCGCAACATATGCTTTTCATTGTGAAGCCAATAATTTTGAATCTTGGGACAGGTGAAAACTTAAATGACATTTGCAAACCTTGATTTATTTCCCTGCTTAACTCTGGAACATGCTTTAGATTTAGCTCTATAAGTTTCCATAGATTAGTGGCCAGTGTCACTGTATTTGCAGTGACCTTTAGCAAGTCTTTCCCTTTTTGTATCAGTTAATTAAATATTTTGGGTACTAATAATGCCTTACTGAAACCATCCCTGTTTTCTTTTTGTGTACACGTATGAAACAACAGGGGGATAGCATGGACATTTTAATTTTTTATTGA
>NW_008824986.1:16380875-16402542 GCF_000699105.1 Pygoscelis adeliae | reverse complement strand
TCCCTCACTCTCTCTGTTTTTTCCCCTCCCATGTGCGATTTTACTTGCTGGAAATCTCATTAAAAGTTATTTATGAGCTGCTAGTGATCCCGTAAGGATTACACCTAATTCAGTCTGTAAAGCTTTTGAGTTACACTGCTTCCCAGGAATAGTCCCTACAGCAAAAAGGACCACCTTTCCCATTGTTTGACTTTCGTTATCATTAGTATAAATACTTCATGAGAGGTTCTTTACAAATGCAGAACGGATCATTGACAGGACTTAGGCACCAAGTGCCATTTGGTATGTTAAGATTTTGCTTCCTGATTCTTTGGTTCATCCCATTTTACACGTGTGGAAGCTAATGATTCATAAAGGTGACATCATTTGTGCAAAACTCACAGAAAGTGTCAAGAAAAGACTGTGTTTCCTTGAAAACAGCCAAAGGTTAATAATATTAGGGTCTAGAGTTGTATTTGTTAATCAAATTAAATCTGCTAGTGAAACATCAGGGGGGTTATGGATCCAAGGCAAACATTCTTCATCTCCCTAGAAGTGAAGAATTCTCTCCTTTCTTAGCCTCTAATTTTATTGTCGGGCTATATTTTTAGAATTTTTTCAGAGTGACAGTGAAAATTTATCTAATATGTTCAGAATATCACATACAGCATTAAATATCCTGATTTTTCCGTAAGACTTGCGACTTTGTGCTCTTATGTCTTAGTTCACTTTACCACTTGGGCTAGTTATCGTTATGAGAATGATAATAAGAAAATGAATATAGCTTTCTTATCTTCCTCCAATAGATGTATAAGCTTAGGAAAATTGAGAAGTTAAATGTGCTGCCCAGGGTACGTAGTTAGGAAGTATCAGAATTAGAAAAATAGTGAGAATTAATATCATTTCCCACTAGACAGTGCAGCCACCTCATTGTGTTGTGACACTGGAAAGGGAACAGGTAACAAGGAGTGCAGAAGAGCTTTCCCAGGGACTAGCATCTGACCACAGACACATCAGTGTTTGGGCATCTGATTCACTTCCTTGTGAATAAGCATCTGCTAAATTTTAACATTTATAGCTCCCGAGCCAAATTGGGCCAGTTTATAGTGCTAGAGACTGTAAGCACAGCAAGAGATGGTCTCTGCTCCAATGAGAGAGGAAGCAGGAGTAAACGGGGAGTGTTATCCTCTTCCTTTACAGATGTCAAGTGAAGAGGCTATAAATACCCTCACCAAGGTGAGTGAAGTTGTCTGCTGCAGAGCTAAGAACTGAACCTCAGTCTCAAATCCTGGTCCTGACCTGTAGCCACATAAAGCCCGTCCTTCCTTCTACCTCTGCTAATTGGTTTACGCAGCCCACCTGGTGAACATCAAAACCCCTCCCAGGTCAGCTGCTCAATAAAGGCAGAAGTTTCAAGGGGGGGAAAATAGCTTACTTGGGATGTAGCAGGTTTTGTTTCATCAGCTGTCAGGAAGAACTGCTGCTTTTGTTTGAAGGAGGTGTGAAGACAGGAAGAAAGTGAGATGAAACCACATGTTATTTTCCAGTCAAGGAGAAGTAGGAGGTGGACAGAGACTGAGGTGACCTGGTCCATCCACCTTGCTTTTGAGGGTGGCCCCCCACTGATCTTGGCTGTGCAGTCCTGGAGCTACTCTCTTGCTCATCCTGACCCAGGCTGATGTCCAGGAAGTCACTGTGGAGTGCAGAGAACAGTATGTAACATCTTATTAAAAAAAAAAAAACCACAGAAAAATCTTGCTTTCCTAAAAGCAATAAGGGAGACAAAGAGGGGAGAAGACTGAAAGTATATCCTAAATGGGGATTCGCAACCCAGACTATAGAAACTATGAAACAATGTTATACCAACTCACTCTAGAGAATCACTAATAAAAGAATAAACACTTTTAAACATCTTGTGTTTAATTAATTGTATAACTCAAGAACAAAGACTGCATTTCTTCGAAGTTCTCAGTTTTCCCTCTCATGTAGTACAAAATCAGCTCTAGGAGTCGTAGTTCACTCATACTGGTGTACCACTTGGCGCCATTCCACTTGTAATTGGATTTCCAACTTTTCCAATAATTTGTCTTAAAAAAAAAAAAAAGAAGGTTATTTTCCTACAGGCTAGCAGGAGCCAATAAAAAGAGAATATTTCCCTCGTTCTCTCCAAATTACTTCAAAATCACATATATTTGATTAAGCAAACAAGCCAAATCTTTAACTGTGTCTTTGCAAAAGCCACTGAACAGTGTCTCTGACAGACTTGACGGTCTAGGTTTAAGGGCAGCAAAATTTTGTTTGTTCTTATCAGGAGAGAGGCTGTGTTGTCTAATGGTCAAGGCAGGACACTGGGAGTCCATCCTCCCAGGTTCTCGGTGCCTCTTGCCTTTGATTTGCCATGGGAAGGCCATTTTGGCATTGACTTTGCAAATCCTTAAGCAAGGTAGCAAGAAGAGACTGTCAGGTGGATACAGCATGGGAGATGCAAGGGTGAGCTGGCTGCAGCAGCCACAGTGTCCCTCTGCCAGGAATTATGCAATGGGACGCATTAGATTGATGCTGGTGCCTATGGTGGTCCCCACTATCATTATAGCTAAGGTCATTGTCTTTTTTGTTCTAGGGAAATCTGTATGGGAAAGCCTTATTCCATAAACTTGGCAGGCTGCATAACTACAGCTCTGCTCTACCTCTCTGAGTAACATATAGTGACTGGCTGAAAATAATGGCCTTTACTGGAGGAAAGTGACTGATTTTTATGTATTTCTTCATTGCTTCCTTGAATGGGTACCGGGGACTGTAACTGAAGCGCATGAAAGCCATCTCACTCCATCTCTCCAATTGTCACGTTTCACCTGCCCCGATAGACACATAGTGAAGGGCTTCACCTGCCTTGGGACCAGCCACCAGCAAATTGAGATAGCCACTAGCAGTGTTAGGAAGTCATCATGCTGAGACAAGGGAAGTGGCTTGTGAGGCTAAAGAGGAATTGTCACCTGTGCAAGCTGCCCACCATGGGCGGTGTCAAGCAGAGACAAATAAAAATTCACCATTGCTGTAGAAACAGTGCTGTTAAAACAGGGATGATGGCATTTCATTTAGGGTAATGCATTTTTTTATTATGGTTTCAAGGACCTGTCAAATGATAAACATTACTTCGGGTTATGTAGTGTGGCATAAACTTTTCACCTCAAAGGGAACAGTATTATCAGTTGTACTAACAACTCATAGTTTAACCCATAGTGGATGCATGGCTGGTTCCATATCACACTAGACCTCCTTCTTCTTGGTTCTGGGCATATCTACTGCAAGAGAGAGAGAGAGAGAGAGAATGCTCCTTCTGCAAAACATCCGTTTAGAGGATCCCACCCACCTCAGAAGCCACTGCTCCAGTTGGGTCTGAGGGCTTCCAGAAGTCAGGCAGAAGCCCAAAGTCCTCAAATTACAGCCAGATACAATTACCAGCTGGAAAAAGAGAACACACCAAGAATATATAGAGGTGTGGAAGCTACTAAAACAGGGGGAAAAGTATCAAAAAGGAAGAAAGTTCTCTTTCTGAAAAAAAAAAAAAAACAGGTAAGATGTTTTCATTTGAAGAACTCCAGCTAGTTCTGCGTGCTATGAACATCTCCCCCAGCTTCCTGAGAGCCCCAAGCGTGGCCTGGAGCAGATTTGCTGGTTCTGGTCCAGTCAAGCTCCTAAGGATTCAGGCTGAAATCTGCTTAAAATTTCCCTTTTCTCATTTCCTATGAGTCCACAAGAGTCTGCTCTCCACAAGATAGAAGAGTATATCTTAATTCGAGTCTCTCTTTTCCTGCCTAGCCCCAGCATGCTCTGCTCAAATTAATGTGAATGCTGGGGGAGGTAGCGAGAGAAGAGAATTTCCTTCAGTATCTGTAATCCATCTCCTTTTTAGCCAAGTGAAACACAAATGGTAATCCCTTATATTTCATTTATAAAACGGGTTTCCACAGCTATGGAAAGCTGAAGTTGCTATTGTCGTTGCTTTTCATCTGATTTCCACTAGATCTGCAGTCTCTCCCTGCCGACATGACACCCTAAAATGAATGTGTAATTTGATTGCAGTCAGGCTAGTCATGGATAAGAACTTCCTCCCAGTGATATGATTTCTTTGCATTTATGTTCCCAGTGTCTATTTGCCAATTTTTTATTCAGCGCCATGTTCTGCAGCAACCATTCTTAGTTTTCTGCCTATTATCACTCCTAAACTTCTTTTATCTCTCTTGGCTGCTTCTTTCCATTAAATATTACTAGCACTGGAATATTTTTTCTTTCAGATCTTGAATTTCTTCTACTTGAATCTAAATTTGTTGTGGTTTTAATATTTCGCTTGACAGAAACACAATTTCCTCCGTTCACAGGATGAAATTGGTTTTGTTTTATTGATAACTCATTTCTTTTCTACTATCAAATAACCATTCACATTCTTATTTGGTACAACTGCTCAACCACTTTCCATTGGCAATAACTAGCAATGAAAATGTACTGGTAAAAAAGTGGAAACAGACTAGTAAAAAAGTCTCTTTGCCAAGAAATTTTCAAAAAACATTATTTTTTAAGTTTCAACCTAAACTTCACATTAAGATATGCTAAAGAAAAAATGCAAATATGTAATGTTTTAGTTACTTTAGGTTTTAAAAATGTGACAGGTTTTTTTAATACAAACGGTTCTAGCTTTACACCATTATTTTGGTCAAAAACTTTTTCATGGGGCAGAAGAAAGCCCTTTGGGTTATAAACACAGTTTTCTGTACACAAGTGTACACCTATACATATGCACACACATATATTTATTCTGGGAGTAGTTTTTTGAGCATCTGTTATAGTGCAGCAGGGCCAATTACGCTTCATTTCTTCCCAGGCAGAGAGGGTCTGCACTCTGTATGTTTTTCCAGCGGCCGTGCCAGTTAACGTGTAGGATTCCTCTGCATTTCTCCTACCTCTGTTTGTTTTTTATCAAGCTGAACAACAATTGTATTCAGCTGCTGTTTTGCATGTAAAATAATCTTTGCACGGATGACTGCAGGTCAGACTTTTCCTTTCGCTGTAATGTTAATGTTGCATGGTAAGTGTGCATTTCATCACCCCAGTGTGTTCTGCTCTCTGAAATACTTTCCATTCGCCCAGGCTGGAGGAGATGAGCCTTGTTGTCATTGTAGGATGTCACTAATGCATCTCTTTCTGTGACCAGTCTCTGGGTTTTGGGCTAAGCTCAGATAGATCCTGCTGGATCTGCTGCAGCCACTGTCTGGTGAAGACGAGCACTCCTGTTCAGGCAATAGATGTGCACGTGTTGGGATGCAGCAGCCATAGGCATCACCCCAGGCCCCATCCTGGAGGACGTGAGTTTTGTGCAGTCTCACAAGCAATGGCAAGGCAGCCGCAGATCTAGGTATTTTGAGGTGGGCAGGGAGAACGCAGCAATTTGCATTTGTAGGGAATTATGGGGAATGCTTGGGACAGCAAGAAGCCTGCAGGATGCTGTATGCGCTTGAAATGGTGGACAGCCAGCTGTGTAGCAATGACATGGGAATTATATGGCATATCCTGAAATGGATTTCTGTCATGGCTGTAACTGCGAAAGTGCAGGCTGGAAGGTCTCCTTCACAGCCACGTGTGCCCAAAGGACTGCACAAGAGGACTGCTCGTGTTCACTCCTGCACACTGATCAGTAGGACTTGCCAGAGTGAAGTGGCTCACATGTGTGAGCACAGCTAGATCGCACCAGCTGCAGAGCAGGGCAGATGTATTTCACTGTTGGTTTGTCTTCTGCTCCTCCGTGTTCTTGCTCTGCTCGTCCTCTTTCTGCCATGGGGGAAAGCCTTAGTCCCCTGGGGCAGCAGCAAGCTGCTCTCTTGCATGGCTCACACTCCAGACCCTTAGGGCACTTAGGGATCTCTAGGCACTATTATAAAATCTATGAAAAAGCAGATCCTTCTGGTTAGTCCAAAGCTCATTCTAAAGAAACTGAGTACAAACAAAAGATGGGCAATGTGGCAAAGGAAAATGGGCATTTTCAGGTGGGGAACCATTTCTCAACGGTTTCTGGGCCCACACCAGCGCCGGTGCTGGCTGAGGGAAACTTTGAGTTTGCCATTGCCACCTCCACTTATTTTGGAAAGTCACTGAACTTGAATCCAGGCCCAAGGTTAGAGCATATCATGTGGCAGGGCTGTGCCTGCTCCACAGCAGGGGAGTAGCCAGCAGTGGAGCAGGAGAACTCAAGTGCAGGAAGAACAACAAAGTTCTGTGAAAAATGTGTAGGGCAGTGGAAACCTCTTAATTCCTTTATTTGCATGACTAATCAGCTGTGATTTCTGCTTGCTCCCCACACAGCTAAGTTTATACTATTTATTTTGCACATCACTGCATTTAAATTCAGGTGCAGGAGAGGGGAATACAAGCACTTTCATTTGTTCAGTGTATTTATAAAAGACACAGAAATGAACATGTGGCATCAGATGAACACCTGGCAATCAAAGCAGGGAGAGCCAGCTGTTGCCTTTGCAATCAGAATTACAAATTCACACCATCCATCCTCTTCCTACCATACCTGCACCGCTCATGAAAGCAGAGGAGTTAGCTCTGGGTGCATATGCTTGAGAAGAATCAGCCAAAGACAATGCTTGTGCTATCTGCTAAAAAAAGAAACACTCCTTGCTTTTTCCTATAAGAAGTGATAGTTTTTAAGCCAGCTGTGCCTGCAACTCCCGGTTGCTACAGAATTCTGTCTGTGCCGGATGAGTCTTTTCTGCAGGGCACACGACTTTCAACAACTTTGCAGTTTCCAAGTTGAACCCACTTCATTCCTGACTTCCCTCCAGCTGATCTGCGCAGTATCCTTCGTGCTCGAGTTCATAGGTCTCTCTTCTCCTCTGGCTTGTTTAGCTGCTGAGTTATTGAAGACCATGGGTAATAAAAGATGCCTGTGTTACCCTCCCTTGCACAGTCTGTACTTGAAGGCATCAGTCAGGAATCCTATATGTTAAAAAAAATAAGGAAGCAGAGGACCAAAGGCATCTTGAACATACATGTTGTACCTAAATGAAAATAAAGAGTCAGAGCCACCACTTGAGAACGTGTGAGTCAATAAAGTTTTATAAAAGAAGCCCATAAAGCTGCCATGGAAGTTTAACCATTGCGTACAGCTAGGGTGAGTGCAATTCATTGGTGCTGGAGGAGGACTTTGAGCAGTGTTCCTTTTATCTCCCATGCTGGGATCCTTTATTTAAAACATATAGAGGAGGCTAAAGTTTGTTCTGAGTGACTGCGGTGAAAATAAAAATTAAAAAAAATGCTCACGTGCACACACACGCGTAGGTACCCAAGCAAATGTAAAGAAATTAAGATGGACTGACAGGGTTGCACTCGCAGTAAAGCACATCTCCAGTGGTGGAGGACAGACGAGACCGGCTTCTTTGGTGGCAGCTGATAGACACGAGCACTTGAGCAGTTCACAAGCTCTCTGTTGTCCCCGTCATAAGATTTGTAGGTGGCTCTCAGCCAGCCACCGGGCTGACAGGTCAGGGGTCATGACCTGTTGATTTACCAAAGTATGATCAACTCACACAAATTATCGGCGTCAGAGCGCCCTGACAACTTCAATATGATGAGCGATGAGAGCAATTGTTCGTGACATGTGAAAGCAGTGGGAAAGCGCCGTTCGGCGTGGCGGAAGCAGGGCTGCCGGCAGGGCTGCAGGAGAGCTGGGGGTGGCTGTGGTCCCTTTGACTACCCCAGGGACTCGTCTCCTCTGGCTGGGGCCAAACCAAACCTCAGAGTCCCACTGGGCAAAAGCATCTTCTCAGCACAGGCGGAGGCAGAAGGAAGCAAGAGGGGTTAGCAAGTGTTTCAAGGGTTGGCTTGGTTGTTTTTTTTTCTCACCGCTGTTGCACTCAGTGCAAAGAGATGTTGAGGAATGGGGGCTTTAAATCCAATGGGAAGCGCTAGGGGATTCAGATCTAGGAAAACCCTGGAGCTGGTGGTGTCTGTGTGGTTTAATCAAATGGATGTACCAGTTTCTTCGAGTTATCTTTGGGGGCCGTTGTCAAAATCTTTTTTTTTTATTTCCTTTTTTCCCAGCTTCATTCACGTAGGAAAAATTTTGCCTGGGGTGGGTTGGGAAAATTATAGCTGCTGGGCATTTTGCTTTGATCCATCAATTCCCCTTAATCAACCGTGCTATTCAGATGGGGGCAGAGGATAGCAGAGGCAGTTGAAAGAATGCGGGGCCTGCCAATGGGTTAGGGCAGGGGTGGCAAGTGCGTGTGTGTCTGTGTATGCACACCTGCATGTGTGTGCAGGGAGGAGGAAGAGAGCCCACGCTGCAGGAGCACCTTGGCAGGATTACTCTCAGAGAAAATCTGCCTTTTTAAGAAGCTGTAGTATTCCTGCAGAAAACGCTTTTGCCGCGAACCTGCCCACCGCCTCCACAGCCAAGCAGCGCGGTCCCTGCCTGGGGGAGCACGAGAGACAATGGGGACAGCCATGCGGGTGTCAGAGAGCATCTGACCCAAGCTCGGCTCCCATCCCACCATCTCCTACTGCTCTGCCCAGTCCCGCGTGAGCAGCTTTTCCTGCTGGTTAACAGAAGTAAACAAACAAGAACTATTACAACTTCTCTGGGTGTTTTATTCACAGTGGGCATATTGTACCCAGCCCATTGCCATGTTTATTTGAATCCATTTGTTTTACTTTTGGGAAGGAGATGCACAAAATAAGTATAATGATCAACTAAGCTAGCAGTTTTTAATTTCTTACTAAAAATCTTCAGAACATGTATTTTGTAGCCACCAAAGTGGCCACAACACATGAGCTAGCAGAGATGAAAGGTCGAGATTTTTTTCATCTATCTTTACCATAATAACCTTTTAAATATTTTTTATATATATATAAAAAGGCAGAGGAAGGTAATGCTTTAAAATATATATGTCTAACCTTGGGTTTAAACCAAACAAAATAGTATTTAAAGAAACATTGAATAAATTATTTATTACCCTGGTCAATGGTTGCAGAAATACAGTTTATATAAACACATTACAATTCCAGGCATTCTAAGTACTGGTTTAGAAAAAACCCAAACCCCTTAATGCAATTTTAATAAACCTAAAAAAAGTCATGCTCTTGTTTCAAGCTGAATAGTTTGCTGTTTCTGAATAATAATCATTCAAGACCTAAATCTAACCACAAGAGTTTAGTGTGCAGATGAAATATACTTGCTGGAAAACCCTTAAGAAATAGATGTTTGATTTAGGATCTGCGTCAGTAAAACAAGATGTGATGGTTTAGTGGGACTGATGCTAAATAATAGAAAATGAGGACAAACAATCTAGAAAGAAGAGGTGTGACTTTTTAGGAGGATTAATTAATAAATTAATAGCTGTGTGCATGGATGGAGTACAAACAAGTCAACAACAGATTATTATTCCCTTAAATGAATATGATGAGCAGATCCCTCCAAAAGGAATTTGAGTTATTTGTGCTGGAGTAAAGACTATGTGTGAGTGGGTGGGTGGATGGATGGATGGATGGATGGATGGATGGATGGATGGATGGTTGGACGGATGGTTGGAGAGATAAGATATATATGGGGTGCACAGGGACACACACACGTGCATACACTCACACACATATATTTATGTAAAGTGGATTCTTCAAGCATATCTATTGCTCTCCAAGGGTCAGACTGTAATACTCCAGCATTTAATCGTATTTTTGCCTCACATAAAATCTTCTTGTGTTTTAGTGGGTGCGTCATGGTATATGAAATTGTACTAGATTCAGTTATGCTACATCAGGAATAGTTAAAGATCACCCCTCTTCCACACCACATTTTTATTGCTAGAGATAGTCATGGCTTTTTCTAAAAAAAACCCTAAAACAACCTTTTTTTCAAAAAGTGCTGATTTCTTGCCATCAAGGCTTTCTATGGAAAATGTTTATGTTTTTGCATTTTTAATTAAATAGAGTTTTTTTAATTGTTGGAACATAAGTTTCAAAACAAAAAAATTCCAGTTTTTCAGTTCAAAACAATATTGTTTGAAATGTACATTAATTAGCATACAAAAAAAACAATCCCAGTACTAAAATGAAATGTCTCGGAATGATCAAAACATAAACAGATTTCCACAACCCTGAAGTGATATAATTTTTTTGCTTTACAGAAGTTTTCAGGCTTTTTATTGTTGTCAAAACGAGCAAAAAAATATTTTTTTTAAATACACAAGAGATTAGGAGAACAATATTTTGCCCAATTTGAGAGTACTGCTCAGAATAAATAGGAGTATCAGAGCCTGGACAGAATAAACAAATAAATACATTAAAAAATAATAGATCAAAGCAATCTGGTTTTGAGCAACAAAGCACTTCCAATTTAAGGGTCAGCAGTTTTGACATCGATATACAAATATTCATGTGTGTATTAAAATAAAACTGGCGGGATATATAAATCTATACACATCTGCACATCTACCCCCTCTAATCATTTTATTTGATTTTGTATTTGGCTTTTTCTTTTCTGTGCCGATATGCTGCACAAATTTCACGTGGAAACTTCATAGCTAAAACAATCACCACAAAAACCTGGATTAATGATTAACTCTGAATCAAGAGTTATAAGCACTCATCAAGGTAATAGATGATACAACTTAGCCATTTCCTTTCTCTTTTCAGTTTTTCAAAAGGGGCAAGGGAGCATGAAGAATAAAGCCAGGCATCCTTATTTGGTTGAAATAATAGCCAGTATACCAGAACTTCAGACAAATCCTTCTTGCTTTCTTTCAGTGGCCTTAAACATTTTGATCTCATTTCATCATTGAATGGACCCCTTAACAGAGAGTGACCCCATATTTTAGGACTGAAAACATACACCTTGTTAGTGTGAGTTTATTTTTTTGTTGTTTGAAAAGTGGGCAAATGTAGTCAAAGCTCTCACAAAACATCACAAGAGGCTCTTTCTTCTTTCATGGCACATTGAGCATGTAAAGTAATCATTGTTTACAATACAGAGGCAGATAGCAAAGATGTGTTTGTTGTCTCATGCTGTATCTAATTATGCATTAGATTTTGATTTCAGTTGCTTTGCCTTTCCATGTTATTTTAATTTTGAATGATGATCACTGAAGGGAAAAAGAAGGGAAAAGAAAAGGCGGGGATGTGTCAGCAAGGCAGCGGTCCCCCAGCGCGGAATACATGTAGGCTGGACCTGGAGCACCGCGCTTGGCACTGGGCACCTCATTACCGCAGGCAAATTGGAGGAGTCGGGGACAGCTGCGAGTGTGATAAAGGGGCTGCTAGGACTGACCTGGGGAGAAAGGTTAAAAGACTAAAATATGTATAGACTGGGCAAGTGACAAGGAATCCCCCCTCCCCACGCAGCGGCTCTGAGCACTGGAGGGAGGGGAGTCCTTTCCAGCAAGCCCGAGGGACTCCGCTATGGAGAAACGGGGTGATATGGAGCAGAAGGGAGATGCAAGTGCAATCTCAGGAGCTTCTGGGTTTGGTCATGAGACAACAGTACGCCCTGGCATAACCTCCCCAAAGAAGCTGCAGAAGGTCCTTCACTCTGGATGTTTAAACAGGGCTGGGCTGAGCGTGATGAAGTTCCCAGTAGGAGCAATCTTGGTGATGCCCTAGGTGCATCAGCATGCCATTTGTACTCCTGCCTTTTGTTTCTCTCCCTCCTTGTTGGCTTTTTTTTCTTATTTACTCATAATGTTCACATAATTTGAAGCTTCCTAATACTATAATCCTAATGCCTTTTATCTGCTCTGAAGGGCCTTTACACCCAGCCAGGGGGCTCTCAGCTTCCTAGCCCCATCAATTCTGCTCTCAATGCCAAGGGGAAGATTGCAGTAGCCTGATATAAGTGTGGGGAAATTAAGAGTGGGGTGACAAGAGCAGTGCTAACTCACCCTCTGCCTTCCCATCTCCTCCAGAGGAAGATCTAGTTCAAGCAGGGAAGAAGTTTGAAAGAGGGGTCCCGTGCCTAGCTCCAACACTGACTTTTGTTTGACCCATAGACAAGACCGTGCCATGGGTTTTCCTGGAACCACAGCACTCAAAGTCCTGCCAAGGATTCTGTCACGCACAGGCAGCAGCGACCGGGATGTGTTTAAATACTCCAGCAATGCGGGTAATCTTAGGATATGGACTGAGACTGAAACTGGCTTCTGTTGGGCAGGAGAAGGGTAAAAATGGATCCTTTTGAGTAAAAAATTGCCTGAAAGGAGTTGGAATATTGCAGATTTTTTTTTCTCTAAAAAACTTCCAACTTTTTTCAACCATCTCTAGTGAGCATATTAGATGAAGACGATTAGCATACGAAATCCTGCTCAATGCAAAACTTGTAAATATTGAACAAAACCTGACAATTAGCCAGGAATGAAAAGGCAAAATATAACTACAGAGAAAAAAGCAGTTAAAAATTAATTTAAATTACCACCAAAATAAGGACATTCACTGATGTGAAACCCAAATATTTTGAGATAGTGGAAAGGAGAGATCAGACATCTGCACGCAGACATCGATAAACAGATAGATAAATAAATGAGAACTCTGTGTGAGTGAGCCAGGGGCCTTGCTTCGAAAAATGTCAAAGGAAAGACTCGTATAGATATCAGCAGATGGTGGATCAGGCCCCGAGCCCGAAGTGGACGATACAGAATATTACAAATCACTCTGGGGATCAAGTTGCATCCGTGTCATCTAATTATGGATAAAACTACAGAGTATTTAACATCTCGTTAATTTAAATACCTGGGGCCATATCATGCCATCAATTTTTAAGTAGATGTCCCCATTGATATCAAAGACGAGTTCACACAATATGGCCCACATAGCTGAACCTTAAGAGGCAAAGAAGACAAAGAGAGGTAGAGAGAGAGACGAGACAAAATATTCCCCTTTCTTCCACTCCCTTTTTCAAGTTCCTTCCTTTCTCTATTATTGACTTGGTTGTCTGCACATTTTGTTAGCTGGTCCCCGAGTATGATTTCTATAGTCATCATTCTATAGGGATGGTGCTGAGCCATGTTCACAAGATGAGGATTCTCAAGTTCAATTTTAGGCTTCCTTACAAAAACGAGGTTTTCAGTAGCGGGAGGGTTATCACGTTTCTCTTTCAAGCTGTCAGAGTTTGTCAGAAAGATTACAGATTTTAACATTTGTTCTGTTTTGTTTGGTTTTGTTTCTGATCCTGACTAGAAAAATGAGAGAAAACACAGATACTGACATTTAGATATGTCAGAGAATATTTTACAATTTTCTTGACAATAAGTGGGTTCTTTATGAAAACATTTTTTAAATCAGGGTTTTAATATTTTTAAAATATATTCCTATTTTTTTTTCCCCAAAACAACCTCAAGTGAAATGCAACAGAAATAATGTTGCTTTCATTTTTTGAGAGTCAGAACATTTCAAACACCTGGGATTTTGATTTTCACCACTTTTCTTCTGCTTTCTTTTCTTGCCGACTACCAAGTAGTACAGATTTATACTATCATTGATACGATAATGGTTACAGTTTCCCCGTCATCTCCCATCTTCCTTTGTATTTTTTTTCAGTTCTGCACCTGGCAGAGAAATCTCTTTTAAAAGTTACAAAAGTGGTAAGAGGAAGAAAACAGAATCACTGAATGGTTGAGGTTGGAAGGGGCCTCTGAAGGTCATCTTGTCCAACCCCCAAACAAAATATGACAAAATTGGGCTTTTTGAAAGTTAAAATTTTTCTTCCAAATCAAGCTTTTAGAAATGAGGACAGCTTCAAGAGATTTTTTTTGCATTTTTTTGTCCAGCTCCTGTTAGTAACATTATGATAACGATAGGACAAGTGCACAAATCCCATAAACTTGATATCTTTGGCTTCAGTGGACCTTTT
Source organism: Pygoscelis adeliae (assembly GCF_000699105.1). NCBI lineage: Eukaryota > Metazoa > Chordata > Aves > Sphenisciformes > Spheniscidae > Pygoscelis > Pygoscelis adeliae. The sequence continues at coordinate 16,388,669 of NW_008824986.1, read as the reverse complement.
CACACTTCTACCAGTGGAAGATCTGTTCTTACCTTATTTAGTGTAATAGCGATACTGCCTACTGCGTCTGAGCCTCTCTTTCAAAATTGTTTGAGATGTCTGCCCTTTCCTTTGCCCTTAAAAAATTCTCACAAATACACATCAGATTGTGGCCATGAGTTCTCTTACTGAGTTCAATGACTGTTCACAGACATAAAATTAAACCCGGGTTGAAGTACCTTGCTAATCAAGCCTTAAAATCAATACAAACCACATAGACTTGATTCCACCTTAGCTGGAATCAGACACTGAAATGTGCTGTGTAAGGCTCAGACTGTTATAAAAGAATGAATTTGGTCTTTGTCAAGAAACACAAAAAACTTTTTTGTTATTTAGTTCTAAACTTTAGAAGAACAAAATAAAGAAAGCTCTGTTAGGTGTACCATGTCCTATTCTTGAAGAAGCTCTACCTAAGAGCTTGAGGAGGTTAAGATATTGTATGCTGAAACACCCTTTCTCTCCAAATGGGAATTTATTCCAGGGCCTTTATTAAAGTTGAAGGATTCAGTTCTTATCACATAATAATACATGTGTCACTAATAAAGTAGTCAACGGAGAAGATGGTGGCAGAAAGGCCACAGTGCAAGAAGATGACATTTCGTTTGACTGTCTAGACTTCTGCTTTGCAAGTAAAATTTCCACAGTAACTCATGCTACATTCTTTTTCCTTTTTGATATTAAGAATGTTTCATTATTACTATGATAAAACTCACTGCCTCTAACAGGTAGCTAGCAGGAATAAGCCTTCTCTGGCTATTTTAGGAGAGCTTCATGTTCTCAAGCTGCTGTGCTTCATTGATTTTGAAGTTTTACTTTCTGCAAAGTCCAAAATGGTGGACGTGAACCAAAGCCACTCCAAGGGTCAACCAGAACTGTTGGGCTCAATGAGGTGTCAAGTGACTTTGTCACCCCAGACTGAAGTGTTTTTGACTTTCTCAAATGTTTCTGAAGCTTTAATCAGTTTGGAAACTTTAAAGTTTGGAAACTTTAATCATGAGAGTATTTTTCACTTTCATAACATCATCACTAATTTTGAACTGAAGAACAAAATGCATTGGTGTAAAGATTCAAAAGCAATTAATGATTTGGCTGCTTTTAGTTTAGGGCATCAAGATATTCAGCACATGTTAGGAGTTTTTCATAAGTGCTCAGCACCTGCAGAAATCATATCCCTTTCACTAGGGATGCTTCCAAATTTGTTAGGAATGTGAAAAATACATGAACTATGGCATTAAATTTGGAAGAGAAAATACCCAGGGGCAGAAACCTTCTGAACCTAGTCTGTCCTCCAAGACAAAAACACTTACATCCGAAGTTAAATTCTTGGTTAACGATCCCATTCTATATTTGGTTCAGATTTTCATTTTGATCCTGAAGCAATCGTGCCCCCCTTTTTTTCCTTTTCATAATTCTCCAAGGTTGTGAGAACAGAGTCCCAAATATTTTGCAATGTGAAATCCACAGTTTATAAATAGCAACTGTGCGCATGTGCACAAGAAAGAATCAAAAAGTTGCATAAATCAGACCAAATCTTTGGAAGCTGATGGAGTCTTTCCATTGACTTCATCAGCTTTGGAGCAGGACCTAACGTGGGAGGTTTTTACTTTTATTGGACATTTAGGGCTTATTTTGGAACATGACAGTAAGAGGTAGGATGGAATTAATTTGAACAGACAGAAAACCAGCGTACCACCAGAAACGGCTCCAGAGAGAAAGTGAAGTGTTCAAAGAAATGGGCAGAAGGGCGAGGCCAGGATTACTGTTTAGCAGGGGCAGAGACCATGAGAGAGGAAGAGGCTGCTGAAGTAAATACTTGGACAACAGGGGAAAATTTTAGGTGATGATACAGATGATGCAAGATACACAGAGAAGGAAAAAAGTGCAGAGAGAACATTAAGTGAAAAACTCAGGAAATGGAACAAAGGAAGAAAGGCAGAGATTCAAAGGTCACCTAGGAAAGTTTCTGAGTTGTCTGTATACAAATGCAAGAAGCGTAACAAAAGAACCAAGGGAAACAGAGAGACCAAGAGGTAGCTCAGATGGGATTCGATTGATCACTCCTTCCATGAACTTTTCTAAGCATTTATTGTACCACACTTAAGCGCATGAGTAGCTGCAGACACATAAAATAGTATCAAATGTTCTAAAATTACATACAGATTCACATTGTCTGCTGGGTGTCCCTCTGCTGTGGCCTGCAGAGATACAGTGGTGGAAAAGGATGTTTGAGTACCCGAAACTGGGAAGATCTGCAGGACCTTGTCATTAAGGATCTCTGAGTGGGAGATGTGCTGAGGAGCAGTCTCTGCTCCAGTGACCTCCCTCTGGAGCCTCCAGCACCCCAGATAGCACTGCATTGTGGGTGGATAGACTCTTCTTCCTACTCCCTCTCCCCTAAAATAACTATTTTTGAAGTAGACACACTCAGAGGCTCCCTGCTCTATAATGAGTGGAGAAATCAAAGTCCAGCCATTAGGAACTCTCCTTCAAAGTCTTCACTACTCCTTCCTCCCCAGATGTCATTAACGATGAAAATGAGGTAATTAGGCACAGCTGGGCTGGATACCGCTGTAGGGGATTGCAGGGTGCCCTGTGGCTCCTGTATATAGAAAGGCATTATTCCTTGGGACTATGGTACTAGGAAGTTTGCAGCCTTTTGGGAAGAGTCATCTCTCAACTCTACTTGAATGAGACACCAGCAAGTGAAAAACCTTGAAAGATGGGCAATGGAGTACCACATTTCAGTGTGCCCTTTGCCAGCAGCAGTCATGTAGCTTCCCTGACCAGAAATAGGGTTGCTATCAAAGGGAAAGTTTGTGGCTTAATCTTCTTCCATTGTAATCATGGCAGCCCATGCAGCTTAGAATAATTTCTACTGATCTATATGTTGATAGCTGTATTTGAATACGAATGTCCTCTGTCTCCCCTTTTCCAAAGGGAAATGTTTATTATAGGGGCACTTCTAAACAGGGTACCTATGCATCTGGCACTGTGTCAGCTCTCTGTATTTCAGGAGAAGCTGCATTTTGAGCTCATGGTAGAACAGTAGTTAAGCATGGCATACCCAAAAAGTAACAGGGCTTTCTTAGTTACGCTGTTTTTCACAGTTTCCCTGCTGTCAGGTTTTTTTTTTCTGGAAGGAGTTGGTACAAAGTCTAGATAACTCTGTATTAATAATGTAAATAATGCACAGAGACTGCACTGCAGGCTTAATTGCAATCACATCTTCAGAACTGTGGACCTTTAGAGAGAAAAGATGGGCTAAACAAATAGGACAGGGAGCCTTGTAACATGGAAAGAGGATGCACAGCCTGAGGAGCTGTTGCCAGTTCTCCAGCTAATCACTCACAAGTGTTTTAAAGGCCAGGAGAAAGGCTGAGTCAAGCCAGTAACATTGTCTACAAAATTTCAAGACTTTAGATATAAACACGGCTGATTCTCAGCAGTCTTGCTTGCAGTGAAGACAGGATTTTGTAAGGGTGATTCTGGTAGGGATAAAGTTTGGGTCAGGATATGTCTCATCTCACAGAATACTTGTTATTGAAGGATCCATTCAGGAGCTGTACTTACCCTTTTTCTCCATCCTACCTAACCATGCTATTTCTATGTGAAACATATTATTATTACATTATGAATATGGTCATCCCCCTCCCAGTCCTTTTTATGCATCTTGGTTGAAGTCACACCATGTTGAGTTGCTTGTTCTCAGCAGCACAGTCAAGTGCAGGAGTCTGGCGAAATACTGCCAAAGGGCTCCAGTAAGTGAGTGTGGTAATTCAGAGGTAGTATATTCCCTCTGCTACAATACTGCGCGGCTGTCTGCTTAGAGGTGGAAGAATTTGTGCTGGAGGCAACCTTTGATTGACACACAAAACCAAAATCTTATTGTTTCACCTGGGAGTTTCAGCAGTGCTTACCGTTGGCTTCTGTTTTGTTACCTTTCCCATTAATGGGAGCAGATGTAGGTTAATATATAGGACTTTGAAAACATTACTATTTAAATATTTAAGGTGTTTGTGCCGGTTTCTGCAAAATTGCAGATGTAGTGACCAAAGTCCTACTTACGGTATTACATTGTGCTTAAGTAAATTCCTCCTGTGCTTTCAATAATATGGTGAATTATTCACTTCCTAGGAAGTGGTAGTCTATTAAGGCATTGCTATCTTTCATCCTAAAATAATGTAATTCAGGCAGAAAATAGATACCCATTACTAAAACAATGGAGATGTGAGGCCTTACATGGCTCTGAGTTTCTTGCTGTGACTTACTCTTTTATCACAATGAATAAGAAAGCAATGGCAAATTGCAGCTGTAACTGCTGGAGCCACCACACCAACTTTGCTTCCTGGCATGGCACTGTCAGACTGCAAGATGGTATGGAAAGGATGCTTTCTCATGTTTCTGTTCAGTCTGTGCTGTCACTAGACATGTTCACCCAACTATGGGAAGATCTCAGGGCTGCCTGTGATGTGTGACAGAAAACAATATCAAAAGTGCTCAGCTTTCCATTGTGTACTGCAGATATCAATCTCCCCAGCACAGCCAGTTCTGCTGGAAATTCAGCCTAGACTTTTGCATCTATATTAAAGACTTTTAACCTTGGTACCTAATCCTCAGGATGCCAAAACGAAAACCCTAGTTCCTGAAGCACTGGAAGCTCTTAGCACTGTTGATTTGAATCCCAGATTCCTTCACCCTGTCTAGAAAACAACAAACTTCCTACTGAAGGAAATCTTTCAGCTTTTACTAAGCTTTTTAAATCTAAGAAAAAGAAGCATGTTACTTAAAGTAATCAGTCTGCACCTGATAACTGCACCTCCCTTTCTCGGCTGGAGCTAAAATACTTACAGTAAAGTTTTGCTCTTTTGTTTCCTCAAGAGATGGTCCACACATGCCCTAACTTAGTGATTGTCAATAATTTTGGAGCAAAATTTATTGCTGACCTGCATACTGCTCATTCTGAGTGTGATAGTCACCTCTAATTTGAAAAAGACTCCTCCACAGCTGATGCCTTTGATCCTGACTATCTGTATTTCATGAAAAGTAATTGGGGTCCAAGCAACTGGCTATTTTTGTTCTACTTTGTTTTGGTCTTGAACCCTGCGGAGCCTTTTTTTACTGGACTGTATTTTTAACATTTCCCAGAGCATCTGGAACTTGGAATAGATTTTTTAAATGTATGTTGAATTCTGAATATGCAAATACAGAATTAGCTTCCTTATTCACTCTTAAATACTATGTTTTTAAAATCAGAGGAAATGAGAGTCAGTGCTGACATGGATATGCATATGTGAGCTCTCTCCACCAACATAATTAAGAGTTCTTAGTAAATGTGCTGCACACAGTAGTTCAATTTTCAAAAAATACATTTAAAAGGCACTGTATTCTTTCTGTACAATATCTTTTTCAGAGCAACAATGAATGTATTTGGGGATAGACATTTGGCAGTAGTCCACATTGATCTGTGGGATATCATCCCTTGATTTTTTTTCTAACAGGTCCTGGAAGCAAGAAAGTAAAATCTTTTAAATGGGTCAAATACAAGAGAAGCAAGACTCACCCAGCAACCCACCCCAAGGAAAAAAACCACATCAGAATAACTGAGATGAGGCGATTCTGACCCCTTGATGTTGGGATATTAACTATAGACAGACTCAGCTAGCACGTAAGACATTTGAAACACAACACCAAGGCTGTTCAAATTTATGATGATTCAGACACACATAATGAACTCTGATCATATTCACCAAGTGCAGAAACCCAGCAACCATCAGCTGACAAGGACCCTAACATGTCCTGTGCCTTGCCTGCAAGAAGCTGTATTACCAAGCAAGGGAGTTGCTAATGCTTTAATGATGAGTCTGGCTAAACACTTTTTATGCTCAGGAGAAGGATAGGAGCTGGAAGGATCCAGTTGATTCGGGTGTTCTTCAAAAACACTTTGCAGCAAGGGAATCTTTCTAGAAGAGGAATGAGAAAGCAAAGGTATTGGATCCAGTCCATTAAAAAGAGGTAGACTAGGGAGCAGAGGGTGCAAGGGGAGGGAGAGGGGGTGGTTGAGGCAGCACTAGGGGAAGTTGGCTTTGGAGCAGAAGCTATAAACTGAAGAACAGGAGCATTATATTTCCTTGTGGTGAAAGGGGAAGAATCATCATCTTGAAGGCCTGGGAATAGTTTTCATGCCTGCAAGTGTTGAGTTTCTACTTGGCAGCTGGTGAACTGTGACTGCTAGCGGGGCAGTGCACCCGGTAGGGGAAATCCCATGGCTTTCTCCATGCCCAACACTGGAGACAGTGCTTCTCTGTGCATTACCCACAGGAAATGCCACCAGTCTTTTGCTTCCCGTAGAATGGTGTCCTGTATGTCAAACCAGTTGTGAACACTTCAGCTTTCTTTCTTCTAAAGCTGTCTTAACTGAATTGGAATGAATTTTGTTTCTGTCCTTCTTGATGTGTGTATGGCAGGTAGAGCTTTGGAGCAATCCTGGGAAACAGCTTTGTGTTCTTAATGCTGCAGCTCCTTTGGCCTACTGATAATTTCCATTTGCATTTATCAATCCAACAAGAGTTTCTTGGTGGCAACGACAACGCTTCCCAGAGAAACAGCTTAGCCTGGGGGTGCTCCATTGCTACCTGAGCAAAACAGGCAGTGTGCCTGTGTGTCCCCACCATGGACTGGCATGGCTCCTTTTGACCCCACGCAAGTGCAGGAATATTTCTCAGCCTATCACCTTTCTTTGGATAAAATCCTCTCATAATCCTGAAACTTGTTCTTTTCATACATGTATAAGAGTTTGATAGGGTACTGGATTTCAGTGAAAGTTCATTTGCTTTTGTTTTTTTGCTATTGTGTTTGTTTCAAAAATCCCTTTGTCATCATTTTCACATTCTGTTTCCATCCAAACAAAGAGCAGCTTTACATGGGGAAAGAAAAGGTCAGAGGTTACTTAGAGCATGCCAAAGAAAATAAAAGGGTAGCACATATACAAATGTTTTCATCATTCTGGCCTGATTTTGCAATCTGGGACTATGCTCAGCTTTCACTAACATCACATCTTAGGGCATGCATCCCACTTGCAATTGCTTTCAATAGAAGGCAAGGGCAGCTAGTTCCTTGAGATACTCAATCCTTTACAGATGCTTTATAGTACCAGAGTAACCACAGAAAGTCCACATCCAAGCTCCACGCTATGTTCTCTCACAGATCAGAGCAGATTTGTTACCGATTTCAACAGGAACTGTGCAAACTATCCAAGGGAGTATTTAATTCTTCATAACATAACAGCATGTTGCCATGAAACCCCTTACTGGGGCAGAACCCCACTCCCACACACCGAAACAGAGATCTGCTGTTGCATACTTCACCCCTGATTAACTGGTGGAGTTTCCCAGATGTTCGGCACCGTGTACCAGTATAAATCGTGCCACTGCCGCTAAACTCCACTTTCAAGGACCAATGATTTTCACAAGCAATAAAGCTGAATGTATTTAAACAACATCTACATACAAGGTCAAATACGTTCAATATCCCCTTTGGCAGTGACTGAACAGCGTATGTCTGTGTTTAGGGACTGAAAAAGACCTTTGGAAAGATTTGGAGAAGTTCCTTTATTTTACGAAAAAGGCAAAATATGTTCTCCACAAAAATGGTATTTTGAGCCCTCTTATCTCTGCATGCTGAGGTTTTATTTTCTTTCATTTTTCAAAGTGCGACTGCCTATAGAGGTGCAGGATCACGGCAGGATGCTGGGAAACC